>NW_011494923.1:3698957-3699523 GCF_000754665.1 Bison bison bison | reverse complement strand
GACCTGGCAAGGATCTCATTCAAAATTGATGAAGAAATAAAAAATTTTGCATACAAGCAAGTTAAAAGAATTTATTACCACAAAACTACTTTACCAAAAAAAAAAAAAATGTTTAAGGGACTTATATAGTCAGGAAATACAAAAGTAGAAAAAGATATACAAAAACGAACCCCAAACACTTAAGAAAATGGCACTAGGAATACATATATATCAGTAACTACTTTAAATGAAATGAATTAATGCTCCATCCTAAAGATACAGACTGGCTGAATGGAAACACACAAAAAACATCCATATATATATGCTGTCTACAAGAAGCACACTTCAGTCCTAAAGATACATACAGACTGAAAGTGAGATGATGGAAAAATGAAAGCTGGAGTATCAATCCTCATATCAGATAAAACAGTCCTTAAATTAATCAATATTACAAGAGAGAAGTAATCAAAGATGAAGACATAACATTTTTAAAAATCTATGTACTCAAAACAGATGGTAAGAATGAATGTCGACATTCTAGGAATCAGCAAACTAAAATGGACTGGAATGGGTGAATTTAACTCAGA
>NW_011494923.1:3696686-3698857 GCF_000754665.1 Bison bison bison | reverse complement strand
ATATAATCAGGAAATACAAAAGTAGAAAAAGATATAAAAAAACGAACCCCAAACACTTAAAAAAATGGTAATAGGAATACATATATATCAATAACTACTTTAAATGAAATGAATTAATGCTCCATCCAAAAGATACAGACTGGCTGAATGGAAACACACAAAAAAGATCCATATATATATGCTGTCTACAAGAAACACACTTCAGTCCTAAAGACACATACAGACTGAAAGTGAGATGATGGAAAAATATATATAATGCATATGGAATTCAAAAGAAAGCTGGAGTATCAATCCTCATATCAGACAAAACAGTCCTTAAATTAATGAGTATTACAAGAGAGAAGTAAGGACACAGCATAATGATCAAGGGATAAATCAAAGATGAAGACATAACATTTGTAAAAATCTATGTACCCAAAACAAGAGATGGTAAGAGTGAACATCGACATTCTAGGAATCAGCAAACTAAAATGGACTGGAATGGGTGAATTTAACTCAGATGACCATTATATCTACTACTGTGGGCAGGAATCCCTTAGAAGAAATGGAGTAGCCCTCATGGTCAACAAAAGAGTCCAAAATGCAGTACTTGGATGCAATCTCAAAAACAACAGAATGATCTCTGCTCGTTTCCAAGGCAAACCATTCAATATTATGGTGATCTGAGCCTATGCCCCAACCAGTAACGCTGACGAAGCTGAAGTTGAATGGTTCTATGAAGACCTACAAGACCTTTAGAATTAACACCCCCAAAAGATGTCCTTTTCATTAGAGGGTTCTGGAATGCAAAAGTAGGAAGTCAAGAAACACCTGGAGTAACAGGCAAATTTGGCCTTTGGGTACAGATTGAAGCACAGCAAAGGCTAATAGAGTTCTGCCAAGAGAATGCACTAGTCATAGCAATCTGCCAACAACACAAGAGAAGACTCTACACATGGACATCACCAAATGGTTAACACAAAATCACATTGATTATATTTTTGCAGCCAAAGATGGAGAAGCTCTACACAGTGTGCAAAAACAAGACTGGGAGCTGACTGTGGCTCAGATTATGAATACCTTATTGCCAAATTCAGACTTAAATTGAAGAAAGTAAGAAAAACCACTAGACCATTCAGGTATGAACTAAATTAAATCCTTTATGATTATACAGTGGAAGTGAGAAATAGATTTAAGCAACTAGATCTGATAGACAGAGTGCCTGATGAAATATGGATGGAGGTTCGTGACATTGTATAGGAGACAGGGATCAGGACCATCCCCATGGAAAAGAAATGCAAAAAAGCAAAATGGCTATCTGGGGAGGCCGCACAAATAGCTGTGAGAAGAAGAGAAGTGAAAGCAAAGGAGAAAAGAAAAGATATAGCATCTGAATGCAGAGTTCCCAAGAATACCAAGGAGAGATAAGAAAGCCTTCTCAGTGATCAATGCAAAGAAATAGAGGAAAACAACAGAATGGGAAAGACTAGAGAGCCTGTCAAGAAAATTAGAGATATGAAGGGAATATTTCATGCAAAGATGGGCTCGATAAAGGACAGAAATGGTATGGACCTAACAGAAGCAGAAGATATTAAGAAGAGGTGGCAAGAATACACAGAAGAACTGGACAAAAAATATCTTTATGACCCAGATAATCACAATGGTGTGATCACTCACCTAGGGCCAGACATCATGGAATGAGAAGTCAAGTGGGCTTTAGAAAGCATCGATATGAACAAAGCTAGTAGAAGTAATGGAATTCCAGTTGAGCTATTTCAAATCCTGAAAGATGATGCTGTGAAAGTGCTGCACTCAATATGCCAGCAAATTTGGAAAACTCAGCAGTGGCCACAGGACTGGAAAAGGTCAGTTTTCATTCCAATCCCAAAGAAAGGCAATGCCAAAGAATGCTCAAACCACCACACAATTGCACTCATCTCACACGCTAGTAAAGTAATGCACAAAAATCTTTAAGCCACGCTTCAGCAATATGTGAACCGTGAACTTCCTGATGTTCAAGCTGGTTTTAGAAAAGGCAGAGGAACCAGAGATCAAATTGCCAACATCTGCTGGATTGTCAAAAATGCAAGACAGTTCCAGAAAAACATCTATTTCTGCTTTATTGACTATGCCAAAGCCTTTGATTGTGTGGATCACAATAAACTGGGAAATTCTGAAAGAGATAGATGGGA
>NW_011494923.1:3693774-3696586 GCF_000754665.1 Bison bison bison | reverse complement strand
AAGCTGGAATCAAGATTGCCAGGAGAAATATCAATAACCTCAGATATGCAGATGACACCACCCTTATGGCAGAAAGTGAAGAGGAACTAAAAAGCCTCTTGATGAAAGTGAAAGAGGAGAGTGAAAAAGTTGGCTTAAAGCTCAACATTCAGGTAACTAATCATGGCATCTGGTCCCATCACTTCATGGTAAATAGATGGGAAACAGTGTCAGAGTTTATTTTTGGGGCTCCAATATCACTGCAGATAGTGACTGCAACCATGAAATTAAAAGACATTTACTCCTTGGAAGGAAAGTTATGACCAACCTAGATGCATATTAAAAAGCAGAGACATTACCTTGCAAACAAAGATCTGTCTAGTCAAGGCTATGGTTTTTCCAGTGGTCATATATGGATGTGAGAGTTGGACTGTAAAGAAAGCTGAGCGCTGAAGAATTGATGCTTTTGAACTGTGGTGTTGGAGAAGACTCTTGAGAGGTCCCTTGGACTGCAAGGATACCCAACCAGTCCATCCTAAAGGAGATCAGTCCTGGGTGTCCATTGGAATGACTGATCCTGAAGCTGAAACTCCAATACTTTGGCCACCTTATGCAAAGAGATGACTCATTGGAAAAGACTCTGATGCTGGGAGGGATTGAGGGCAGGAGGAGAAGGGGACGACAGAGGATGAGATGGCTGGATGGCATCACCGACTCGATGGACATGAGTTTGGGTAAACTCCGGGAGTTGGTGATGTATAGGAAGGCCTGGTGTGCTGCAATTCATGGGGTCACAAAGAGTTGGACATGACTGAGTGACTGAACTGAACTGAACTGAATGGATCCAAAATAGGAGCACCTCAATACAGAAGACAAACACTAACAGGCAAAAAAGGAGAAATTGACAGTAACACAATAATAGTAGGAGACTTAAAGACCCCACTTACACCATTGTTGAGGTTATCAAAACAGAAAATTAATAAGGAAACTCAAGTTTTAAATGACATATTAGGCCAGATGGATCTCATTGACATCATTAGGACATTCCATCCAAATGCAGAAGAATACATCTTCTCAAGTGCACAGAGAATATTCTCCAAGATAGACCATATCTTGTGTCATAATTCAAATCAGTAAATTTAAGAAAATTGAAATTGTGTCAGTCATCCTTTCTGACCACAATGCTATGAGACCAGATATCAATTACAAGGGGAAAAAAAAAAAAAAAAACCTGTAAAAATCACAAACATATGGAGATTAAACAACATGTTTTTAAATTATGAACAGGTTACTGAAGAAATCAAAAGGGTATCCAAAAATTTCTAGATATAAATGAAAATGAAAACACAATAACTCAAACCTATGGGATGCAGCAAAGAGAAGTTATAAGAGGTAAGTTCATAGTAATACAATCATACCTCAAGAAACAAAAATAACATTGAATAGACAACCTAACTTTACACCTAAAACAGCTGGAAAAAGAAGATCAAAGAAACCCCAAAGTTAGCAGAAGGAAAGAAAACATAAAGATCAGAGCAAAAATAGATGAAAAGGAAATCAAAGAAACAATTTTATAGATTAATAAAACTGAAAGCTGGTTCTTTGTGAAGCTGGACAGAATAGACAAATTTTGAACAACTCAACAAGAAAAAAAGATTAATCAAATCAACAAAATTAGAATGGAAAAAGGAAAGTTTACAACAGACAATGCAGAAATACAAAGGATTATAAGAGACTATTATGGACAACTATATGGCAATAAAATGGATAACCTGGAATAAATGAACAGATTCTTAGAAAAGTTCAATCTTCTAAGACTGACCAGGAATAAATAGAAATTATAAGCAATCCAATTACAAGCACTGAAATCAAAACTATGATCAAAAATCTCCCAAAAAAGAAAAGCCCAGAGCCAGGTGGCTTCACAGGTAAATTCTACAATTTACAGACTAGCTAATGCCTATCCTTCTAAAACTCTTTCAAAAAATTGCAGAGGAAGGAACATTTCCAAACCCATTCTATGATGCCACCATCACCCAGATACCAAAAGCAGACAAAACAACACAAAAAAAGAAAATTACAGGCCAATATCACTCATGAACATACGTGCAACAATCCTCAACAAAGTTACAGCAAACAGAATTCAACAACACATTAAAAAGCTCATATACCATGATCAAGTTGGCTTTATTCCATTTATGGAAGAATTCTTCAGTATATGCAAATAAATCATTGTGATACACCATATTAACAAATCAAAAGACAAAGTCCATATGATAATCTCAATAGATGCAGAAAAAGCCTTTGACAAAATCCAGCACCCATTTATGATTAAAACTCTTTTAAAAATGGGCATAGAAGGAACCTACGTCAACATCAGATCAGATCGGATCAGATCAGTCGTGTCCGACTCTTTGCAACCCTATGAATTGCAGCAAGCCAGTCCTCCCTGTCCATCACGAACTTCCAGAGTTCACTCAGATTCACAGTCCATCGAGTCAGTGATGCCATCCAGTCATCTGATCCTCTGTTGTCCCCTTCTCCTCTTGCCCCCAATCCCTCCCAGCATCAGAGTCTTTGCCAATGAGTCAGCTCTTCACATGAGGTGGCCAAAGTACTGGAGTTTCAGCTTTAGCATCAGTCCTTCCAATGAACACCCAGGACTGAACTCCTTCAGAATGGACTGATTGGATCTCCTTGTAGTCCAAGGGACTCTCAAGGGTCTTCTCCAACACCACAGCTCAAAAGCATCAATTCTTTGGCACTCAGCCTTCTTCACAGTCCAAATCTCACATCCATACATGACCACAGGAAAAACCATAGCCTTGACTAG
>NW_011494923.1:3690877-3693674 GCF_000754665.1 Bison bison bison | reverse complement strand
AACAACACATTAAAAAGCTCATACACCATGATCAAGTTGGCTTTATTCCATTTATGTAAGAATTCTTCAGTATATGCAAATCAATCATTGTGATACACCATATTAACAAATCAAAAGACAAAATCCATATGATAATCTCAATAGATGCAGAAAAAGCCTTTGACAAAATCCAGCACCCATTTATGATTAAAACTCTTTTAAAAATGGGCATAGAAGGAACCTACCTCAATATAGTAAAGTCCATATATGATAAACCCACAGCAAACATTTTTCTCAGTAGTGAAAAACTAAAATTATCCCCTCTAAGATCAGGAACCAGGCAAGGGTGTCCACTCTTATTACTATTATTCAACATAGTTTTGGAAGTCCTAGCTATGGCAATCAGAGAAGAAAAATAAATGAAAGGAATACAGATCAGAAAAGAAGTAAAGCTCTCACTGTTTGCAGATTACATGATACTATACATAGAAAACTCTAAAGATACTATCAGAAAATTACTAGAGCTAATCAGTGAATTTAGCAAAGTCACAGGATTCAAAATCAATACATGGAAATCACTTTCATTCCTATATACTAACAATGAAAAATCAGAAAAAGAAATTAAGGAATCAATCCCATTCACCATTGCAACAAAATAATAAAATATGTAGGAATAAAGCTACCTAAGAAGACAAAAAACTGTATACAGAAAATTATAAGATACTGATGAAAGAAATTAAAGATGATATAAATAGATGCTCCTGGGTTGGAAGAATCAATATTTTGAAAATAACTATACTACAAAATGCAATCTACAGGTTCAATGTAATCCCTATTAAATTTCCAATGGCATTTTTCACTAAACTAGAACAAACAACATCACAATTCTTATGGAAACACACACACACACACAAAAACCCAAATAGCCAAAATGTTCTTGAGAAAGAAGAAAGGAGCTGGAGGAATTAATCTTTCTGACTTCAGATTATCCTACAAAGCTACAGTCATCAAACAGTATGGTACTGGCACAAAAACAGAAATGTAGACCAATAGAACAAGATAGAGAACCCAGAAATAAACCCATATACATATGAGTATCTTATTTTTGACAAAGGAGCCAAGGACATACAAAGAGGCAAAGACAGCCTCTTCAATAAGTTTTGATGGGAAAATTGGGCAACTACATGTAAAAGAATGAAATTAGAATGCTTCCTAATACCATGCACAAAGATAAACTAAAAATGGATTAAAGATGTAAGTGTAAGACCAGAAACTATAAAACTCTTAGAGGAAAGCATAAGCAGGGCACTTGATGACATAAATCAAAGTAAGATCCTCTAAGACCCACCTCCTAGAATAATGGAAATAAAAACAAAAGTAAACAAGTGGGACCTAATTAAACTTAAAAACTTTTGCACAGCAAAAGAAACTATAAACAAGGTAGAAATACAACCCTCAGAATGCAAGAAAATAATAGCAAATGAAACAACTGGCAAAAGATTAATTTCCAAAATATGCAGTATCTCATACAAGTCAATACCAGGAAAACAAACAACCCAATCAAAAAGTGGGGAAAGACTTAAACAGGCACTTCTCCAATGAAGACATACAGATGGCTAACAAGCATGTGAAAAGATGCTCAAAAATGCTCATTTTTAGAGAAATGCAAATCAAAACTACAATGAGATATCATCTGATAGCAGTCAGAATGGTCATCATTAAAAAGTCTACAAACAATAAAAGCTGGAGAGGGTGTGGTGAAAAGGGAACCCTCTTGCACTGCTGGTGGAAATGTAAATTGATACAGCCACTATTGAAGATGGTATGGAGATTTCTTTAAAAATTAGGAATAAAACCACCATGTGAATCAGCAATCCCACTTGTAGGCATATACCCTTAGGAAATCAAAATTGAAAATGACACATGTGCCCCAATGTTTATTGCAACATTATTCACAAAAGCTAGAATATGGAAGCAATTTAGATGTCCATCAACAGATGAATGGATAAAGAAGCTGTGGTACTTATATACAATAGAAAACTATTTAATTGTAAAAAGGAACACATTTGAGTCAGTCCTAATGAGGGGATGACCTTAGAGCCTATTATACAGAATGAAGTCAGAAAGAGAAAGAAAAATATCATATACTAATGAATATATATGGACTCTAAAAAGATGATGATGATGATGTGTGTGTGTGTGTGTGTGTGTTAGTTGCTCAGTTATGTCTGATGGTTTGTGACCCCATGGGATGTTGCCCAAAAGGCTCCTCTATCCATGGGATTTTCCAGGCAAGAATACTGGAGTGGGTTGCCATTTCCTTCTCCAGGGGATCTTCCTGACCCAGGGATGGAACCCAGGTCTCCTGCATTGCAGGCAGACTCTTTACCATCTAAGCCACCAGGGGAACCCATGGAATTTGGTACTGATGAATTTATTTAAAGGGAAGCAGTGGAGAAACAGACATAGAGAACAACCTTAAGGACACTGGGGATGGGGAGGAGAGGATTAGACGTATGAAAAGAGTAACATGGAAACTTACATTACCATTTGTAAATAGATACCCAATGAGAATTTGCTGTATGTCTCAGGGAACTCAAACAGGGGCTCTGTAACAACCTAGAGGGGTGGGATGGGGAGGCAGATGGGAGGTAGTTTCCAGAGGGAGGGGACATATGTATGCCTGTGGCTGATTCATGTTGATGTTTGACAAAAAGCAAAAAATTCTGTGAAGCAATTATCCTTCAATTAAAAAATAAATAAAAAATAAAATAAATTTTTGATGAAGGCACGTATTTACCTAAGCAGGTTTTTAATG
>NW_011494923.1:3686851-3690777 GCF_000754665.1 Bison bison bison | reverse complement strand
GAACCAAATAGTGGATAACTCATCCAACCTATGAATAAGGGAGGGGGGGTACAATGACTTTCAATAAATACTATTTACATCAAACTTATCATCAAACAGTAAAGGTAAGTGTTGAATCAGGAACAATCTTGTGACAATTTTGGAAGGACTATAAATCTACAAGGCCATAAAATAACTGACTTTGCTTGGTTTGAGGTTATGATTGTCACTATGAATGGGGTTTGAAAGAACACTTGCCTAGTTTTTTTTTTCCCCCCACAATTTTCATGGATTTGAGAAAGTGAGTGAGGAGTCCAAAGAGGTCTTCAGCAACTTAATGACCCTCAGTGAGAAGCTGGAACTAAATATGCAAGAAGATGGCTTCACTGAACTCCTTGCTATGCAATATGAGAAGCTTACTATGAAGAAGCTTATTTACTACAACACCAACAAGAAGATCTGGTGGAATTGGAGGTCAAGGGAAAGGTCAACGAGAAACAAGAGGAAGGTGAAGTGGCTGAAGAACCAGATATTCATGACACAGGAAATGACATGGGGATTTTCTTTATTTGAGGAGGCACTGTTAGTTTTCAAGGCATAGGACATGAAAGTAAAATGGTTCACAAAGGTTGCGACAGCCACTGAGAATGCAATCCAGAGCTACCATGTCATCCATGTTGAGGAAAAAAGAGATACTACCTAGATATCCCTGGGTCATTCTTTCAAGAGGGTAGATGGAATTGAATCCAGCAAGAAACCAGAACCAGAATCCAGATGGCAACAGAAACAGTGCCATCATAATCAGGTGTGTGTGAAACTATAAGCTTGTCCTCCATTTCCTTTTGCTGACAGTCCTTCAGCTCTACCATCTCCCATCTCCTCTCCCTCCTCTAGTCAATAACTCTTCTTGACAGTAAACTCAATGCCAACCCCTGTATGCCAGCTGTTTTACTATATACTGTACTTTTCAAGGTACTATGCAGTAAGATTAAAAGTGTTTTTTTTATTTTTATTTGTTTTTTTCTGTATTATTTATGTGAACAGTATTGTAATCCTGTTATATTAATAGCACAATACTATATAGATGATTGTGTTAATTGGGTACCTAGGCTAATTTTGTATGACTTATAAACATACTCTCAGAATGGAACTCATTCGTATGTTTAAGACTTACTGTATTTTGTAATTAAAAGATAACTTTGTATTTCAGTAAAAAAATAATAATAATAAAATATAATCGCAGTGACTCAACAAAACAAAGATCTATACTTCATTCTACCCATCCGCCACAATTAGGCTGTAGGCTTTGTTCCACATAGTAACACAGAAAACTACTTGCATCTTCTGGAACATTTAGTCTCCTGGACCTATGTAGGAGAAGATCAACTGGAGAGGTATGTGCCAGCACTTTTATTTTTTTGTCCTGTAATTAGCATACACCATTGTATCCACAATTCATTCACATATCTATCATTATAATCCCTAACTAATCAAGTGAATGTTGAAAAAACCGGGTGAGACTGTGAATATTTGTCGACGTTTTAATTTGACATAATAATTAAGAAGAAAGATGTAGGACCAGATGTACCAAGACCCTACAGTTATAACACTGTGTGTGTGTGTGCGCACATACACATGTGCACTCAGTCATGTATGCCTCTTTGCAACCCCATGGACCTCGCCAGGCTCCTATGTCCATGTGATTTCCCAGGCAAGAATAATGCAGTAGGTTAGTGGGTTGTCACCTCCTTTTCCTGGGCCTTCCTGACTGAGGAATAGAATTCATGACTCTTATATCTCCTGCACTGGCAGGTGGGTTCTTTACCATCTGAGATATCAGAGAAGCCCTATCATCTTACATTTTCATATCATGTCACTCCCACACATACTGGCTGATAAACCCAATAGATTCCGTAACAGACCCTTAGATTTTGAACATATCTGTACATATATTAAAAATGTAGTTTACTTGCCTAACACTAACCCACCCTTGCTAATTTAAATGCACATTTCTCCACCTGATTTTTTTAGAAATATGTGCTTTGTTCTTCTCTTGTACTGTAATATCCCTAGCCTTAGAATAAAGTGTCTTAATTCCTGAATCACACATCAATAAATTTCAAAAATATAAAGTAATTACTGAATATACAGATTTCTTCATTCATTCACCTGCCAATGGGCATTTTAGTTGGGGCATTTTAGTTGTGGTACATATGTACATGGAATATTACTCAGCCATTAAAAGGAACAAAATTGAGTCATTTGTAGAGGTGTGCATGTCAGAAAACAACAGTTAGAACTGGACATGGAACAACAGACTGGTTCCAAATAGGAAAAGGAGTACGTCAAGGCTGTATGTTGTCATCCTGCTTGTTTAACTTATATGCAGAGTACATCATGAGAAATGCTGGGCTGGAAGAAGCACAAGCTGGAATCAAGATTTCTGGGATAAGTATCAAGAACCTCAGATATGCAGATGACACCACCCTCATGGCAGAAAGTGAAGAGGAACTAAAAGGCCTCTTGATGAAAGTGAAAGAGGAGAGTGAAAAAGTTGGCTTAAAGCTCAACATTTACATATATATATAAAATAATTGGGGGTATAGTTGCTTCACAATGTTGTGTTAGCTTCTGCTGTACAATAAGGTGCATATGTATACACAAATCTCTATGTATACACAAATCCCCTCTTGGACCTTCC
Source organism: Bison bison bison (assembly GCF_000754665.1). NCBI lineage: Eukaryota > Metazoa > Chordata > Mammalia > Artiodactyla > Bovidae > Bison > Bison bison. Next base: position 3,688,097 of record NW_011494923.1, on the reverse strand, counting down.
TTTCACTCCCACTGTTTCACCCTTGTAGGTCAAAACCACAGAGCACCGAGCTGAGTTCCCTATGCTATACCACAGGTTCATGCTAGCTATTGTACACATAGTGCTGTATATATGTCAACCTCAATCTCTCAATTCTTCCCATCACCACTTCACCACCCACTTGGTGTCCACACATCAGTGCTCTACATCTGCATCTCTATCTCTGCCCTGTAAATAGATTCATCTGTACCATTTTTCTAGATTCCACATATATGTGTTAATATTCAATAGTTTTTCTCTTCCTTACTTATTTAACTCTGTATGACAGTCTCTAGGTCCATCTCAGTCAGTTCAGTTCAGTTAAGTTGCTCAGTCGTGTCCGACTCTTTGCAACTCTATGACCCACATCACATCAGGCCTCCCTGTCCATCACCACTCTTGGAGTATACCCAACTCATGTCCATTGAGTCGGTGTTGGCATCCAACCATCTCATCCTCTGTCATCACCTTCTCCTCCTGCCCTCAATCTTTCCCAGCATCAAGGTCTTTTCAAATGAATCAGCTCTTTGCATCAGGTGGCCAAAGTATTGGAGTTTGAGCTTCAAGGTCAGTCCTGCCAATGAACACCCAGGACTGATCTCCTTTAGGATGAACTGGTTGGATCTCCTTGCAGTCCAAGGGACTCTCAAAAGTCTTCTCCAACACCACAGTTCAAAAGCTTCAATTATTTGGCACTCAGCTTTCTTTACAGTCTGACTCTCACATCCATATATGACCACTGGAAAAACCATAGCCTTGACTAGATGGACCTTTGTTGGCAAAGTAATGTCTCTGCTTTTTAATGTGCTGTCCTGGTTGGTCATAACTTTCCTTCCAAGGAGTAAGTGTCTTTTAATTTTGTGGCTGTAATCACCATCTGCAGTGTTTTTGAAGCCCAAAAAAATAAAGTCAGCCACTGTTTCCACTGTTTCCATCTATTTCCTATGAAGTGACAGGACCAGATGCCATGATCTAAGTTTTCTGAATGTTCAGCTTTAAGCCATTGTTTTTCACTCTCCTCTTTCACTTCCATCAAGAGGCTCTTTAGTTCCTCTTCACTTTCTGCCATAAGGGTGGTGTCATCTGCATATCTGAGGTTATTGATATTTCTCCTGGCAATCTTGATTCCAGCTTATGCTTCTTCCAGCCCAGCGTTTCTCATGATGTACTCTGCATATAAGTTAAATAAGCAGGATGACAACATACAGCCTTGACGTACTCCTTCTCC
>NW_011494923.1:3681332-3686751 GCF_000754665.1 Bison bison bison | reverse complement strand
GATGAATGAATGAAGAAAATGTTGTAAATATATAGCAGAAATTAACATACATTACATAAAAACTTTATCATATGACTTTTCAAGGACCAATTTGATTTTCTTGATTCTGCTCATTCTTCATAATATTTTAAAGAAATATAAGATAAAAGTCTATTTGTAAAAGTCTAATATAAACATCTAATAAAATTTGCTTTTATTAGATTTGGGGATGGAAATACTCTACTAAGCTTAACAGTAACTGTTGTTCATAAAAGTATGATAAATAAATTATCATAATTTTTCTATTGCCAGTCAGTATTTATACCTATATTTTCTCAATTAATCAACTTTCCTTATATTTTAAGATTATTACATGAAAAAATAAGTCTATTCCAGAAATAAAATGTCCCTAGAGATAACAAATAAATGCTACCATAAGTAGTCACATTTTTATTATTATGCCAAGTATTTATTCAAATACAACTGTTCTTCCAATCAGTTAGTTCCACAGCCTCTTCCACTGTTAGTAGAGCATTTTAAAACATAATAACTGACTTTAACTGTGATGCACAATTAATTTCCAAATATTAAGGAGATTTGGGGAAAAATGAACTTCCACTGATAGGTAAAGATATCATTAATTCTTACATCAATCTTTTTGTTTCTTTAAACTAGGTATTAGGTTTTTATGACAGATCTGATGCATGTTTTGGAAAGCAAAAAAGTGATTGATCATTGATTTTATAAAGATAATTTAATTCTATAATCACATATTGATACATTAAATATTATGTGTTCTTGTATGTAATAATGAAATATATGTATACATACACATATGTAACATATATACAAACATATTCATGTGAATGTACATTCATTTAACAACTACAAACTATATTATGCAATAATTTGTTTTATATATTTATTATGACCAAAGTAACTGACCAAAATTCCTGTAACCAGGCAAATTCACTCATTAGGTCCAACAGGTGGCTCAGTGGTAAAGAACCCACCTGCAATGCTGGAGACAGGAGAGGTGGGTTCGAGCCCACTGGAGGAGAGCATAGAAGCCCACTCCAGTATTCCTGCCTGGAGAATCCCACGGACAGAAGAGCCTGGTGGGCTACAGTCCATGGAGTTGCAAAGAGTGGGACAGGACTGAAGCAACTTAGTATTCATGCATGCAAGCTGACTTATATTCATATAGTTTTAGAAATTAATTAAGATGACATTAGTTTATTCATATTGATAGTATTCTAGAAATATTAAGAAATATTTTCATAATCACTATATCTATTCTACATTTGAATATTATAGGATAAACACTTCTCAACTTTAAATGATAAAAAATTTCTATACTAAAATAATGATGAAATGGAAAAATTGCAAATATTTTCACCTCTTGAATTCACTCAGAGCAAAGTTTATTGACATAACAATGGATTCAGTAGGCAAATATTTCTTGCATTAAAAAAAAACAGTTCTCTATAGGAGGCATATTCAAGTAAATTATAATTATGGTGCTATAATAGTGATTTTGACTCTTTGGGGACTAATTTGTAGATTTCCCTTCTAAACCAATAGAAAATATAAGGACAATTAACTTAAGTTCTGTTCCTACCTAGGTATGCATGAATAAAAATTGAGACAATTTAATCTGAATCCCTTATTGTTATAATACTAAAAGCACATAAGAATATGCTTGAAAATTTTTTCTACTTATAGGTACATTGAACTAAACATATACTTTAATTGCTTTATGTGTTCTCACTTGTACTATGGTTAATGAGCTTTTAAAAGTAATGTAACTTCTCCCCTTGTGAGTAGATTTTAAGTGTTTCACAAGATATAAATCAGGTATATATTTCAAAAACATTCTTAGAGATATTTAATCATATTATTATATCATTCTTAGGAATAGATCACCAAAGGTATACTATATCTCAAACATAATTACAAAAGTTAAACTATCTTAAGAAATTCCCTGATAGAAGATTAGGAGGCTTAGCTTCCATTCTGTGGACATTTATTATAGGTAAAATCTCATAATCAAGTAAGCTCTGAGCATTGAACCATATTCATGGAGCTCAGTGAAAGTAGATACAATTATAGTTTACCTTAAAACAAGTTTCATTGCTTTTTGTCACCTTTGTTCCCAGATATAAATAGAAATTTAAAATAATAGAATAGTAGAGAAATCAAAATTTTTAAACGTTTTCCTTGTATTAGGAAGACCTTAACTATGTTCATTAATCTTTTTCCCTTCCCTTTTAAAGTTATATACTTAATGAAAGCCTTACTGTATTTTTATAATTCTCTATTAGCCTCATATTTTATTAGAAACTGGAAATTTGCAATTTCTTCCAAATGATGAAATAGTTTTTGCCACCTATAGGAAGTACTCATTTCAAATGAGTACTTGATTTCTATCAATCCATTCTATCCTGTAATTTGTCAAATAATATTTGTATTTTGCTTTTAAAAAACTTAACTCCGAAATTCTGTTTCTGGCTGTATATATTTATGGTCAGATATTTTTGAAGGGATACAGGCCATAAGTATTTCAAGAGTAGTTCAACCATTGCTCACCAACTCAGACATCATTATTCCCACTCTAAAATCTTGGCATCTTTATCCTTAGTGGAATAAATTAGAAACACAGATGGATAATCTGGGAAATATTCCACATGAATATTTTTAAAAACACAATTCTTGTAGAGCACATATTTTATAAGATGCTGTTTATAGTTTTAAAAAACAAGAGTTTTTATTATTAACTGTATAATTTTCAAAATCAGATAAGATATGAGGAGATCTTTTATATAATGAAGATTTACATAGCTGAACGGCTTTAAGAATCATTTCAAAATCCATGTTGTTCTTTTCTTTATGGTATTGAAAAGCAAAGTGAGTTTGACTCGGGAGAAAAAAGTTTTTGTGTTTGGCAGTTTAAGAGCCACATTTAAATCTATTCCTTTAGGAGAATGTTCAGAAATGCTCACTGCTCTGTGAAAAATATTAACTCAAATTTAAGTGTGACATTGTAGTTCTCATATTGCAACTTATTTTTTAGTATCCTAGTAGTGATACTATGTTTTTTATCTTAACTTTTTTCCAGTCAGATGCCTTATTCCATTTATATCCCTTTCCCTTTATATTCCTACTTGATGTCTGAAAGAGTGATTAGTTAGTTTGCTTCCTTTAAACATATTACTAGAATGTAAGAATGTAAGCAGTGATTTTCTCTCCTCTTTATTCCCCTACTGCACAAATCATAGAGAGGAATCTCACAGAATAAGAGATCTTGGCAAAGGTTCCAAATAAGTAATTTAGCATTCTCAACAAATTGGGGTAAACGAGGTATAAGTGAGAGAGTGAAGTGATATATGGCTATCTGGTGGGTCTTCAGGAGTTCCTGTAGTCTTCTTTAATCTCAAAACTTTAAACAGACTAAAATATTTCAAATGAAACTTTGAAGAATTAAGGTCATTATTTATGGAAATGAGTACTCAATATAGATGAGATAATGTTTTCTTAATTTATTAGAGAAAAGATAGTTTATAGATAATTAGCAGTGCATTTTGAACAGCTGATGTTGAACAAGAAATGGTTATTAGTAAATACTGTGAGCTAGATATATTTTGTTTCCTTACAGATTCACTCTTGATCCAGATAATCACAATGGTGTGATCACTCACCTAGAGCTAGACATTCTGGAATGCAGTCAAGTGGGCCTTAGGAAGCAACACTATGAAAAAAGCTAGTGGAGGTGATGGATTTCCAGCTGAGAAATTTCAAATCCTAAAAGATGATGCTGTTAAAGTGCTTCACTCTTGGTCTTTTTCTATATTATAAGAGCCTAAACTCTACAGACATTTTAATCTGAGGTCTGTTGACCTCTAACTTCCCATTGTTTTGATCCAATGGGATTCACTGAGAGGAGATCAAAGAATAAGAGGAGAAACCAGTGATGCATTTGTTCTCTTAGTGTTCACTGGGGCCTGTAGATTGGCAGTGGCCCCAATCTTCCACCTAACACCATGTTTCTGTATTATAGGTGTTCTTTAAAGATTGATATGCCCATTTGAATGCAGAGTTCCAAAGAATAGCAAGGAGAGATAAGAAAGCCTTCTCCAATGATAAATGCAAAGAAATAGAGGAAAACAATAGAACGGGAAATACTAGAGATGTCTTCAAGAAAATTAGAGATACCAAGTGAATATTTCATGCAAAGATGGGCACAATAAAGGACAGAAATAGTATGGAACTTACAGAAGCAGAAGATATTAAGGACAGAAGGCAAGAATACATAGAAGAACTATACAAAAAAAAAAAATCTTCATGACCCAGATAATCATGATGGTGTGATCACTCACCTAGAGCCAGACATTCTGGAATGCAGTCAAGTGGGCCTTAGGAAGCAACACTATGAACAAAGCTAGTGGAGGTGATGGATTTCCAGCTGAGAAATTTCAAATCCTAAAAGATGATGCTGTTAAAGTGCTTCATTCAGTATGCCAGCAAATTTGGAAAACTCAGCAGTGGCCACAGAACTGGAAAAAGTCAGTTTTCATTCCAATCCCCAAAAAAGGCAAAGCCAAAGAATGTTCAGACTACCACACAATTGCACTCATCTCACACGCTAGCAAAGTAATGCTCAAAATTCTCCAAGCCAGGCTTCAATAGTACATGAACCGAGAATTTGAGGTGTTCAAGCTGGATTCAGAAAAGGTATAGGAACCAGAGATCAAATTGCCAACATCTGTTGGATCATCGAAAAAGAAAGAGTTCCAGAAAAACATCTACTTCTGCTGTATTGACTATGCCAAAGCCTGTGACTGTGTGGATTACAATGCTGCTGCTGCTCCTAAGTACTGTGGAAAATTCTGAAAGAGAAGGGAATACCAGACCACCTGACATGCCTCTTGAGAAATCTGTATGAAGGTCAAGAAGCAACAGTTAGAACTGGACTTGGAACAACAGACTGGTTCCAAGTCAGGAAAGGAGTACATCAAAGCTATATATTGTCACCCTGCTTATTAAACTTGTAGGCAGAGTACCTCATGAGAAGTTCTGGACTGGATGAAGCACAAGCTGGAATCAAGATTGCTGGGAGAAATATCAATATCCTTAGAAATATCAATAACCTCAGATATGCAGATGACACCAACTTTATGAAAATGAAGAACTAAAGAGCTTCTTGATGAAAATGAAAGAAGAGAGTGAAAAATTTGGCTTAAAACTCAACATTCAGAAAACTAAGTTCATGGCATCCAGTCCCATCACTTCATGAAAGATAGTTGGGGAAAGAGTGGAAACAGTGACAGACTTTATTGGTTTGGGCTCCAAAATCACTGCAGATGGTGACTGCAGACACGAAATTAAAAGACACTTGCTCCTTGGGAGAAAAGTTTTGATTAACCTAGACAGCATATTAAAA
>NW_011494923.1:3680828-3681232 GCF_000754665.1 Bison bison bison | reverse complement strand
CATGGGATGTTGCCCAAAAGGCTCCTCTGTCCATGGGATTTTCCAGGCAAGAATACTGGAGTGGGTTGCCATTTCCTTCTCCAGGTGATCTTCCTGACCCAGGGATGGAACCCGGGTCTCCTGCATTGCAGGCAGACTCTTTACCATCTGAGCCACCAGGGGAACCCATGGAATTTGGTACTGATGAATTTATTTGAAGGGAAGCAGTGGAGAAACAGACATAGAGAACAACCTTAAGGACACTGGGGAGGGGAAGAGAGGTTGAGATGTATGGAAAGAGTAGGCTGTAGGCTTTGTTCCACATAGTAACACAGAAAACTACTTGCATCTTCTGGAACATCTAGTCTCCTGGACCTATGTATATGGAGAAGATCAACTGGAGAGGTATGTGCCAGCACTATATT
>NW_011494923.1:3670821-3680567 GCF_000754665.1 Bison bison bison | reverse complement strand
GCAGACACGAAATTAAAAGACACTTGCTCCTTGGGAGAAAAGTTTTGATTAACCTAGACAGCATATTAAAAAGCAGAGACATTACCTTGCCAACAAATGTCCATCTTGTCAAAGCTATGGTTTTTCCAGTCATTATGTATGGATGTGAGAATTGGACCATGAAGAAAGCTGAGCGCTGAAGAATTGGTGCTTTTGAACTGCAGTGTTGGAGAAGACTCTTGAGAGTCCCTTGGACTGCAAGGAGATTTAACCAGTCCATCCTGAAGGAAATCAGTCCTGAATATTCATTGGAAGGACTGATATTGAAGCTGAAACTCCAATACTTTGGCACCCGATGCAAAGAACTGACTCATTGGAAAAGACCCTGATGCTGGGAAAGATTAAAGGCAAAAGGAGAAGCAGATGACAGAGGATGAGATAGATATTTGGATGGCATCACTGACTCAATGGACATGATTTTGAGTAAACTCTCGGAGTTGGTGATGGACAGGAAAGCCTGGCGTGCTGCAGTCCATGGAGTTGCAAAGAGTCAGATGTGACTGAGTGACTGAACCGAACTTAAAGACTGACTCTCTCAGCAGATAAATATATTAAATTTTGGTGGATTGGTAAAGTGTACCTATTTTTTTTTAATACTCTCTTGGTTAGTTCAACATCACTTGTTGGTTATTTTAACCCTGTTCTCACCCTTGTGTACAGTTCCAGCAATGAAGTGTCCAAGTGTCCAATGTTTCCTTTCAAGTCCCTGTAATACACTTATGGTAGTTCTTGGCATAAAGAAGATGAATTAACATTGTATAGTTTGGATTATCCTCCCCTTCGAAATATTGATATAGAATAGAAAGTTTCTCTTTGATACCACCATTCTATAACTGAAAAAAGCATTCCTTATGTCTGAGTGATTACCAGAAATATTGTTGAAAATATTTTTGGATGAAATATTCAAAATCAGTGTCTTAACTAGCCATATAATTGAACTGTTTAAAAGCAAAAAACTCACCTAACATTCTTGTTTTATATAAATTTTACTTTTGTGCACCCTGAAATAGATTTGTGATTTTTTAAAAAATTATCTGATGTTAAAAAAAGAATTCCGTGGTAACTCAGTCAGTAATAATGCCTCCAGTGTAGGAAACCCAGGTTTAATTCCTGGGTCAGGAAGATCCTCTAGAGAGGGAAATGGCAGCCCACTCCATATTCTTATCTGGAAAATCCAATGGATAGAGGAGCCTAGCAGGCTACAGTCCATAGGGTCACAAGAATTAGACACGACTTAGTGACTAAACCACCATCACACCTCTGAAAATAGTATTTATTGCCTGTATTTGCTGAGGAGAGAAATGTTAGGAGACTTTTTATCTAATAACTGTAGAAGAAAGACTCCACTAGTTTGCATTCTTCTATACCATGTTATCGGAGAAGGCAATGGCACCCCACTCCAGTACTCTTGCCTGGAAAATTCCATGGATGGAGGAGCCTGGTAGGCTATAGTCCATGGGGTCGCTAAGAGTCGGACACGACTGAGCAACTTCACTTTCACTTTTCACTTTCATGCATTGGAGAAGACAACACTCCAGTGTTCTTGCCTGGAGAATCCCAGGGGCGGGGGAGCCTGTTTGGCTGCCATCTATGGGGTCGCACAGAGTCGGACACAACTGAAGCAACTTAGCAGCATACCATGTTATGATCTCCAATTGGAACTTTCTTTTCTTTCTTTCTTTTTTTTTTTTTTTTAATGTTGGCATTGGAGATAGTTCATTTGAGCATTGGCTGAGATGTAAACATATATTAAGCCTATCTGAGGGACAAGCTATGTAGGTTTGAAAACCAATCTTCAGATTCAGTATAAAGGCAAACCAAAATTATCTTTAGGAATGACTTCATGGTGTCTGCTTCCTTAAATAAATGTCAATTCTTTCTTGGTGTCCTGAAGAGACATTTAAACTTCCAAATGTTCCTTCAAAGTTCAAATGACAAATGTATGCCATCTGCAAACTGCAATTAAGGACATTAAAATATATCTAAAAGGTTACTTCTTGCTTACTCTTAGGTTGTTAAAAGCAGAAAAAGTGTTCCTTTAAACCAGAAAGAGTCAGAAGATCTCAAAATCAGAACTTCTCTTGAACCCATCAGAGAGCTAAGGTTAAGACACCTAAATAGCCTTAGAAGTACCATCTTCATTAAATAAGAAACCTGGTACATTGTTCTATTGGGATAATAGAACAATCTCTGGGGTGCAATGCAAATGAATAAGAATTCAGATAAAATTTTTCATTAACTGTTAAAGGCTAAATGTCTTTCACAAGAATGTAGAACCTCAGGGAACCACAGGAAAAAAAAAAAAAAAAAGAGCATTTGCACTACTGTAATGGCCCCACTTCATAGACTTTCACTGATAAACATAATAATTTTGGAAAGCAGGATAGGAAATCAGAGACAGTGTCTTCTCAGTGGCACATGTCTGAGAGAGGAAAGTGCTGCTTGTATAGAAAAGGCAGAAGCTCTGTTCAAAATTTTCACCTAAAGAAAAAAGAAAGAAAGAAAGAAAGAAAAAAGGGCTGTCTTAAGAAAGACAAGAAAGAAAGAAGAGACAGGGCTGTCTTGAGCCCCCTGTCTTGAGCTCTTTCTTTGCAGGATGAAGGGCTGTAAACCTTTTCTCTTTCTGAGCACAGATTAAGAACCACTGTTGCTGAAAAAAGGAAAGCTGGAGAGGAGAAATGTGAGCAATCTTAACCCCTGAATGAGAAATAGTAAACTACCTTGAACCCAGACGATTAGTGATAGGCCAGGCAATGGCACCCCACTCCAGTACTCTTGCCTGGAAAATCCCATGGATGGAGGAGCCTAGTAGGCTATAGTCCATGGGGTCGCTAAGAGTCGGACACGACTGAGCGACTTCACTTTCACTTTTCACTTTCATGTGTTGGAGAAGGAAATGGCAACCCACTCCAGTGTTCTTCCCTGGAGAATCCCAGGGACGGGGGAGCCTGGTGACATGCCGTCTCTGGGGTTGCACAGAGTCAGACACAACTGAAGCGACTTAGCAGCAGCAGCAAAGTTACAAAGGGGACAGATCACTGAGAAAGGCCTCTCAAACTGAAAGACACTAAACTTGTCTAAAAATAAGACTAGATCAGGACACAGGACACATGAAAACTGTCCCTAATAGTTAATAAACTTTCCAAAATAAGATCTAGAAGAAAGAGAAGGAGCATGCCAGTTTTCAGGCATAAATATTAAGTACCTCAGTCTCAATAGCCCTACAGATGCTGGCAATCCTCCAACTATAAATATATGAAACAGGCACAAATATATATACACACAACCCATGAGCGAAACTCCACTTGTAAGAGAAAACTAATCAAAAGAAATAGAGGCAAATAGGCCCTAGAGGTTTGAAACATCAGATGAGAATTTTAAAATAATTATGACTGTTAAAATCTTTAATTGAAAAAGTAGACAATATACATTAACAAAGAGAAAATATAGCATAATGATGGAACTATAAAATGTATTTTAAAAAATGAAATATTAGAAGTTCTTCTATGGAAGAAATATGATACAAAACAGAAACTTCCCTCGTGGCTCAGATGGTAAAGCCTCTGTCTACAATGCAGGAGACTCAGGTTCGAGCCCTGGGTTGGGAAAATCCCCTGGAGAAAGAAATGGCAATCCACTCCAGTACTATTGCCTGGAAAATCCCATGGACAGAGGAGCCTGGTAGGCTACAGTCTATGGAGTCGCAAAGAGTCAGGCACAACTGAGTGACTTCACTTTCATTTTCATCCAAAAGCAAACAGATACTCTTCATTATAGTCTCAATTCCCAGAAAATCAATAGTCAGGGGAATCATAAGAGGTAAAATGTAATATTTCAACAGAGGGGAATTTCCCCAATATTTTTTTAAAAAGAAAATACAACCAACACAATTTTCCTGAGTACCCTGTTGCTGGCCAAATAAGTAAAGCCATTTCCTGATGGTCACTGAATTAAATCATGTTAGCATAGAGAAGTTAAAGAAATGTGTCCAGAGAAAATGAACATTAACAATTTTTAAATTTTATATTGAATTGTAGCTGACTAATGATGTTGTGATAGTTTCAGGTGAACAGCAGAGTGACTCAGCCATACATATACATGTATCCATTCTCCCTCAAACTCCCCTTCCATCCAGGCTGTCACATAACATTGAGCAAAGTTCCATGCAATCTACCTTAGATCCTTGTTGGTTCTCCATTTTAAATAGAGCAGTATGTACATGTCAATTCCAAGCTTCCTAACTATCCCTCTTCCCCATATTCCACACCCCCTACCCCCGCCCCAGCAACCAAATTCATTCTTTAAATCCATGAATTTGTTTCTGTTTTGGAAATAAGTTCATTTGTATAATTTATCTTTTTTTTTTTTTTATTCTGTATACAAGAGATACCATATGATATTTCTTTTCCTCTATCTGATTTACTTTATTCAGTATGACAATCTCTAAGTTTATTCATGTGGCCGCCAATGGCGTTATTTCATTCTTTTCAATGTCTCAAGTAATATTCCATTGCATACATGTACTATATCTTCTTTATCTATTCATCTGTTGATGGACATTTAAGTTGCTTCCATGTCTTGGTATTATGAATAGTGCTGCTAAGAATGTTGTGGTGAGAATGTCTTTTCAAATTATGGTTTTCTCCTGATATATGCCCAGAAGTGGGATTGCTGGATCACATGGCAGCTCTATGTTTAACATTACTAGCAATTCAGTGAGAACTGCCACTAAAACTGTTGTGGACACTGAGAACAGTATCAATATTCTGTTAAAAATAAGCAAGTGATTTAAAAAAAATTGAGAAAATATTAATGCGATACAATCTGAAGTGGAATATACTAAGATGTATTAATATATTTTGAAAAAGCAAACATTTTAATTCAGTGAATTTGCAAAATTTGTACAAATGTAAGTTTCAATTATCCATTATATTACTCATTTTCAGGTATTTTGTAGAAAAATGTCAATAAATTAGGTATAATTGAACCAGTTGTGTCAGTGATTACCTTTATTTGTTTTCACAGACTTAAAGCATCATCAGTTACAGAAATGCTTGTGATGCAGAGAAAATGAACATCCTGACTTGTCCTAGCACACAACAGTTCAACTATTTAGAAGTGGTAAAGTTTCATGTGACTTTTAAAGTTTAAAGCCAAAAGTATTTATGTATTTCTGAATAAGAACAACCTCAACCAAAATTGAAGTGAAGTGAAAGTCACTCAGCCGTGTCTGACTTTTTGTGACCCAATGACCTGTAACCCGCCAGGCACCTCTGTCCATGAATATTCTCAAGGCAAGAATACTGAAAAGGGATTGCCACGCCTTCCTCCAGGGGATCTTCCCAATTCAGAGATTGAACCCAGGTCTTCTGCATTGCAGGTGGATTCTTTACCATCTGAGCCACATGGGTAGCCCAAGAATACTCAAGTGGGTAGCCTATCCCTTCTCCAGGGGGTATTTCTGACCCAGTAATCAAACTGGGGTCTCCTGAATTACAGGCAGATTCTTTATCAACTGAGCTACCAGGGAATCTCCCAACCAATATGAATAATATTGAATTGCTTTGAGAATTTTCTCTTATTTTCCCTAAATAGCTTATGATGTTCCTGAATAAATCTGAAAAATTATAAAGCAAAACAAGCTTCTATGTAAAAGCTGTGCCAAAATAAGTCACTTAGAAGACAACTAATACTGTTTAAATTACAATTCCAGGCTTTTTAACACACTTGTACTGTCAAATTTTAAAATAATGTGATATATACTAAAACTTTATGGTGACTACTCAACTAACAAAACAAAGCTTATGACTAACAAGTGGACAAAAGATAAAATATAAACATTAAAATAATAATTAATATAAAATTATTAAGGAAAAGAGGAACTGAAAACAAATACCAATAGGAATTGAAAAAAAAAGAAAATATGATATATTTAACTTAATCAAATCAAATTAATATAAATAAATTTTAGAATTAAAAGGAAGAATTTGTCAAAATGTATTAAGTAAGAAAGACTCAACTATATGCTACCTAGCATCCGGTCCCATCACTTCATGGCAAATAGATGGGGAAACAGTGGCTGACTTTATTTTTCTGGGCTCCAAAATCACTGCAGATGGTAATTGCAGCCATGAAATTAAAAGACACTTGTTCCTTGGAAGGAAAGTTATGACCAACCTAGATAGCATATTAAAAAACAGAGACATTACTTTGCCAACAAAGGTCCGTCTAGTCAAGGCTATGGTTTTTCCAGTGGTCATGTATGGATGTGAGAGTTGGACTATAAAGAAAGCTGAGCACTGAAAAATTGATGCTTCTGAACTGTGGTGTTAGAGCAGACTCTTGAGAGTTCCTTGGACTGTGAGGAGATCCAACCAGTCCTTCCTAACAGAGATCAGTCCTGGGTGTTCATTGGAAGGACTGATCTTGAAGCTCAAACTCCAATACTTTGGCCACCTGATGGGAAGAGCTGACTCATTGGAAAAGAGCCTGATGCTGGGAAAGATTGAGGGCAGGAAGAGAAGGGGATGACAGAGGATGAGATGGTTGGATGGCATCACTGACTCAATGGACATGGGTTTGGGTGGACTGGGAGTTGGTGATAGACAGGGAGGCCTGGTGTGCCATGGTTCATGGAGTCTCAAAGAGTCGGACATGACTGAGCGACTGAACTGAACTGATAGCAAACACTTTAACTACAAAAGAAAAAAGTAGAAGGATGGAAAGCATATACCATGATAATACAAACAAAAATAAATGGATGGCTATATTAATGTCAAACTGAGTAAATTTCAGATCAAAAATATTACCAAGGATAAAGAAGGTCACCTTATAATGATAAAGTGATACATTCCCCAAGAGGATAATAAAAGATACAACTAATAAATTTTTAAACTACATGAAATAAAAACTGATAGAACTTCAAGGAGAATAGGTAAATCCACAATTATAGTCAAAGATTTTAAAATCCCTCTGTCAATAATAGAGAGAAAATTAAATAGAAAATCCATGAGTCCAACAAAGATTTGAACAAACTATCAACCACTGTTACCTTCCTAAGAATTATGAAAGTCTTTATGCAAAAATAGCAAACTTGTTTTTAAATATACACAAACCAGTTGCAGAGATAGATCATATTGTGAACAATAAAATGAGTGTCTATGAATTTAAAATATCAAATAGGTTGGCAAGATAGTGGAATAGGTGGTTAACTGCTTATATCCCTCCTCAGCAACAATAATTTGACAGCCATCCATGGACAAAAGTACACTTGTGGAAGCTTTGAGAAACAGGTAGGATATTATGACCTTGGTGGAGCACAAAATAAAGGGGACACTTTGTAAAGCCAAGCCCATACCAAGGTGCAGATTTGACCACTGCTGTCCTGACTACAGATAGAAAACACTCCAATCCCCCTGTAGACTCTGCTATAGCCTCATTTGATATTATTCTAGCTACCAGCACAATCTATCAAGGGACATGGCAGTTGTCACACCCACCTGTAACAGTCCTGTCTACACAGTCTTGGTTATGGACTCTGAGGCAGCCCATACTCAGTTTCAGCTCCTTAGCTGGTGGTTCTGTTCATTTAGGTACAGGAGGCAGTCCTGAACATCTGGTCCCTACAACCTTGATCTGACTGCAGGTCCAGAAACAGCCCTGTATTGGGGCTCCAGGCTCTCTCAGCAAGTCCCAGGACCCTCTTGCCCACTTAAGGCTCTGCAAGAAGACATGCCAATCATGCTCTGAGGTAGGTCTTTTAAATTCAGTTTGTCTATGGATCTTAATACTGACCTGTATCTCAACTTTGGCCCTGTTCAGTCATAGACTGAAAACACTCCTGCCCACTCAGGAGCCTGGTAAAAGACATACTCGTTCATACCCCTAAGCCAGGCCATGTGATCTTGATACAACTGTGGGTCTTAGAGCAGCCCTGTAAACTGGCTCCAATTTCTCATATCCATGATAAGGCAATAGTCCAGCCCACCCAGGAACCTACTGGGAGATGCACCTGTCCATGACTTAGAGCTCAGTTTGGCAAACTTAGTCCAACTGTAAATCACGAAGTGATACTGTAGTCTAGCTGCAGCCCCTCAAGGTCATTGTCTAGGAAAGGTTCTGCTTTCTCAGAGACCCAGAAGAATGCATACCTAACAACTCTGGTTCAGGTGAGGATCCTAAAGCACTACTGTGACCCAGCTCAAGTTCTACTCAGCTGTGCTCAAGGCAGTCCTGCCCACCCAACAGCCTGTGAGGAGGCTATCTGTGCTTTCAGTCTGCAAATTTTGGTCTAGACTGTGGTCCCTGAAGCGGGCTTGCTAATTCATTCCATTCCCTATCAGCCATAGTGTAACCCCAATTCTGTCCACCCAGAGATCAGCCAAATGACCTGTTAGAAGCTCTCCCAGAGACTAGGAAGCAGACACACCCATCTGAACACCAGGTAATAGACCCACTGTAATTCATGAAGCAGACTTTTGTTTCAGCACCAGCCCCATGACCAAGGTCCTGGAAATAGTCCTGTCCACTCAAAGACCAAAAAGTCTTCATGGCCATCTGTGCCCCTGGTAACAGGCCCCCAACTGTAAACTCTACTGTGGAACCAGCAGCAACTACATAATCCAGCTCCAGCCTGCTGGACTGTGATCCCAGAGACAATATTATCAACACAGGAGTGTGATAAAAGAAGACTATTACTCACTAAAATCAGTCTGTATAGTCAGATGAGGTCTTTGCTCCCTCAAATGCATAGACATGAACAGAAGGCTGCACAGAACACAAAGAATCATGCAAACATGACATCACCAAAGGAGATAAACTCCAGTAACCAACTCCAAAGAAATGGAAATCTACATATTGTCTGACAAAAAATTAAAAGCAAAACCAATACAATATTGTAAAGTTAAAAAAATTAAATTAAATTACATTTAAAAAAAAAGAAAAGAAATTTAATGAGATGCAAATGAACAGAGAGACCCCTAAAGAAAACCAGGAAAACAATGCATGAAGAAAATGAGAAGCTTAGTAGAGAAATAGAAATCGCAAAAAGAACCAAAGAGAAATCTTGGAGCTAAAGTGTGTAACAACAGAACCAAAAAATGCAACATAGAAGTTCAACATCAGACATGAACCCTTGAGATGGGTGGTGGAAATTAGTGAACCAAATGCAGGTCATTTGAAATTAGCCATTTAGAAAAGAAAAAGTAAACAATGAGAGTGAAGTAAGCATATGAAACACAGGAAATTACCAAGTGAACTAAAATCACAGTATGGAAATCTCAGAAGGAGAAAGAGAGACAAAGGGGAAGAAAACTTAAAGAAACATCTGAAAACTTTCTAAATTTTAGGAAGGATATGGACATTTAGCCACAAAAAGTTCAAAACCAAAAGCAAGATTAACTCAAATATTACCTTGAGATATATTATAATCAAAGTGTCAAAATTCAAAAACAAAAATGGAATTTTGAAAGCATTTAGAGGAAAGAGCGGAGAAGGCAATGGCACCTCACTCCAGTACTCTTGCAAGGAAAATCTCATGGATGGAGGAGCCTGGTAGGCTGCGGTCCATGGGGTCGCTAAGAGTCGGACGCGACTGAGCGACTTCACTTTCACTTTTCACTTTCACGCATTGGAGAAGGAAATGGCAACCCACTCCAGTGTTCTTGCCTGGAGAATCCCAGGGACTGGGGAGCCTGGCAGGCTGCTGT
>NW_011494923.1:3669736-3669912 GCF_000754665.1 Bison bison bison | reverse complement strand
GGAGACAGCAGCCACCAGGCTCCCCCGTCCCTGGGATTCTCCAGGCAAGAACACTGGAGTGGGTTGCCATTTCCTTCTCCAATGCGTGAAAGTGAAAAGTAAAAGTCAAGTCGCTCAGTCATGTCCGACTCTTAGCGACGCCATGGACTGCAGCCTACCAGGCTCCTCCGTCCATG
>NW_011494923.1:3668089-3669061 GCF_000754665.1 Bison bison bison | reverse complement strand
ACACATGTCTCTTTCCCTTCTGGTTTCCTCAGTGTGTATGCCCAGCAGTGGGATTGCTGGATCATAAGGCAGTTCTATTTCCAGTTTTTAAAGGAATCTCCACACTGTTCTCCATAGTGGCTGTACTAGTTTGCATTCCCACCAACAGTGTAAGAGGGCTCCCTTTTCTCCGCACCCTCTCCAGCATTTATTATTTGTAGACTTTGGGATCGCAGCCATTCTGACTGGTGTGAAATGGTACCTCATAGTGGTTTTGATTTGCATTTCTCTGATAATGAGTGATGTTGAGCATCTTTTCATGTGTTTGTTAGCCATCTGTATGTCTTCTTTGGAGAAATGTCTGTTTAGTTCTTTGGCCCATTTTTTGATTGGGTCGTTTATTTTTCTGGAGTTGAGCTGTAGGAGTTGCTTGTATATTTTTGAGATTAGTTGTTTGTCAGTTGCTTCATTTGCTATTATTTTCTCCCATTCTGAAGGCTGTCTTTTCACCTTGCTAATAGTTTCCTTTGATGTGCAGAAGCTTTTAAGTTTAATTAGGTCCCATTTGTTTATTTTTGCTTTTATTTCCAATATTCTGGGAGGTGGGTCATCGCAGCACTGTTTATAATAGCCAGGACATGGAAGCAACCTAGATGTCCATCAGCAGATGAATGGATAAGAAAGCTATGGTACATATGCACAATGGAGTATTACTCAGCCATTAAAAAGAATACATTTGAATCAGTTCTAATGAGGTGGATGAGACTAGAGCCTATTATACAGAGTGAAGTAAGCCAGAAGGAAAAACATAAATACAGTATACTAATGCATATATATGGAATTTAGAAAGATGGTAACAATAACCCGGTGTACGAGACAGCAAAAGAGACACTAATGTATAGAACAGTCTTATGGACTCTGTGGGAGAGGGAGAGGGTGGGAAGATTTGGGAGAATGACATTGAAACATGTAAAATATCATGTAAGAAACGAG
>NW_011494923.1:3655932-3667989 GCF_000754665.1 Bison bison bison | reverse complement strand
GAGGGTGGGAAGATTTGGGAGAATGACATTGAAACATGTAAAATATCATGTAAGAAACGAGTTGCCAGTCCAGGTTTGATGCACGATACTGGATGCTTGGGGCTAGTGCACTGGGACGGCCCAGAGGGATGGTATGGGGAGGGAGGAGGGGGGAGGGTTCAGGATGGGGAACACATGTATACCTGTGGTGGATTCATTTTGATATTTGGCAAAACTAATACAATTATGTAAAGTTTAAAAATAAAATAAAATTAAAAAAAATAAAAAGATACAGCTTCAGACAAATGAAATTGGAAACACTGCAAAGCAAAATTTATGAGATGCAGCAAATGCATTTCTGAGAGGTGACTTCAGAGTGATAAATGCCCACATTAAGAAAAAAAAAAATCTTAAATGACTATTTTTCACCTAACAAAAGTAAACTAAACTAGAAAAAAGAATAAGTTAAACCTAAAATTATGAGAAGAATGAAAATAACAAAAATTAGAGCATAAATAAATTAGAGACTAATGAGACTCTAGAAAAGATCAACAAAACAAGAACTGTTTTTTTGAAAAGATAAGCAGAATTAAGAAATATTAATATTTATATCAACCAAGAGAAAAAAAAGACTAAGGTGAATCATGTATAAAGGAAAGAGAAGTCATGGTAATTGATATCACAGAAATACAAAAGATCATAGAGACTACCATAAAGAACCACACACCAACAAATTGGAGTATCTGGAAGAATTGGAAAATTTACTTTCAACATCAGTTCAACTCAGTCGCTCAGTCATGTCCAACTCTTTGCAACTCCATGAACTGCAGCACGCCAGGCCTCCCTGTCCATCACCAATTCCCAGAGTTCACCCAAACTCATGTCCATCAAGTCGGTGATGCCATCCAGCCATCTCATCCTCTGTTGTCCCCTTCTCCTCCTGCTCTCAATCCCTCCTAGCATCAGAGTCTTTTCCGATGAGTCAACTCTTCGCATGAGGTGGCCAAAGTATTGGAGTTTCATTCAGCTTTAGCATCAGTCCTTCCAGTGAACACCCGGGACTGATCTTTTTAGAACAGACTGGTTGGATCTCCTTGCAGTCCAAGGGACTCTCATGAGTCTTCTCCAACACCAAGTTCAAAAGCATCAATTCTTCGGTGCTCAGCTTTCTTCACAGTCCAACTCTCACATCCATACATGACCACTGGAAAAACCATAGCCTTGACTAGATGGACCTTTGTTGGCAAAGTAATGTCTCTGCTTCTGAATATGCTATCTAGGTTGGTCATAACTTTCCTCCCAAGGAGGAAGTGTCTTTTAATTTCATGGCTGCAGTCACCATCTGCAGTGATTTTGGAGCCCCCCAAAATAAAGTCTGACACTGTTTCCCCTGTTTCCCCATCTATTTACCATGAAGTGATGGGAATAGATGCCATGATCTTTGTTTTCTGAATGTTGAGCTTTAAGCCAACTTTTTCACTCTCCTCTTTCACTTTCATCAAGAGGCTTTATAGATCCTCTTCACTTTCTGCCGTAAGGGTAGTGTCATCTGCATATCTGAGGTTATTGATATTTCTCTCAGCAATCTTGATTCCAGCTTGTGCTTCTTCCAGCCTAGCGTTTCTCATGATGTATTCTGCATATAAGTTAAATAAGCAGGGTGACAATATACAGCCTTGATGTACTCCTTCTCCTATTTGGAACCAGTCTGTTGTTCCATGTCCAGTTTTAACTGTTCCTTCCTGACCTGCATATAGGTTTCTCAAGAGGCAGGTCAGGTGGTCTGGGAATCCCATCTCTTTCAGAATTTTCCACAGTTACTTTCAACATACAACCTAACAAAACTGAATCATGAAGAGGATAAAAACAACTTGAACATACCAATCATGAGTAAGATGGTTTAAACAATAATCAAAATCTCCCAATTAAAAAAAAAAAAAATACTCAGGACACAAGGGCCTCACAGGTGAATTCTACCAAACACCTAGAGAAGAATTAACGACAATCCTCAAACTCTTCCAAAGAAATTGAAGAGGAAGGAAAACTCACTAATTATATAAGGCCAGCATTACCTTCCTATCAAATACAGATAAAGTCACTACAAGAAAAAAGAATCCCAGGTTCTGGTAAGCTAGTTTCCCCTGAAGGTAAGCCTTATTTAAGAACAGTACCATGGAATATTTAAAAATGACCCTTCCTCCCTGACAGAAGCATCAGGTCATTTTTCTCAGTACTTGGCTAAGCTCTTGAAGGAAGGGCTCACAACGCTATGAGGCACCCTATGACTGGTTTCCCTTGGAGTTTTAAATTTCAGAATTGTCACCCTAAGCCTCCAGTTATTCATCAATTACAGCTCAAATGTTTCTACCCTTTCTGGCACTGGTTTCCATGGAGATTTCAGCTAGTGAGACTCCATTTTGATAGGCCACAAATCCCTATCTTTGCTGAGTTTCTCTCAAATGTTGAGGGCCATGCTTTGCCTTGTGTCTTCATCTCTATACAGATCCTAGTAAAGTTGTTGATTTTTCAGTCTGTTCAGCTTTTTATTGTTGTGTTAGGATGGAGTCAACTTTCCGTCTACTTACATGTGGAACTAGAAACCAAAAGTCATCAATAAAGGCAGTTTTCAATTAAAGCATTTAAATATTCCATGATATTAAATCTAAAGCTTTTCTTTTAAAGTAAGCAAATAGCAAAACAATGTGAATCACTACAATGGTGAAAAGTAAGATAGAATTATCAAAATCAGATTTTGAATAGTAATAGTATAGTTGCTTTATAGGGAAAGATACATAGTACATCGGTACTTATTGTTCATACTCTGAATTTCAGTGGAAACGCCATGGACAAAACAGGTCTCTATCAATTTTACCAGTGGAGGCTTTCGGTAGTCACTCCTGCCAGACTAAATATGCACTGAAGCTCTTTCCATTTTGGGAGATAAAAAGTCACAGCACAGAACATGAAATGCCTCAGCAGTGCTAAACTGATTCAATTCTGCTAGACTCACAGCTGCTGTTAGGCATCTGTGTGAAATTTAAAAATAATAATAATAAAATAATAAGACTTTTTATAACCAATATTATGTTGAAACATGTTTTATAAATCTGCATTTCACAATCAAGATTGGCCTTTCTTATATTAGTGATAAAAGCTCAAAAGTGTCTGCATGATGAATTTTCAGTGAAATAAATAATTACAATCCCCTACAAACTAAGTATAATTTTACAACTTACAATATTCAAAATGCCGTATATTAAATAATCCTTATGCTGTTAGAAAGGCTAGACTTAATTGAGATATATGACATTACATTCCCATTCTGGATCAGCTAATAAAACTCTGCTTAGTCACATCTTCTGATTGAATTAAATGTTTCTGGTTGATTCAAAACAAACTGAAAAATAAAATACAGTCTTAACTCTCCTAAAAACAGAGCATAGTCAAGTTCACAAATTAAAGATGTGGGTATATGCTTTCATAATACAGAGTTGACATACAGAAAGTAAGTCTCTAAAAATCTGGTGTACGACATAATACATTTTGAGAAAAATAAGTGTCTGGAGAATACGACTTAATGAAAACTGTACAGCTGCTGCTGCTGCTAAGTCATTTCAGTCCTGTCCGACTCTGTGCGACCCCATAGACGGCAGCCAGCCAGGCTCCCCCGTCCTTGGGATTCTCCAGGTAAGAACACTGGAGTGGGTTGCCATTTCCTTCTCCAATGCATGAAAGTGAAAAGTGAAAGTGAAGTCGCTCAGTCGTGTCTGACTCTTTGCA
The DNA here is from genome assembly GCF_000754665.1 of Bison bison bison. Classification (NCBI taxonomy): domain Eukaryota; kingdom Metazoa; phylum Chordata; class Mammalia; order Artiodactyla; family Bovidae; genus Bison; species Bison bison. The sequence goes on along the minus strand of NW_011494923.1, from coordinate 3,664,230 downwards.
ACCCCATGGACTGCAGCCCACCAGGCTTCTCCATCCATGGGATTTTCCAGGCAAGAGTACTGAAGTAGGGTGCCATCGCCTTCTCTGGAAAACTGTACAATATCCCCTAAATTTTGCTATCAGTATAATTCATTATTCAAAGTAGCAATATTCTAAAAGGAAGACTGAATTACAGGAAAGTTATATGATAATAATAGAATTTCTGGGCCAAATCTTCTACCTAGGTGGCCTAGAGGGCCTTGCAGATTTTTTTCATAATCTCTGTTCTATCTTTACTTGATCCAGTTTACCATTTTCTGAATAGCCAAGACCTGGGATGCAAGCCAAGACTGATTTTTCCAAGCAGTGCTTGATATTCAAGTTCTGTTCGGTCCTCCTTTTTCCCCATTTTTAAATGTTATAAAACATTTTATAAAAATCTGTTTCCTGTTATCAAAGGAGCAGTTCCTTTTTTGGTAATGATAACTTCCCTTTTGCAGGTAGCATACACATGTTTTCATATGTTTGCATTGTATCCTCCAAGAGATATGGATACCATCTTTGTATCCATCGTAGCACTTAGCATAAGATTCTGTACATATTAGTGTCCATAAATGCTATTGGAATTTAATTGTAAAAGAAACAAAACATTAATATGCTTTTTCTCTGTTATGCTAAAAAATATATTTTGGTCTAGAGTTGAAGGGGCTTTGAATTAGTTATACCAGGTGGAAGACATAGTTAACAACTGGTACAAAAACATTACAAATAATTAAGGTCAGCATACTACTTTTTTATTGCCCTTCCTTTGTAATTCCCTCAATTTTTTTCATTAAAAAAAATCATCTCTCTATGATTTCCACCTACTCATTTACAATTTCTGATATGTAAACTCTAGATTCTACTGCTCATTTGAACTAGGTTACATTCATATTATAATTACCATTTAAGTAGAGGAGAACCTACCAATCAATTTATACTAAATAGGGGAAAATTGAATGTGTTAATAAAATTATGAAGAATAAATGCTACAAAGTGTTTGGTGAATTATGCCTACTACTTACAATGAGAATATTAAGGAAAATAAAATAAATAATAATTTTACTGTTTCACATTCTCCTAATGTATTTTGTCAAAAATATATTATACCGTCATTGATAACCAGAGACCATATACTATAAAATGTTAAGTGCATGGCAATGAAGACAGAGAAAAATACAGAGAAGGTCTTATTTCTAAGTTATTTTCAACCTTGAGTTGCAGCCAAGAATTTTGATTTTGTAAGCAATCACCTCACCAGATGTCTTGATACACCCCTGCCATGCCCTTGCTATTCCTTTTCTCAGTGGTGCATGTGCTCACGTGTAAATAATAGATAGGGTACATTAAGACATGGGGTAAATTGAACAGGTTTATTTGGCACTGAGCAAACATCTGCTGTATAAAATCAAAATTAATCGCCATCATGAGTTCCCTGCACTAACTTATTGTCATCCATTTAGAAAATATCCGTTGTCCTAAACAACGCTAATAAAACACGCAGAAACACACACATCCGTTAGAACTTGAGCCCTTGGCTCTCAGGGTCAGAATTCTGTGACACTGAGCTCCAAAGCAATTGCATTTCTCATCATTTTCTGATCTCTGGGAGTAAGGTGGGGCTAAATAAAAATAACATCAGAATGACAACAGGACTCTCCTTCAACATCTTTGTAGAGCCTTCAGTGATTCTCCAGGAACCACTGATTTGAGTTTGTATTTAAAGCAAGTTCCCCTGTTAAATGTCTAACTACTCTCCATCATACTGCATATAGTCATTAATGATGGAGCATTTCAAGCCAATGATATTAAAAGCCAAGAACACCAAGCTTCATTTAAAAGAAACCATGAGCACCTATGCTAGATTCTTCAAGTAAAATCAAAACAAATTCAAATATAGTCAGGGTATTAAAATAATGGACATTTCTAAAAGTAAGCACATTAATTTTTTTTAAAGACAGTGAAGCATGAATTTGGAATAATATTGCACTGTATGTAATCTTATCAGCACAATAATGTTCTACATATTCCTAGATATTAACATGAAAACTTCTGACCCATGAAAATAGTAAATATAATGATTCAGACCACTAGGGTTTACCAACTGCTTTTCTACACATGGACTGTGTTATTTATAACTAGTATTGAGGCCACATTCTTTAAGAGATGATTTCTCCCTAGCTTATGAACAACTTATTATACAACTCTCATGAAATAATCTTCCCTCTCTCTGTAAATTCTGACCTATGAAGAGGCCTTGTAATTTTATATAATAATTGCTTGATGAAAGATGTTTCCAGTTTTTTCCCCAAGAAAAATGCCCTTATACAAAGAAGATAAGATATTTAGCTAAAAAAAAAAAAAGTAGATTCTAAAAACTAAAGATGAACAATGGAAAACTTCAGTTTCTAGTGTTCTTCACTCTTCATATAATTCAGTAACTCTATGCATGGCATAAATTTATTAATTTCAGAAATTATGTCACAGAAATATTTATAAATCTTATGTGACTCCAACATGTTCCCTATAAGATTACTTGTTACTTTTCTGCTTAACTGCTTATCAGCTAATTACATAATTTGCCTCCCTGCCTAGTAAATTAAAATCCCAGTTCTCCTCCTTATAGTGCATTCACTCCAGATGAGTCAACATCTGTACAGGGAGGATAGCGAACATTCAGCAAGGATGCTGCTGATTCCTAGTAAGAAATACTGAAAATGTCAGCAGGACTTAACACATAGGTGAGATCCATACTGCAAAGGTGAAAACAAGCCAAAAATGTTTAACTAAATAAAAATACATAAAACATAAACATAAAATATGTACATAAAACATATTCTATGTTAAATCAGTATCTCTATATTTTATATGTTTTTTAAAAAATTTGTCTTAGTAAACATAATTTCAGTGTCCTTCTCACTAGGACAGCATCTCATCTTTGTACATTACTTTTGAACTTTAAAAGGATTCTCTTACTTTGACCATTGTACTCTTATAGCACTTTTTTGAAGCAGAGAGCTGTTATTAATAGCTTTAATTTACAAGTAAGAAAACTAAGAACCACAGGTGCTATTAGGTTGTGATACTGGATTTCAATAATTTTTTTTCTCATTCCCATTCCCATACAATTTTATTTACACAGCATTATGCCAACTTAAACACTTCATATCACTTTAATAAAACTCTGAGCCCTATACTTTAATTATTTGAGCAACAGCATTCTGATTTCTGGCTCTTTGAAAGGAGTCAGTTTTAAGATAGGAGTTTGAGGATATATATATAGTCTTGAAGACAAAGATATAAGTAGGGAAGGCCAGATTAGAGAATGAAATGAAGAGAGAGGACTACATTCTAAAATTGTAGTCAATGAGGGAGGTGCTGAGAAAGTAAAACCAGGCCACCTAGTATTATAGTTTGCTTTTATTTCTGTGGAGAAAAAACTTGCCCTAGTAGATAATTCTTTAAAAAAAAATATTTTTTGGCTTTTCAATCACCAGGTACTGAGCTTTTTCCACTCTAAAACACTCCAAACACCTAATCTTATACTTTCTTTCCCAAATTACTTAAAATCAACCTCTCCTTTTCCCTATCTCCTCAACACCTGCCCTCCTGAGTAATGAGAGACTGCCTCAAGCTGCTTCAAGTTTCTTTAAAGTTTTTTTTTTTTTTCTTTACTGATCAGGAATCATCTCTACATTCAAGTATCCAATTTTCCTTCTATCAAAGAGTGCTTTTCAGAGTGTTTTCAAGTAGGAGCTGAACAGCATCAACTTTCAGGGAATTATGGTGGCTCTTCATCAGGAGAAGAGAGGTGGAATTGCCCTTCAGGGTTTGGACAGGGCCTTAGAAAGTGGTCTAATGTGATAATGATTTAGTGATAGCTCTAATTATAAAACAGTTCACCCCAGTAAATGTGTATTGAACACAAAGCCATTTAGCAGGAAGTTGTATGTGTCTCTGATGGTAGAAATAAAAGCTGCACACCACTGTGTTTGTTGGTAATAGTTCATCATTCTCCTTACACAAAAGACTTTTCCTTTTCTCTTAGCGTAAGTGTATGAAATACTACTAGCTCCAAAAATGAAAAGTGATCAGACTTAAAAGGTTTTATAACATTACTGAGCACCATGCCTGAACTGCTGATTAAACTTTAGTTAAAAGGGAAAAGTAAACATATTTGGTAAAGCAAATATAAAAGGGAAAAGAAAATCATATTTGGATCTTTGAGCAAAATAGAAGCAAGACTATTATTATTATTGACATAGTTAATTTAGAATCATAGAGGTTCAAGAGCCAGTATTATCTAGAAATTAAGGTTATCTAATTCTTGATTCTCTATAATTTTAGTTATTATAAACATTTTTGGAAGATTAGAGGCATTCTCAAAAACAGAAATTAGAAGAATAATTTTTTCCTATTATACCAAAGATATAAGAGTAAAGATCGGCGTGAAGATCAACAGGTTACTTAAAGTATTTTTGGACTTCTCAGAATGAAATTTTTTTTAATTAATTTTTTTATTTTTTTAAATTTAAATTTATTTATTTTAATTGGAGGCTAATTACTTTACAATATTGTAGTGGTTTTGCCATACATTAACATGAATCAGAATAAAATTTTATTTGTTAAATGTATTAAGGAAATGACAACCCACTTCAGTATTCTTGTTGAATTCCACAGACAGAGGAGCTTGGTGGGCTACAGTCCATGGGATCACAAGGAGTCAGACACAACTGAGCAACTAACACTAACTAACTAAATGTACTAACAGTCCAAAAAAGAATGTGTCAATGAGAACACTGATCTGGTTAGACATATAAGTTTAGAACAAAAGAATCAATGAGTCAAAAGTTAAGAAGCTAGTATTACATGTTTTAGCATCATCCATTAAAAAGGAACTTCAAAAATAATAGTGTTTAGATTTCTGTTGTTGTCCACAAGGTTTCACCTCTTGTGAAGTGGGTGGTTGCCCATCACAGTTCCATTCAGTCAAATATTTTATTAATCTGTGTAGCACCCATGCTCTGCACTGACTTTTTCTTTCTTTTTTTTTTTTTAAATGCCTCTGCTTCTTCACTAGATTTACTGATAAGTAGAATGTGGTATGGATAGTTTTATAATAGTTTGATTTCTACTCTTCTTTTACGAACAGCAGTCATTGTACTCAGAGCTAACTCTGCTCTAATATGGCCTCATCTTAAGCACATCCTCAAATACCGTATTTCCAAATTCTGAAGTTCTGAGTAGGCATTAATTTAGGGTACAAAATTCAGCCCATTACCTCCTCATTCAGAGATAGAATGTATCATGGTTTTCAAAGTATTATATTATTGTTTATGTTAACAACAAAGATTATGACCTAAAGAAGAGAGAGCCATTAGAAGTGCTAGTGACATGTACAGTATCACAAGTATCCCTTCTAATTAGTCATTAGACCCAGATGATAGGATTTATGATAGGTCAAGCTGACCTAAATGACAGTAGGGAGTTATACAGCAGATTTCTCGTTCTTGATAGCTAGACTCTACCCTGACTTAACATGAAGGAACATATTGATTAAATTCCACTGTAGATTAAGCATCTTCTACTTTAGTGAAACTGTTTGTTAGAAAAACAACAATGCATAAATACTTGACCAACAGTAGTATAAAATTAATAATAAAAGGTTTTCAAATATATTCCTCCAAGATAAATGTAAATCTGCCAACAAAAATGTTTCTCACAAATGTGGCTCTGCAACACAAAAAGGCTAATGATTTAAATTCCAAAGAACAAAAAGCAAACCATTTAATGCATTCAGAAGAGACAATCTTTGCAGGCGAAGCAGAAGTCTCTCTGATAAAAACTTATAGATGACTCTCAACACTATACTTTAGGCAAATATGAAATGCACTTCATTGTACTGTTTGTGTTACTGTTACTGTTAGGATAATTTACTACAGTAATGATCAAGTACCTCTGTCTTTCAGAAAGTTAACAGTTGTGTGACCATAGTAATTTTACATACTTTTTTAAGTCTTATTTCACTGCATTTATTGGGTGTGACAGATTTATTTTTATTATCTAGTAAGGCACCTATTTATATAACTTATTTAAATTATGTACAGAGTATTAGCTCATTTAACTTATATGCAGAGTATATCATGTGAAATTCTAGGCTGGATGAAGCACAAGCTGGAGTCAAGACTACTGGGAGAATTATCAATAACCTCAGATATGCAGATGACACCACCCTTATGGAAGAAAGTGAAGAGAAACTGAGGAGCCTCTTGATGAAAATGAAAGAGGAGAGTGTAAAAGTTGGCTTAAAACTCAACATTCAGAAAACTAAAATCATGGCATCCAGTCCCATTACTTCATGTCAAGTAGATGGGAAAACAATGGAAACAGTGACACACTTTCTTTTCTTGGGCTCCAAAATCACTGCAGATGGTAATTGCAGCCATGAAATTAAGATGCTTACTCCTTGGAAGAAAAGCTATGGCCAACCTGAACAGCATATTAAAAAGGAGAAACATCACTTTGCCCACAAGGTTCTGTCTATTCAAAGCTATAGTTTTTCCAATAGTCATGTATGACTTTTGGAAACTAATGTGAAAGTTGGACCATAAAGAAAGCTCAGCACCAAAGAACTGATGCTTTTGAACTGTGGTGTTGGAGAAGACTCGAAAGTCCTTTGAACTGCAAGGAGATCAAACCAGTCAGTCCTCAAGGAAATCAGTCCTGAATATTCATTGGAAACACTGATGCTAAAGCTGAAGCTCCAGTACTTTGGCCACCTGATGCAAAAAAAAATGACTCACTGGAAAAGACCCTGATGCTGGAAAAGATTGAAGGCAGGAGGAGAAGGAGACAACAGAGGATGAGATGGTTGAATGGCATCACTGAGTGGATGGACATGGGTTTGCACAAGCTCCAGGAGTTGGTGATGGACAGGGAAGCCTGGCATGCTGCAGTCCATGGAGTTGGGGTCACAAGAGTAGGACATGACCGAGGTACTGAACTGACTTATAAGGCATAGAAACCTCTTAGGTAGTTTTGGGATTTCTCAGAAAGGGAATTGAGCCATGTACTGCTATTGAATCAGTGTGTCTGTCAAGTGGGAAAGAGGAGTCCACTGTTTCTATTTTGTCATCTACAATAACTATGTAATTGTTATAACGTAAATTTTGTGAAAATTTTCCTCATGAATTTTGATATTCATAATAAAACAAATGAAAAAACAATTGAAAGCATTGTTTTCTGGCTTTTTCTAATGTATGTTTGAGTGGAAAATATACCAATAATAGTTATTCTGTTGGCTATTCATATAATCCAGTATACTTTTTGTGAGAAGATTCTAAAGTAGAAAAGAATATCCTGTGAGTTGGAAATATGTTAGCATTAATCTACTCCTTGAATATCTTTCTTTTTTTATTTTATTTATAAAACTTTACAATATTGTATTAGTTTGGCCAAACATCGAAATGAATCCACCACAGGTATACCTGTGCTCCCCATCCTGAAACCTCCTCCCTCCTCCCTCCCCATACACTCCCTCTGGGTCGTCCCAGTGCACCAGCCCCAAACATCCAGTATCGTGCATCAAACCTGGACTGGCGACTCGTTTCATACATGATATTATACATGTTTCAATGCCATTATCCCAAATCTCCCCACCCTCTCCCTCTCCCACAGACTCCATAAAACTGGTCTATACATCAGTGTCTCTATTTCTGTCTCGTACACAGGGTTATTGTTACCATCTTTCTAAATTCCATATATATGCTTTAGTATACTGTATTGGTGTTTCTCTTTCTGGCTTACTTCACTCTGTATAATAGATTCCAGTTTCATCTACCTCATTATAACTGATTCAAATGTATTCTTTTTAATGGCTGAGTAATACTCCATTGTGTATATGTACCACAGCTTTCTTATCCATTCATCTGCTGATGGGCATCTGGGTTGCTTCCATGTCCTGGCTATTATAAACAGTGCTGCAATGACCATTGGGGTACATGTGTCTCTTTCCCTTCTGATTTCTTCAGTGTGGGATTGCAGGATCATAAGGCAGTTCTATTTCCAGTTTTTTAAGGAATCTCCACACTCTCCTCCATAGTGGCTGTACTAGTTTGCATTCCCACCAACAGTGTAAGAGGGTTCCCTTTTCTCCACACGTTCTCCAGCATTTATTGCTTGTAGACTTTTTTTTTTTAATTTTTATTTTATTTTTAAACTTTACATAATTGTATTAGTTTTGCCAAATATCAAAATGAATCCACCACAGGTATACATGCT
>NW_011494923.1:3655099-3655721 GCF_000754665.1 Bison bison bison | reverse complement strand
GATTAGTTGTTTGTCCGTTGCTTCATTTGCTATTATTTTCTCCCATTCTGAAGGCTGCCTTTTCACCTTGCTAATAGTTTCCTTTGTTGTGAAAAAGCTTTTAAGTTTAATTAAGTCCCATTTGCTTATTTTTGCTTTTATTTCCAATATTCTGGGAGGTGGGTCATAGAGGATCCTGCTGTGATGTATGTCAGAGAGTGTTTTGCCTATGTTCTCCTCTAGGAGTTTTATAGTTTCTGGTCCTACGCTGAGATCTTTAATCCATTTTGAGTTTATTTTTGTGTATGGTGTTAGAAAGTGTTCTAGTTTCATTCTTTTACAAGTGGTTGACCAGATTTCCCAGCACCACTTGTTAAAGAGATTGTCTTTCCTCCACTGTATATTCTTGCCTCCTTTGTCAAAGATAAGGTGTCCATATGTATGTGGATTTATCTCTGGGCTTTGTATTTTGTTCAATTGATCAATATTTCTGTCTTTGTGCCAGTACCATACTGTCTTGATAACTGTGGCTTTGTAATAGAGCCTGAAGTCAGGTAGGTTGATTCCTCCAGTTCCATTCTTCTTTCTCAAGATAGCTTTGGCTATTCGAGGTTTTTTGTATTTCCATACAAATTATTAAATT
>NW_011494923.1:3650445-3654688 GCF_000754665.1 Bison bison bison | reverse complement strand
AATAAAAGGAATCCAAATTGGAAAAGAAGGAGTAAAACTCTCACTATTTGCAGATGACATGATCCTCTACATAGAAAACCCTAAATACTCCACCAGAAAATTACTAGAACTAATCAATGATTATAATAAAGTTGCAGGATATAAAATCAACACACAGAAATCCCTTGCATTCCTATACACTAATAATGAGAAAACAGAAAGAGAAATTAAGGAAACAATTCCATTCACCATTACTCCTTGAATATCTTTCTTTAAGTTCTTGGGGTGCCATAGAGCATTTCAAACTGCTGATTTTTCTTCAAAAAGTATATATATATATATATATATATATATATATATATATATGGATTTCTAATGCATCTCTGAGAACACTATTTGTAACACATGCTTTTGTTAGATACTTTGTTCTTGCATGCTAATAAGATGAATCCCAAGGGCCACAACTTTTCCCATTGAATACTTAGATGGCTTTACTGCTCCAAGGACACATACGCAAATCACATTAAATTACAGAGAACATGCAGCCCACTGTCAAACACCATAGGCTAATGATCATACCTGCTGAAGTGAATTTACCACAAAATATGTAAATTGTATGGGAAATTTTGAAGTAAACTTCTGATTTTATAAAGCTTGTACTGGTTAGGATAAAAGAATACATTAGTGGTAGTCTATGGGAACACAAAAGGAACTGAAATATAAGAACAATGAATCTGTGTTTAACAATAAATCCCATTCATCATTTCCTTTTATTGTCTCTTACAACAAGCAGATGTAGGTGGACCCAGAAAATGGAGCCTCATTAGTAATATTCAATTGAAATTAAAAAAAAAAAAAATCATAGTAAATGCAATAAATAAATTCAATCATAGTATGCCATTAAAATTTAAGATTTTTTCCCCTATTTCAAACCTTATTATGTAGTATTTTATAACATTAGTGTTTATTCTGTTTACCTTATCACAATAAATGCAAAATGATTTTGGAAGTTTGGCTCTACTGGAGCATTTGCTACCATCTTCATATTTTTAACTCATTTTTTTCTTTTTTAAAATTTTTTTTTACATCATGGAATCACTTTCATCCATAAAGAAACAAAGGGAGAAGAATCAAATCAAAAAAAATAGAAATGAAAATGGAGATCACAACAGACAACATAGAAATACAAAGGATCATAAGAGACCACTATCAACAATTATATGCCAATAAAACAGACAACTTGGAAGAAATGGACAAATTCTTAGAAAAGTACAACTTTCCAAAACTGAACCAGAAAGAAATAGAAAATCTTACCAGATCCATCACAAGCATGGAAATTGAATCTGTCATCAGAAATCTTCCAGCAAACAAAAGCTCAAGACAAGATGGCTTCACAGATGAATTCTACCAAAAATTTAGAGAAGAGCTAACACTTATCCTACTCAAACCCTTCCATAAAATTGCAGAGGAAGGTAAACTTCCAAACTCATTCTATGAGGCCACCATCACCCTAAGACCAAAACCAGACAAAGATGCCACACAAAAAAGAAAACTACAGGCTAATATCACTGATGAACATAGATGCAAAAATCCTTAGCAAAATTCTAACAAACAAAATCCAACAACATATTAAAAAGATCATACATCATAAGCAAGTGAGCTTTATTCCAGGAATGCAAGGATTCTTCAATATCTACAAATCAATGAACATAATACACTCCATTAACAAATTGAAAGATAAAAATCATGATTATCTCAATAGATGCAGAGAAAGCCTTTGACAAAATTCAACATCGATTTATGATAAAAACCCTCCAGAAAGTATGAATAGAAGGAACATACCTCAACATAATAAAAGCTATATATGACAAACCCACAGCAAACATTATCCTCAATGGTGAAAAATTGAAAGCATTTCCCCTAAAGTCAAGAACAAGACAAGGGTGCTCATTCTCACCACTACTATTCAACATAGTTTTGGCCACAACAGTCAGTGCAGAAAAAGAAATAAAAGGAATCCAGATTGGAAAAGAAGAAGTAAAACTCTCATTGTTTGCACATGACATGATCCTATACATAGAAAACCCTAAGGACTCCACCAGAAAATTACTAGAGTTCATCAGTGAGTATAGTAAAGTTGCAGGATATAAAATCAACACACAGAAATCCCTTGCATTCCTATACACTAACAATTAGAAAACAGAAAGAAAAATTAAGGAAACAATTCCATTCACCATTGCAATAAAAATAATAAAATACTTAGGAATATATCTACCTAAAGAAACAAAAGACTTTTATATAGAAAACTATAAAACACTGGTGAAAGAAATCAAAGAGGACACTAATAGATGGAGAAATATACCATGTTCATGGGTTGGAAGAATCAATATAGTGAAAATGAGTATATTACCCAAAGCAATCTATAGATTCTATGCAATCCCTATCAAGCTACCAATGGTATTTTTCACAGAGCTAGAAAAAATAATTTAACAATTTGTATGGAAATACAAAAAGCCTCAAATAGCCAAAGCAATCTTGAGGAAAAAAAAAATGGAACTGGAGGAATTAACCTGCCTGACTTCAGGCTATACTACAAAGCCACACTTATCAAGATAGTGTGGTACAAAGACAGAAATATAAATTAGTGGAACAAAATAGAAAGCCCATAGATAAATCCATGCACCTATGGACACCTTATCTTTGACAAAGGAAGCAATAATATACAGTGGAGAAAAGACAATCTCTTTAACAAGTGGTGCTGGGAAAACTGGTCAACCACTTGTAAAAGAATGAAACTAGAACATTTTCTAACACCATACAAAAAAAAGTAAAATCAAAATGGCTTAAAGATCTAAACATAAAATCAGAAACTATAAAACCCCTAGAAGAAAACATAGGCAAAACACTCTCCAACATTAATCACAGCAAGATCCTCTATGACGCACCTTCCAGAGTAATGGAAATAAAAGCAAAAATAAATGGGACTTAATTAAACTTAAAAGCTTTTTCACAACAAAGGAAACTATAAGCAAGGTGAAAAGATAGCCTTCAGAATGGAAGAAAATAGTAGCAAATGAAGCAACTGACAAAGAATTAATCTCAAAAATATACAAGTAAGTCCTACAGCTCAACTCCAGAAAAATAAATGACCCAATCAAAAAATGGGCCAAAGAACTAAACAGACATTTCTCCAAAGAAGACATACAAATAGCTAAACAAACACATGAAAAGATGCTCAATATCACTCATTATCAGAGAAATGCAAATCAAAACCACAATGAGGTACCATTTCACGCCAGTCAGAATGGCTGAGATCCAAAAGTCTACAAGTAATATATGCTGCAGAGGGTGTGGAGAAAAGGGAACCCTCTTACACTGTTGGTGGGAATGCAGACTAGTACAGCCACTATGAATAACAGTGTGGAGATTCCTGGAAATAGAACTGCCTTATGACCCAGCAATCCCACTGTTGGGCATACACACGGAAGTAACCAGAATTGAAAGAGACACGTGTACCCCAATGTTCATCATAGCACTGTTTATAATAACCAGGACATGGAAGCAACCTAAATGTCCATCAGCAGACGAATGGATTAGAAAGCTGTTGTACATATACACAATGGAATATTACTCAGCCATTAAAAAGAATACATTTGAATCAGTTCTAATGAGGTGGATGAAACTGGAGCCTATTATACAGAGTGAAGTAAGCTGGAAAGAAAAGCACCAATATAGTATACTAATGCATATATATGGAATTTAGAAAAATGGTAATGATAACCCTATATGCGAGACAGCAAAAGAGACACAGATGTATAAAACAGTCTTTTGGGCTCTGTGGGACAGGCAAGGGTGGGATGATTTAGGAGAATGGTATTGAAACATGTATATTATCATATGTGAAATGAATCACCAGTCCAGGTTCGATGCATGACACAGGGAGCTTGGGGCTGGTGCTCTGAGATGACCCAGAGGATGGGATGGGGAGGGAGGTGGGAGGAGGGTTCAGAATGGGGGACACATGTACACCCATGGTGGATTCATGTCAGTGTATGGCAAAACCACTACAATATTGTAAAGTAATTAGCCTCCAATTAAAATAAATAAATTCATATATATATATTAAAAAATCCTGGTGTTAAACAAATAAATAAAATTATTTGCATCATGAAATAACTTTCATCCATGGATTAATCCTACTCTTTGTAGCAATTTGATTTTACTTTCTATATTTTACCACTACATCATATAATAAATAATTTAT
>NW_011494923.1:3629723-3650345 GCF_000754665.1 Bison bison bison | reverse complement strand
TATATATATATCTTTTATATGTATCCTTTTATACATATTTAGATCCTTGTATTTAAACCTTATATATAATATATTTAATAATTATTAATATATAAATATAAATTACATAGAATATATCTATATGTAACATGTAAGGATATGAAAGACTATATTATAATATACATAAATGATAAATATATATGCTTATAAGGGATAGAAATATCTTTTTGTGACAAATAGTTTTCTAAAGTTTTCAGTCAAACTCTGAAAAGTTATTGTTTTTGTATAAAACATTGTTATTTCTTTAATAAGTAAAGAAAATTGAGAAAAAATTGGTACTGAATTATGACAGAGCCATATCCTTAACTATGAAAATTAAACTATAATTTAAAAATCTAAATTTGAAACAAAAAGAAAGGTAAAAAATGAGTAGAATTATAAACAAATGGAACTGAGAGTTCTGAAAGGACTCCAAACTGTGGTCAGTGTAAATTGGATGCAAAGCTTTAAACTATTATATGTGAAGTTAAGGCTAAAAAATAGGTTCATAATAGACACTAAGAACTGTTTAAACATTATAAGGGTATGCTGCTTGTAAGTATATAGAAGAATACTTTAAAATCCATAATGAAAAATATTTCTTAGTAAAATAAGATATAGAATGTAACAAAAATAGAAAAATAAACCTAAGTAGATTACTTAAGTGGCATACTGACAAAATCTGAGGAAGTGCTATTTTAACATCTAAGGAACAAATAAAGCCAGTAAATTTTAAGTTATATACATTATTCAGGGGCATAGAAAAAAGGGGAAAAAAATCACTGTATTTTTTTTTATTGCACTAATGAAACCTGCTTCAAACAATGAATACAAATGGCATTGCCATCTTATATTATCATTACTAAGCAGTTTATTTCCGTTGAAACACACAAGGGTATCAAAATTATAATAAACATTTATTTGACACATGATATATAATATACTTTATGTTAACTACTAAGTATATGTTTTTCTCATTTGATGTTACCAGTTTATGAAGTAGGTGCTACTACTACTACTAATCCCCAGTTTAGATACAGTTAAGTGAGATTTGCAGATATTAAGAGATTCCCTCAGTCGTTTCCAGTTCTACATGTAGGGAACTTGGAAGTTGCCAGTACATCCTAACAATTAAAAAGTGGAACAGACTGAGAAAATCTCAGTTTTTCTAGGACTTCTAAGAGAGGTAAAGACACTGGGTAAAATGATGTCCCCTAGACTGCAAAAACCAACAGGTGAACACAGAGAATAGCAGATTACTTAAACAGAACATGACTCGATGGCCATGAGTTTGAGGACACTCTGGGAGTTGGTGATGGACAGGGTGGCCTAATGTGCTGCAGTCCATGGGGTGACAAAGAATCAGACACAACAGAGCAACTGAACTGACAGATATGTCAATGTACCTTCACTAATGATACCAAATGCACTGATCTGGTGAATGATGTTGATAATGATATAAATTCTATGCATTTATATGGGGGCTTATTTAACTTATATGCAGAGTACATCATGAGAAATGCTGGGCTGGAAGAAGCACAAGCTAGAATCAAGATTGCCAGGAGAAATATCAATAACCTCAGATATGCAGATGATATCACCCTTATGGAAGAAAGTGAAGAGGAACTAAAAAACCTCTTGATGAAAGTGAAAGTGGAGAGTGAAAAAGTTGGCTCAAAGCTCAAAGTTTAGAAAATGAAGATAATGGCATCTGGTCCTGTCACTTCATGGGAAATAGATGGGGAAACAGTGGAAACAGTGGCAGACTTTTTTGGGGGCTCCAAAATCACTGCAGATGGTGACTGCAGCCATGAAATTAAAAGACACTTACTTCTTGGAAGAAAAGTTATGCCCAACCTAGACCGCATATTCAAAAGCAAAGACATTACTTTGCCAACAAAGGTTCATCTAGTCAAGGCTATGGTTTTTCCTGTGGTCGTGTATGGATGTAAGAGTTGGACTGTGAAGAAGGCTGAGCACCGAAGAATTGATGCTTTTG
The DNA here is from genome assembly GCF_000754665.1 of Bison bison bison. Taxonomy (NCBI): domain Eukaryota; kingdom Metazoa; phylum Chordata; class Mammalia; order Artiodactyla; family Bovidae; genus Bison; species Bison bison. The sequence continues at coordinate 3,648,328 of NW_011494923.1, read as the reverse complement.
AACTGTCGTGTTGGAGAAGACTCTTGAGAGTCCCTTGGACTGCAAGGAGATCCAACCAGTTCATTCTAAAGGAGATCAGTCCTGGGTGTTCATTGGAAGGACTGATGCTGAAGCTGAAACTCCAATACTTTGGCCACCTCATGCAAAGAGTTGACTCATTGGAAAAGACTCTCTTGCTGGGAGGGCTTGGGGGCAGGAGAAGAAGGGAACAACAGAGGATGAGATGACTGGATGGCATCACCGACTCGATGGACATGAGTTTGGGTGAACTTTGGGAGTTGTTGATGGACATGGAGGCATGGCGTACTACAATTCATGGGGTCACAAAGACTCAGACAGGACTGAGTACTGAACTGAACTGAAATGAGTGATCACTCCATCATGTTTATCTGGGTCATTTAGGCCTTTTTTGTATAGTTATTCTGTGTATTCTTGCCACCTCTTCTTAATATCTTCTACTTCTGTTAGGTCCATACCATTTCTATTCTTTCTTGTGGCCATCTTTGCAAGAAATGTTCTCTTGGTATCTCTAATTTTCTTGGAGACACCTCTACTGTTTCTCATCCTACTGTTTTCCTCTATTTCTTCACACTGATCACTGAGGAAGGCTATCTTATCTTTCCTTGGTATTCTTTGGAACTCTGGATTCAAATGGGTATATCTTTCATTTTCTCCTTTGCCTTTCACTTCTCTTCTTTTCATAGCTATTTTTAAGGTCTCCTCAGACAACCATTTTGCCTTTTTGCATTTCTTTTTCTTGGGGATGGTCTTATTCACTGCCTCCTGTACAATGTTCTGAACCTCCGTCCATAGTTCATCAAGCACTCTGTCTATTAGATCTAATCCCTTGAATCTATGCCTCACTTCCACTGTATAATTATAAAGGATTTGATTTAGGTCATACCTTAATGGTCTAGTGGTTTTCCCTACTTTATTCATTTTAAGTCTGAATTTGGCAATAAGGAGTTCATGATATTAGCCACAGTCAGCTCCCAGTCTTATTTTTGCTGACTGTATAGAGCTTCTCCATCTTTGGCTGCAAAGAATATAATCAATCTGAATTTGGTGTTTACCATCTGGTGATGTCCATGTGTAGAGACTTCTTTTGTGTTGTTAGAAGAGAAAGTTTGCAAGCAAAGTGTACATTCTCTTGGCAAAACTCTGGTAGTCTTTGCCCTGCTACATTTTGTACTCCAAGTCAAAATTTGCCTGTTACTGCAGGTATCTCTTGACTTCCTTCTTTTGTATTCCAGTCTCCTATAATGAAAATGACATCTTTTGGGGGTGTTAGTTCTAGAAAATCTTGTAGGTCTTCATAGAACCATTCATCTTCAGCTTACTCAACATTACTGCTTCACATAACTTCACATAAATAACAGGAATATTCCTTGGCTCTGGAACAGCTTTTCACTTAGTCATATTTAAGACTTTCAAATTGAAATTTATTTACCCAATCAATTTATCAAATGTGGATTCTACCATGGGGGATCCTTGACCAATTTCATCAGGGTCTTCATAATTATTAAATGATTTAAGACAAATCTTCTACTCTTTCTTGAACCACTTTAGTACTTTATGTGTTCATTGTTTGAATGAATGTTTTAAGATATTAACTTATATAATTCACAATTCCTTTGTATTTTATACTTTCACAATGTCTTTCTTACAAAGCCTTATTCTCATTCATAGTGTACAAACACAATAAATTTTTCCTGGTTTGGCTTTCTAAGTATTATGATCTTTTTTAAAATTCCTAATTTATTTCTCACTTATAAGTTATCTTTTTTGCATAATTTTTCTTCTATGTCTCTTCCATATAATATTTTTGTTACAGTTGCCTTTCTCCATGTTTCTCTTCATTTACTTTACAAAACTGAAAAGTTTATTTTTCATTATATGGTTTATTAAACAGAAATACATACTCTTATGTTTTCCTCTGACTACAGTTTTGATTATGTTGTGTAAATATTGATGAATTGTTATAATTAAAATATTCTAACATAGAGCATATAAATAAACTTTGGTTTTGCCTTTAAAGATATTGTGTGGAGAAGGAATTTTTTAATCACATACATTTGACTTTCTAGAAAATATTGCTTTTCAATTTATGTTCAGGCTAAGTATGTATTTGGATTTGGGCATCTGTTCCTTCATTAATTTTTTGGTTTAAGAAACATTTTCCCTGACTTTCCAGGTGGCACAACGAATTAGAATCTACCTGCCAAGGCAGGGGACATGGACTCAGTCCCTTGACTGAGAAGATGCCACATGCCACAGAGCAACTAAGTCCATGCACCACAACTACTGAGCCTGCACTCCAGAGCCAGCAAGCTGCAACTACTGACCCCTCATGATGCAACTATTGAAGCCTGTGTTCTGGAACAAGAGAAGCCACCACAATGAAAAGGCTTCTCTTTACAAGGAGAAAGACCATGTGTAACCAAAAATAATAAGTTAATAATTTTAAAAAAATGCTTTGCCATTTTAACCAGTAGGACCTTGTTGTTTACCCATTTTATATGTAATACTTTGCATATGTTAACCACAAACTCTCAGTCCATACCTCCCTCATCCACATCACTCTTGGAAGCCCCAAGTCTGTGCTCTAAATCTGTGTCAGTTCCTTGTTTTGTAAATAGGTCCATTTGTATTATATTTTAAATTATATATATATAAGTGATACGATATAGGCATTTATTTTTCTTTCTGACTTCACTTGGTATGATAATCTTTAGTGCATCCATGTTGCTGAAAATAGCATTATTTGATTCCTTATTATAGATGATTAGTATTCCACTATATATGTATACCAAATCTTTACCCATTCATTTGTCAACAGACATTAAAGTTGTTTGCATGTCTTAGCTATTATGAATAGAACTGCTGTGAACATGGGGAGAAAGTATCTTTTTGGATTATAGTTTTGTCAGAATATATGCCTAGCAGTGGAACTGCTGGATAATATGGTAACTCTGAGTTTTTTGAGGAACCTCAATACCATTTCCCATAGTGACTGTACCAATTTATATTTCCACCAGTAATATACAAAGGGTTCTCTTTTCTCCCCACCCTCTCAAACATTTATTTTTTGTGTTCTTTTGGATTATAGTCATTCTGACAGGTATCAAATGATATCTTGTGATTTTGATTTGCATTTCCTAGATGATTATCAATGTTGCACACTTTTTTTCACATGCCTATTGGTCATCTGCATTTCCTCTTTGGAAAAACATCAATTCCTCTGCCCAGTTTTTATTCAAGTTTTTTTCTTATGTTGAGTTTTATGAAGTGTTTATGTATTTGGATATTAACATCTCTTATCAGTCATATTTTCTCCCATTCCGCATGTTGTCATTTTGTTTAGTGGATGTTTTTCTTTGCTGTGCAAAAGCTTTTAAGTATAATTTGGTCCCATTTGTTTATTTTTTATTTCCTTTGTTTTAAGAGATGGATCCAAAAAAATTGCTATTTTTATCAAAGAATGGTTTGCATATGTTTTCCTCTATGAGTTTTATGGTATTTGGTCTTACATTTAGGTATTTAATCCATATTGAGTTTATTTTCATATATAAAATATTAAAGAATATTCTAATTTCATTCTTTTACATGTAGCTATCCAACCAAAAGTAGAACTACCATATGATCCAGCAAAACTACTCCTGGGTATATATCTGGGGAAAACCACTAATTCAAAATGACACATGCACCCCAATCTTCATAGAAGTATCATTTATAATTGTCAAGATACATGCAATACATACACAAAATGGAACACTATCCAGCCATAAAAATGAAATTTTGCAATTTGCAGCAATACTGACAGAGCTGGAAGGCATTATGCTAAGAAAAGGAAGTCAGACAAAGGTAAATACTTTATGATCTCATTTATGTGGTATCTAAAATGTACAACAAACTAGTGAATATAACAAAAGAAAAGCAGACTCACAAATACAGAGAACAAACTAGTGGTTACAAGTGGGGGATGGAAGGGGCGAGGTGCAATACATGGGTAAGGGGTTAAGAAGTACAAACTATTAGGTATAAAATATAAGATACAAAGATATATTGTAAAACATGGGGAATACAGCAAATATTTTATAATAACTATAAATGGAATGTAACCTTTACAAATTGTGAATCACTATATTTTATACCTATAACATATAACATTTTATATCAAATATAAAATAATTATTGTTATTATTATTAAGAAGAAGGATAAGGAGGAATATCTATAAAAATATCTTAGCTTTTCCACTGAATATGTGGTTAATTTTCAGTTAACATGATTGCTGATACAACTGGGTTCATTTCCACAATCTTGCTATTTGTGCTATATCTGTATCTACTGCTGTTATTTTACTGTTTTTATGAGTTCTTTCCTTTTTTAATGATTGTGCATTTATTTTTCTCCTTTCTAAGTTTTATATTTTCATTTTTTTACTATTTTTAAATGGTTACCTTAGAGATAAATCGCACCTACTAATTATTAAATACAAATTGTCATTTTTACCATTCTAGATCTTCTGAACATTTTAAGCTTATCTACCAGTTCTTAGCGTTTGTTCCTTCCATCCTGTGGTTTTTAACTTTGCATACACTTCAACTCTCACAGATCATTATTTTTATTTTAATGATATATTTTTATTTAAAATTGCAGTAATATTCTTTATAGTTTCTAACATTCTAGTAATGAAAAGTTTCCTTATAGAATCATTCTTCATTTGAAAAAAAATTATTTAGTAGTCATTACAGTATGTACCTACTAATAGTAAATTATCTTATTTCTTATCTTTTAAAAATACCTTTACTCCCCTTCCTTATTGAATGACTCATTCACTTATTTAATGTTAGCACTTTGAAGAAGGACCTCCATTTACTGTGGATTCCCATAATTTGTATTAAGAATAAGCTAAAAAGCTTTAAATCCAATTGTTGCTCCTTTAATAGGAATAAACTTTTTTTGGGGGGGTGTCTTTTATTTTAAGATTTTTTGTTTGTTTGTTTCTGTAGAATAATCGTTTTACTCTGATATGCCTAGGTATGATTTTCTTTTCATTTATATTACATGAGGGTTACACAACTTTACTATATTTAATCTCCTATTCACTCATATTTGTAATTTTTCAAGTGTCTTGAGAAATTGTTTGTGTTTGAGGACTATCACCATTATTTTCCCCTCTATCCTAAAACACCACCAAAAACACTGCTTGTTTCTCTATCCCCCAAGAGATCACTTCTGCCTGAGGAAAGCCCAGATTTTTAGTGCTTTTATTCTGCTCTCTAAATAAAAATATGCCTCAGGGAAAAATGCAGTGTTCAAACATCTCTTTACCTCCCTGTGTTACCTACTTCCCTGGGATCTTTACCTCTAAAACTATAATTACTTTAGAAGCTCTATGATGCCTACCTTGAAGAATATATAGTTTTAACTATCCAGTTTTCCTAGTTATTAGGAGTATTGGCCTATCCGAAGCATCTTCTGCAAGATACACACAGATTCTGTTTTTTCTAAACATTCAGAGTCACAACTCTACAATAAGTCACACTTTCAATCTCTTTACTTAGAATGATGTTGGCAGGAAAAATAACGTTCAAGCCAGACATTGTCAAGAGATCCCAGTCAACAGTAAGAGTTCTTGAAACAGCAGCCCAAATGCCAAGGTACACTTAAGTATAAGGTGAGGTACCACCTATCATGCAAGAGCAAGGGCTGCCTTGCCTTATATGTCACTGATCTAAAGGCTTCATGCTCCACAAAAGCCGATATCTCTTTTAATAATTCCATGGGCCTAGCTTTCAATGTCTCTACAAGTTAAATGCTAGTTACAAGAATATAGTGTATAACATTTAATGAAGTATTTACATTTTATTTATATATCTTCCCAGCCTTTGTGTGATTTATGAGTAGGGATTATTTTTCTTATAAGTAATGTTACTTAGTGATATCTTTGACATATACCACCTTATCATTACACAGGAGAACAAAGGTAAAGAATTTAATCAAGGATTAGAATTTCATAAAATAGTGGCAAGGGTCATAGTATTCTGATCAGAAGTAGAATTTGGGGACTGATTTCATTTTGTGTCACTTTATATCTTTTAAAATGAGACAAAGCCAGTATTGTTTATGAGTGCTATAGCTCATGCTAATTCTTTCATGTTGTTTTATTATTTCAAGTTTCCATATTTTCATGATATTCTTTTTGTTTGTTTTCTGAAATTTTGCTGTATTTCTCTGTTTATCTTTTATCATTTTTACCTTAATCAACTGGTAGTTATCTACCTGATTATTACCTTTCTGGTTCTCACTTAAACATAAAACTCAGCATCTTAAACATTTTCAACATTCATCTTCTATCCTTGCTAACTGCTATGTCACTTCAGTCGTGTCCGACTCTGTGCGACCCCATAGACGGCAACCCACCAGGCTCCCCCGACCCTGGGATCCTCCAGGCAAGAACAGTGGAGTGGGTTGCCATTTCCTTCTCCAAGGCATGAAAGTGAAAAGTAAAAGTGAAGTCGCTCAGTCGTGTCCTACTCTTAGCGACCCCACAGACTGCACCCTACCAGGCTCCTCTGCCCATGGGGTTTTCCAAGCAAGAGTACTGGAGTGGGGTGCCATTGCCTTCCCCACTTCTTTCCTTAAACTCTAAGAATTTAAAATTATAACATTAAAACTGTAAACTATATAAAACTATATACTGTAAAATAAAGCTTTTCTTGCTAATCAAAAGGGTAAAGTTTATATTATATATACAGTTGTATTTTGCTAGATCATAGGACACTTGGCTGTGGCTTTGTGCCGTGAACTAAGAGAAGAAAATGTTTATTGCTTTAGTGGACAACCAACTCTACTGAAGACACTAGTTGTTGTCCCTCCAAATTAAAGAGATGGTTGGAGGTTTGTTTTCTATGTACTGGTTCCCATTTTCCTCTCAGATTTTATTTTTGCTTCATTGTCATTATGAATATTCGTTTTACTTGAGTCAAGCTTTTGAGAAATGAAAATTTCCCAATGTACATTAGGCCAATGCCAGCCCTCCTGAGTTGGAGAAGAAAATGGCAACCCACTGCAGTATTCTTGCCTGGAGAATCCCGTGGACAGAAAAACCTGGTGGGCTGCTGTTCATGGGGTCGCACAGAGCCAGACACGACTAAAGTGACATAGCATGCGTGCATGCATTGGAGAAGGAAATGGCAACCCACTCCAGTATTCTTGCCTGGAGAATCCCAGGGACAGAGGAGCCTGTTAGGCTGCCATCTATGGGGTCACACGGAATTGGACACTGGGGCAAGAGGAGAAGGGTAAGACAGAGGATGAGATAGCTGGATGGCATCACTGACTCGATGGACATGAGTCTGGGTGAACTTCGGGAGTTGGTGATGGATGGGGAGGCCTGGCGTTCTGCAATTCATGGGGTTGCAAGGAGTCGGACACAACTGAGCGACTGAACTGAACTAAACTGAAGCGACTTAGCAGTAACAGCAGCAGCAGCCCTCCTGAGTAATTTTGCTTTGCTTTGCTTTGTATTTGCTGTGATGACCAACATTTAACTGTGGTTTTACACTCCCTTTCAATGCCCATATCTTAGAAGTTGAGGTAATAAATTTTTCTTTTACATAGTGTAACATACATAATGAAAATTGATCCTGAATATTCTTACAAAATAAACCTGTTAAAGACACAGTTAGAGTTCAGAAGGGTTTTCTTTTCTTCCCTGCACATGATTTCTACTTTCACCTGATTTTCCATATATCCACTACTGTAAGAGTGCTAGTTTTCTGGATTCATTTAGAAAAACCCTTTACAAGTGATTCCATCCTTTGTTTCTGTTATATGGCTGGAAGCAAGCACATAACCTCAACTTTGTTGAAACCTCATGTTTGTCAGATGTACATGACTAACATGAAAATTGATAAATAGAAGTCTCAAATAAATTGTTGGGAGGCAGAAGAGGGAGCTCTCATGCTCTGTGACAGGGGTCCCCAAGCCCTGGGACAACTAGTACCTGTCCAGTACTTATTAGGAACCAGGCTGAACAGAAGGAGGTGAGTGGTGAACAAGCCAGCAAATCATCTGTCATTCTCCATCACTTGCATTACCACCTGCACCATTACTCATATTACTACCTGTGCCATCCCCACCATAGGATCACATTACTGCTTGATCCTCATCCCAATCCATGGAAGAACAACTAACTTCCAGGAAACCACTCTCTGGTGCCACAAAAGTAGAGGACTGTTGATTTAATCCATTTAAATTTAAGATAATTATCACTATTTATATTTTGATTATAATTTTATTAATTGTTTTGGGTTTGTTTCTGTAAGTCTTTTTCTTATCTTATGTTTCCCACCTAGAGCAGTTCCTTTAGCACCTGTTGTAAAGCTGGTTTGGTGGTGCTGAAACCTCTGAGTTTTGCTTTTCTGTAAAGCTTTTTATTTCTCCATCAAATATGAATGAGATCCTTGCCAGGTAAAATAATCTTGGTTGTAGGTTTTTCCTTTTCATCACTTTAAATATATCCTGCCAATCCCTTCTGGCCTGAAAAGTTTCTGCTGATAAAGCTGATAATGACCTTAGGGGATTCCCTTGTATGTTATTTTTTGTACTTTCCTCACTGCTTTTAATATTTTTTATTTAACCTTTGTTAATTTGATTAATATGTATCTCAGTATATTTCTCCTTGGGTTTATCCTGCAAGGACTCTTTCTGTTTCCTTTACCATATTAAGGAAGTTTTTGTCTATAATCTTTTCAAATGTTTTATTAGACACTTCATCTTCTTCTGGGACCCCTATAATTCAAATATTCATGCATTTAATATTGTCGTAAAGGTGTCTGAGGTTGTTTTCATTTATTTTAATTTTTTAAAAATATTCTGCTCTGTGGCATTCCCACATTCTATATTCCAGCTCACTTTTTTTTATTTTCTGCCTCAGTTATTCCTCTATTGATTCCTTCTAGCATATTTTTCATTTCAGTTATCATGTGATTTATCAATGATTGTTTGTCCTTTAGTTCTTCTAGGTCCTTGTTAGACATTTCTTTTATATCATTGATCCATGCCTCCACTATGTTTCTGAGATCTTGGATCATCTTTGCTATCATTACTCTGAATTCTTTTTAAAGCAGATTGCCTATTTCCTCTTCATTTATATGTCTTGTAGGTTTTTATCTTTCTCTTTCTTCTGCAACATATTTGTCTGTTGTTCCATTCTGTCTAACTTACTGTGTTTATGATCTCCTTTCTTCAGGCCACAGGGTTGTAGCTCCTTTTGCTTCTATTGTCTGCCTCATGGTCAGCAAGTTTGGTCCAGGGGCTTGAGTAGGCTTTCTGGCGGGAAGAACTGGTACCTGCACTCTGGTGGGTGAAGCTGAGTTTTTTCCCTCTGGTGGGAAGAGCCAGATCAAGTGTTTTGAGGTGTCTGTGAGCTTAGTACAATTTTAGGCAACCTTTCTGCTAATGGGTGGGGTTGCATTCCTGTCTTACTCCTTGGTTGGCATGAGGTCTCCAGCACTGAAGCCTGTGGGCAGTTGTGTGGAGCCAGGTTTTGGTGTTGAGATGGATACCTCCAGGAGAGTACAAGCTGATTAACATTCCCTAGGCTCAGGAATTCTCTGGTGGTTCAGTACTGTACTCGGTGCTCAGACCCTAGATGTCCAGATCTGACCCCTGGACAGGGAACCAAGTGCCCAGAAGCCTCACAGTGTGGCCAGAGAAAAAATAAAGGAAGAAAAACAAAAACAAACAAAAAAAATGGTAGACAAGCAAAATCCAAGACCAACAGCAAAAACTAAAGCAAACAGTCACAACAAGACACATACAAAGGAAAGAAAATAAACAAACATACAAATGAAAAAAACAAAACCAAGCAAAAAGAACCAAAAGATTGTACAAGAAGAAAAGAAAATAAAAATAACACAAAAAAGAAGACAACAAGGACACAAACAAAAGTACTAAAAAATGAAAATAATCAATAAGGGCTAAACTAACAAAAACAAAACAAAAACAGAAAGCAAACTAAAACTAAAAAAAGCAAAGAAAACAGAGCAAACGCATAAAAAATGATTGAAAAAAAAAAAAAAAACCCTGAAGAATGAAAGCAATAAAAAGATACAAAACAAAACACTGAAATAAAAATAGAATAATAAAACTATTTTTAAAAAATATAGAAACAACAGCACCAACAATTGAACAAAATGAAATGAAGGAATAATAGTAATATTTTCCTGAGACCTCTGAGAGGGTCCTTGCTCCTAAAGTGAGGCACAGCCAACCTCTGCCTCCCCAAGAGGCCCTCTCATACCTCTAGGTATGTCTCTGTTCCTGCTGTGGGCACGGTGGGTCCAGCTCAGACCCTGACGTGGCCCAATTCCCATGTATACTTGCCTCTAAAGTCCAGTACTACTGAAGCTAGGCTGGTTTCATTTGTGATAACACTAATCTATTCAGATATTCCACAGAAATAGAATTTATCAAGCCAATTACAGGAATTTAATCTGCAGTTTAGGCAGCTTCACATAAGAGATTGCTATTCCTCTTCCTTAGATGCACTGCCCCTGAGGATCATCTTTGGTTTTGCCCCTGCCTCTATGTATGCCCCACTCTCAGGTATCTTTTCCTCACTCAGGTGAGAGGGAGTGAAAGTAGCAGCTGATTGGGGCACACTTACTCATTCACACAAGGGAGAGGTACAGCAGCCACAACTGGGATATGTGCAGAGTGCCTGTAGTAGCAGAGACTGTCAGGTAGGTGCAACAGATTGAGAAATGTTCGCTGTAGTGGGAGTACCTCCCAGTGCCCACAGAGGCAGGGTTTGTCCTGTGGGTACAGTGATGGGCCCCTCCCATGTGTGCCACTCAAAGTTGGTGCCTCATTTCCAAGGCTGATCAAGGTTCCTCAGGTGCATTCCTGGCCATGGGGCCTGTAAGTCCTGTCCCTTCTGTTGTATCCATACGGGCAATAGCAGTCCTCTCCCTGTATCTGCTCTCTTAACCTCTTAACCCCATGCTTTAGCACTCTGCCCCAGAGAGCACTGGTGGATTCGTGTCCAGGAGCCTACATGGGCAGATGAGGCCTTAGCATGAGGGGCAGGTGAACCTGCTCAGATGGGCGCCCATGTCAGTGCCTACAGCAGCTGATTGGGAAGAAGGTTGCAATGGTAGCCTTGCCCCTTGACCACCAATCAACAACCACACCTTACTTTTATGATGTCCCAGGCTTTTTCTGCCAGCCTACCAGTTGTGGAGCTCCTTATTCCTGTCCCTTCACGTTGCCTTTCCACTGCCAACAGCTGATGCCTCCTGGGCCCATGCTCCAAACCTCAATTTCTAGAACCCAGCCCCCATCCACAACAGGAGACACACTGTTCAGGCTGGGGTCCTCAGGGCTTTGGCACAGACGATGTGTACAATTTTTACATTGCTCTGCCTTCTACAGACCATACACAGCATTATCCTTTGATCCCTCCAAGTTCTCTTTCTTTTCCAACTGATTTCCCCACTGTGGGGTAGGGGGAACATCTGTGTGCATGAACTTTTTCTCACTTTGAACTTTCTGCTAGAGTTGCTGGTCTCTGTTGTGATTCCTTTTTTAGTTATTTATTTCTTCCATCCTATCCAGCTGCAAGGGGATTTTTCTTTTCCTTTTAGGTGCCCAACACACAACTGAAAGTGAAAGTCACTCAGTTGTATCCAACTCTTTGTGACCTTATGGGCTATACAGTCCATGGAAATTTCCAGGGCAGAATCCTGGAATGGGTAGCCTTTCCCTTCTCCAGGGGATCTTCCCAACACAGGGATCGAACCCAGAACTCCCACATTGCAGGTGGATTCTTTACCAGCTGATCCACAAGGGAAGCCTTTGGGTGCCCAAAGTCTTCTGCCAATGTTCTTGTCCTTTTAGGTGTCCAAAGTCTTCTGGTAATAATGTTCAACAGATGTTCTGTGAGAATTGTTCCATTTGAAAAAGTTCTCAATGAATACTTGTGTAGACAGACAAATTCTTCACCTCCTATTTCACTGTCTTAACTCCTCCTCTGGTAAACTCATTAATATTTACACTAGCACTCCCCAAATTACATAGTATAAATCTAACAAAATATGTCAAAAATCTGTATGATGGAAAGTACAGAATCTTGATAAATGAAATAAAAAAACTAAATAAATGAAGAAATATCCCATGTTCATGGATAGGAAGACAATACTGTTCAGATGTTAGTTTTTCTCAACTTGATATGCAGGTTCAATGCATTTCAAACAAAATACTGTAAGTTACGTTGTGAATATCAAGAAACTGGTTCTAAACGTTACATGGAGAGGCAAAATTCCCCATAAAAATCCAGGAAAAAAAAAAAAAAAAACATTAAGAGGAGTATCTGAATTGAAGACTTACTATAAAGCTAAATTAGTAAAACTGTGATACTGGTGGAAGAATATACAAATAGATCAGTGAAAGAGCATACAGAGCCCAGAAAAAGACCCTCCCATAAATATAGATAATGAATCTTTGAAAAAGGAATAAAGGTAATACCATGGTGCAGAGATAGTCTTTTCAACAAACAGTACTAGAACAACATGCAAAAAAAAAAAAAAAAGAATCTGGACATATTCTACATTTCACACACTAACTCAAAAGGGATCATAAATCTAAATATAAAATGCAAGCTATAATGTTTCTAGAATATAAAATAGGGAAAAACATAGATGACCTTGAGTATAGTGATCACTGTTTTATATATAACAATGTAGGCACAATCTACAAGAGAAATATGATAAACTGGACTTCATTAAAATTAAAAACTTCTGCTCTATGAAAAATGATATCAAGAGAATGAGAAGACAAACCACAAACTATCTGTAAGAGACATATCTAATAAAACACTGCTTTCCAAAATATAAAAGAACTCTTAAAACTCAAGAAAATAAACAAACAAAAAAACTGATTAAAAATGGACCAAAACCTTAACAGACACCTCACCAAAGAAGAGGCACAGATGGAAAGTAAGTATTAGAAAAGATTCTCAACTTAGTATGTCAGCAGAGAAATGCAAATTAAAACAACAATGGTATACTACCTCTGCTGCTGCTAAGTCGCTTCAGTCGTGTTCGACTCTGTGCGACCCCATAGACGGCAGTCCACCAGGATCCCCTGTCCCTGGGATTCTCCAGGCAAGAACACTGGAGTGGGTTGCCATTTCCTTTTCCAATGCATGAAAGTGAAAAGTGAAAGTGAAGTAGCTCAGTCATGTCCGACTCTTAGCGACCCCATGGACTGCAGCCTACCAAGGCTCCTCTGCCCTTGGCATTTTCCAGACAAGAGTACTGGAGTGGGTTGCCATTGCCTTCTCCGGTAATACTACCTCACTCCTATTAAAATGGCCAATGTTTGGAATACGACACTGCTAAATGCTGGTAAGGGTGTGGGACAACAGGAACTCTCACTCATAGCTGCTGGGAATGCAATGTGATTGAGCCACTTGGAAAACAATTTGTTAGATTCTTGGAACTTTGTAAACTGCTCAAGAAACAAATTATCTTAATTAAAAATGTAGGATGTGTGCTGGACAAATAGAGTCACATTCAACATGGATGCAATTTTGCTTTCAAGGTAAAAATTAAATTTATAACATACAAATAAGAATTCAGCAGTTCTAAAGCATATTTATCCCTTAATGGAAGGCAATTTTGAGCAAAAAATGTCAGTGGAGTTGGTTATTTGAGTATGTGATGGCAGAGGAATGATTTTTTGCATATCAGAGATGTAAGTCAACAATAATGGACCAAGACAGAAGTTTTGAGGACTGAGAATTGGAAGTAATTGAGAAATAGAGGTAACAATAATATTGAGTGTTATCTAGAGATTTAATCATCTAAAATTTTTACCTAACATGAAAGTCACTGCATAAATGAATTACACTCCTCATAAAAATATGATATCTAAATTATTACATATAACATTTAAAAAATTCAGGCATCCTGCCTCTTGAATATGTGAGCCAAGTAGATGGAAAACAAAAGACAATAGTAACAGCAAAATATATGAAAATGTTAAATGAGGACATATGACAACCCCAAAAGAAGTAAAATTGAATGTAATCATGGTTAAATGATTTCATTAGAAATTCAGAGTAGGAAGTTCAAAATTAAAACTTCCTGTGGTGGATAAAAATGGAAAAGCTTAATTAAAGTGAAAATTAAACAGGCCCTTTTCAAAGTAGCTACCTTTTTACAGCACACTCATCTATCTTGGAGACACTGAGCTAGAGTCACTTTCAGCATAGATACAACTTGATTTTGTCAAAGAGGGAGGAAAGATCACAGAAAAGGAGTTACTGGGGCATTGAATGATATGTACAGTTGGATTTAATTAGGCCAAAGTGATAAGTGATGGTTTTAAGCATAAGAATTAACACAGATGGCCAAAAAAGACAAATTCAGTATCTTCAATCTGGAAAATGTCAGGCTTAGCATAGATAATGAAGTCCTAGAAAGTTAAGAATGAAATAAAGGCTCTGCTTGAAATGGCAAATGATTCTAGGAAGGAAAGCATGCACACACTATTCTTAGAATTCCTAAATAGATAATGATTGTATTAGCTTAGCCCAGATTTTCAGCCACAGTAACTTAAGGAGGGCTAAAACTGAAAATTCTGTCAAGATAATAAATATTAAGATAAATTTTTTATATTTTTATTTTAAAAAGAAAATAAAATATGAAGACCATAGTTTAAATTTTATATTGTTATTAAATATCCTTCTACCACAGTACGCTTATAACCTAGTTAATTTTAAGGTGGTAATTATATATAGAGAGATAACATTTAGGGATACAGATCTCTGATTATTATTTATTATTTCAATGAAACAATCTGAAAGTTAATACTGAAAAAAATTAAATTAAATTAGTTGTATTTTCTATGCAATATTGATTCCAAGTTATACTCTACTGTATAAATAATTGATATACCAGTATTTTAATTTGAGATTTCCAAAAATCAGTACCATCAAAAGAAAACCCTTGAGAATTTTAGACTAAAGTAAATGAGAATATACTACTGACTTTTTTAAAAGAAGACTGAAAATAGTGTCTATTAGTACACCTGAAATGCTTTTTTTTTTTTTAATTTGAACACCATGAACATTCAATACCTATAATTTAACTGAATCATCAGTGACATTGTTTCTCTGTTGGGGGCACTGATTAATTCAGGTCTGTGAAGATGAATGATAGTTAATGAAGAAACTGTCTAGGCATTCAGTTAATGATTTTAGATAAAATACAGAGCGTGGGGGGAAAGACAGAGAGAGACAGAGACAGACAGAGATTGCTTCCAACAAAAACAAGATAAATATTTTTATGCCCAAGATTGAAAATGAAATGAAAGCAGTAACTGGGACTGCAGCCATAAGACTGCCAGATCATAAGTCCATATATAGGAGTTAAGAGTTTTACTCCCTTCTAAATAAAATTTCCAGTTATTCAGAGTACTGGAACCAGACTTAGCACTTTTAAGCCAGAGGTTGCTGTTGATCACCAATACTTATAAAGGAGTCTTTCAAAATCTATAACTGTAGTTGATTCAACAGTTAATCCCAATAAAGGATCATAAGTGAAGGAAAATGAATAGGTGACCCCTGTAAGTTGATGATCACTCAAGAAAGCCAAGTTTACTTAACCACAGAATCAAATAAAACAAAATAGGCATCAATTCAGTTCAGTCGCTCAGTCATGTCCACCTCTTTGTGACCCCATCGACTGCAGCACGCCAGGCCCCCTTGTCCATCACCAACTCCCAGAGTTTACTCAAACTCATGTCCATTGAGTTGGTGATGCCATCCAACTATCTCATCCTCTTTCGTACCCTTCTCCTCCTGCCTTCAATCTTTTGCAACATCAGGGTCTTTTCTAATGAGTCAGTTCTTTGCATCATGTGGCCAAAGTATTGGAGTTTCAGCTTCAGCGTCAGTCCTTCCAATGAATCTTCAGGACTGATTTCCTTTAGAATGGATGGGTTGGAGCTCCTTGCAGTCCAAGAGACTCTCAAGAATCTTCTCTAGCACCACAGTTCAACAGCATCAATTCTTCGGTGCTCAGCTTTCTTTATAGTCCAACTCTCACATCCATACATGACTACTGGAAAAATCATAGCTTTGACAAGATGGCTAGCAACAAAATCATGCAACAGAATTATGAGACATGCCTCAAAACAATAAAACAATGATGGAATGAGACTCATATCCTTCCCAGTGAGCACCATAAATTAATAATTGCTAGGACATGCTTCTTTGCATGCACTAAAAACAAAAACATAAGGAAAAAGTGACATTATACTGAAACCTGAGGTCATTTACCATATTTTAGTATATGTTACCAGCTTTTGGCAAGGAGACAAGATGGCAGAGTACAAGGACATGTGCTTATCTTCTGCAAGAACCCCAAAATTGTCACTAGCTGCTGACCAACCATTGACAGGAGAATGTTCGATCCCACCAAAAATATATAAAGCCTTTGACTGTGTGGATCACAACAAATTGTGGAAAATTTTTAAAGAGATTGGAATATCAGACCATCTAACCTGTCTCCTGAAAAACCTACATGCAAGTCAGGAAGCAACAGTTAGAATCAAACATGGAACAGCAGACTGGTTCCAAATTGGGAAAGGAGTACGTGAAGGCTGTATATTGTCACTCTGCTTATTTAACTTATATGCAGAGTACATCATGCAAAGTGCCATACTGGATGAAGCACAAGCTGGAATCAAGTTTGCCAGGAGAAATATCAATAACCTCAGATATGTAGATGTCACCACCCTTATGGCAGAAAGTGAAGAAGAACTAAAGAGCCTCATGATGAAGGTGAAAGAGGAGAGTGAAAAAGCTGATTTAAAACTCAACATTCAAAAAACAAAGATCTTGGCATCCAAACCCATCACTTCATGGCAAGTAAATGGGGAAACAATGGAGACAATGACAGACTTTGTTTTGGGGGGTTCTAAAATCACTGCAGATGGTGACTGCAGCCATGAAATTAAAACACACTTGCTTCTTGGAAGAAAACCTATGACCCACCTAAACAGCATATTAAAAAGCAGAGATGTTACTTTGCTAACAAAGATCCATAGAGTTAAAGCTATGGTTTTTCCAGTAGTCATATATGTATGTGAGAGTTGGACCATAAGAAGTCTGAGTGCTGAAGAAGACTCCTGAGAGCCCCTTGAACAGCAAGGATATCAAAGCAGTAAATCCTGAAGGAAATCAATCCTAAATATTCATTGGAAGGACTGATGCTGAAGTTGAAGCTGACACTTAAATACTTTGGCCAACTGATGTGAAGAGTTGACTCATTATAAAAGACCCTGATTCTGGGAAAGATGAAAGGCAGGAGCAGAAAGGGACAACAGAGGACAAGATGGTTGGATGGCATCACCAACTCAATGGACATGAGTTTGAGCAAGCTCTGGGAGATGGTGAAGGATAGGGAACCCTGGAGTACTGCAGTACATGGAGTTACAAAGAGCTGGACACAACTGAGTGACTGAACAAATAAATCAGCTTTTTGCTCATTTCCATTGTGCTACGACAGTCAACAGCCTCAGTTTGACCATGTGGGCACAGGAAAACTCTACCACCCAAAGTAGAGGAAGACGAGGAGCTGATTCTTGACATCTACTCAGGAATGAGGGAAAAGATGTTCTTCCACTCCTCTCCACTTTGCCTTTGATTATGAAACTGTAGCCCACCAAGTTCCAGGTGTGGCACCCCATACTCATCCACTTGTAAACCTCACAAGCATCCTGTTCTAATAAATGACTTATCTTTGACTTTGCCTCTGCTTAATTCTTTCTATGCTGAGACCAAAAGAACTAGAGCTCCTCAGGGGCCCCTGAGAAACATTTCTGCAGTTTCATAATCAACTTGTTTCTGGAACTTATGCCTATACATGACTTGGAGGAAGCCATGTTCAGTTTATTGTGTTTTCAGTACGATATCCTTACCATTGTAGGAAACATCAAACCACCTAAAAATGAGTTCATTCTCAACTAGTGTGATCAGAGGTTAAGGAGAGGTTATAGGAGAAAAAGTTAACATGAAACGAAAACTAATAAAACAATGAAAAGCTAAGCTTAGAGGTATGGCTGCTGCTGCTGCTGCTAAGTTGCTTCAGTTGTGTCTGACTCTGTGCGACCCCATAGACTGCAGCCCACCAGTCTCCGCCATCCCTGGGATTCTCCAGGCAAGAACACTGCAGTGGGTTGCCATTTCCTTCTCCAATGCATGGAAGTGAAAAGTGAAAGTGAAGTCACTTAGTCATGTCTGACTCTTCACGACCCCATGGACTGCAGCCTATCAGGCTCCTCCTTCCATGGGATTCTCCAGGCAAGAGTACTGGAGTGGGGTGCCATTGCCTTCTCTGTAGAGGTATGGAGAAAACAACAACAACAACAAAAACTACTTAATAAGCCTGAAAGCAAAAGTCCAACCAATATGAACTAAAAAAGATAGCCTATTAGATTTCATTAGATATAAATGATAAAGCAATTAGAAAAATATTTTTAGACTAAAACAAACAGGTGATATATCCTGTGCATCATGTGTATG
>NW_011494923.1:3607874-3629623 GCF_000754665.1 Bison bison bison | reverse complement strand
TCTGTAGAGTGTGAGGTAGTAATCATTTTATGTTTCCTTTGTAGATATACAGTTGTTCCAGAATGAGTTATAGAAATGGTGCTTCATTTGTCATTACTATGCAGAGCCAAAGTGGTCATAGATTAATAAAGTGTTTGTTTTCTTATAGGATCCTATGTTCTGTCTATTTTGCCTGGAAAATCCCATGGATGGAGGAACCTGATAGGCTACAGTCCAAGGGGTCACAAAGAGTCAGACATGACTGAGCGACTTCACTTCACTTCATGGGATCTTATGTTCTGTCTATTTTTCTATTCTTAGGCAATTTACATTAATTATTATAACTTTGCTATAAATTCAAAGGGCTTTCCATGTGACGCAGTTGTAAAGAACCCACCTGCAAATGCAGGAGATGTAAGAGGCATAGGTTCGATCCCTGGGTCAGGAAGATCCCCTGGAGGAGGGGATGGCAATCCACTCCAGTATTCTTGCCTGGAGAATCCTGTGGACAAAGGGGCTTGCTTTACTACGGTCATAAGGGCCACACACAGTCAGACGCAACTGAAGTGACTTGTCATACAAATTATAAATTTGTGTATTAAGTAGAGCAAAACATCCCTCCATCTTTCTGTACTGAAGACAGTCTTAGCTATTCATGGTCATTTGCACTTCCACTTGAATTTTGCAATCTATTTAGTTTTATTTATTTATTTTTTAGATTTTGAGAACATTTTATTCATAAATCAAAAAGGGGACATCTACATCTCTAAATAATGATGATCTGTTGCATGAACAAAGTATATCTCTCCTTTTAAGTATCCTTTTTCTTGATTTGTTGTTGTTCAGTAGATACAACAACAGATGACTCTGCAACAGCATGGACTGGGGAACCCAGGCTCCTCTGTCCATGAGCTTCTCTAACCAAGAACACTGGAGTGAATTGCCATTTCCTTCTCCATGGAATCTTCTGGACATGTGGATTGAACATGCCATCCAGTAGATGGATTCTTTACCACTGGGCCACATGAATATTGTGTGTGCCATCGATTATTATAATCATAGATTATTGTCTGTGATGTTATAAAGGGTCTGTGATTTTGAATAGTATCTTATCAAAATATGTGCTTTTATAAATTACTTTTTTCAGCTATGTAAACACGTACTTTAAAAATAAATGCTACATATAACTATTATTATTAATTATATAGTTGTTTACTTCTTTATTACATTTTTCAGTTGCTGTTGCTAAAATTTTATTTTCCTGCAGCACTGTTGCCTTATTTATCATTCTATCTCTATTACCTTGAAAATGCTTGGCAAACAACTGATCTTAATAAATATTCACTATATATACAAATTTTTGAATTAGTTAATGAATACACAAATTATCATCATGCTTATAAAATATCTAATTAGTAAAGCCTAATGAAAAATTGCACTCAGTCCTCCATGTTTTTGAAACCACTTGAGTTTTTTGCTTATTTTAATAACCTTAATTCTGCTTATCCATCATCCCACCACCATTTTAAATGTGTACTTTGTTCCATCTATATACTATGTGGAATGTCACTTATTTTCCTTTCACTTCTCTCTTCTCTACTTCCCCCAACTTCATCTAGTTGTATGAAGATAACATAATAATGTAGATAGATGAAGGATCGTGGGAATAGGAGAAGAAGTGAGTAAAGGTCAAGGGAGAGAAATCAGAATTTATAAACAGACAATTACTTCAATTCCACTTTCACCATCTGTTCCCAAAAACTCTTGGACAATGAGTGAATGTATCAAGGCCTGGTAATGCACACTTCTGTGCTGTTAGTGGGCATACATCAACTGTTCTTTCAAATATAGTTGATATTAACTTTCTTTTGGTGAATAAAGGAAGCAACCACATCAGCAGGACAAAAGCTATTTGCAGTTCTGGCTGAGAAGGAAAGAATGGCAGTGTATATACCTATAAAATGATATACCTCTCTACTGAGACTCCCAAAAAAGGTGTTAAATGCATCTCAAAAGACTTGATACAGTTCAATTCTTACAGCTGACCTCTTTTTTCATCTTTGAAAATATATTCAACAACATGAAAATAATCGAAATTAGAGTTGTTGGGAAGTTAGATTTTCCTTATGATTAAGTTTTTACAATATTTAAATAAAGGAGTACCTAGTCAAATTGAAAAATAAACAAATTGGAAAATAAATCTAGTTTGAGGATGCAAATTAGTTTGGGTTGCATATAGAAAGTGAAAATTGGAAAGCCTGATTTTTCACATTATCAAAGTAAGATAATGACTAACTATTTTAGGATAGCAAATAAAGAAAATACCCAATCTTAAAACCTTAAACTTGTCCAAATCTATGCAAATCAACCTAAAAAAGAATCTGAAACATGTAAAAATCAGAGCTGCAGACTATTTTTTCTTTCTCAGTTATGAAATTCTTCAACTTGCACTGTTTAATTCATATAAAAACCAGGTTAGAAAATCATACAAATAACCAAATATTTCTGTTTTCTGTGAATATATAAGGAAGTATAGAAGTTTTTGTCTCACTTCCACTATGCCAACCTACTTTCATTGATGTCTACATTCATTAGTCACACAAATGTGTTTAAAAACCATATAGCATTTATTATGACATTCCTTAGTACACAAAACATGCAAAGGATAAGTCTCCATACTTGTGATCTTTACATTTTATTTCGGAGATAAAAGATTCAGATTAGGGGAAAAAAGGGGGGGGGGCAATTGTTTTAAACATTTAATAGAATGAATGAAATTAGATGAAAATTATATAACAAAGTATTTAGAGCACTATGTTGAAAACATTTTCAGATGGCACACACACAAAATGATGTTTACAGCATATCGAGGTGCTGAGAAGTCAATGTACAGCTGAACCAGTCCAGGATCTCTAGCCACACCAGTTTCAACATGGATGCCAAGGAGAGTAAATATCTCATCACACCTGCAATTGGTTCAATTTAAACATGTGTTTACTACACAGTTCACATCAGTGGACAATAACATATTTAGGGAATACCAAGGTAGTACAAGAACAATATTACATATGAACCTGAAATGTTAGGTCCATGAATCAAGGGAAATTGGAAGTGGTCAAACAGGAGATGGCAAGAGTGAACACAGACATTTTTAAGAATCAGTGAACTAAAATGGACTGGAATGGGTGAATTTAATTCAGATGACCATTATATCTACTACTGTGGGCAAGAATCCCTTAGAAGAAATAGAGTAGCCCTCTTAGTCAACAAAAGAGTCTGAAATGTAGTATTTGGATGCAAGCTAAAAAATGATAGAATGATCACTGCTCACTTCCAAGGCAAACCATTCAATATCACAGTAATCCAAGTCTATGACCCAACCAGTAACGCTGAAGAAGCTGAAGTTGTATGGATCTATGAAGACCTACAAGACCTTATAGAACTAACAGCAAAAAAATAAGTCCTTTTCATCACAGGGGACTGGAACAAAAAAAAATGGGAAGTCAAGAGATCCCTGGAGTAACAGAAAAGTTTGGCATAGGAGTAGGCCAATGAAGCAGAGGAAAGACTAACAACTATTAGCCAAAGAATGCACTGGTCATAGCAAACACCCTCTTCCTACCACATAAGAGGCAACTCTACACAAGGACATCACCAGATGGTCAATACCAAAATCAGATTGATTACATTCTTTGCAGCCAAAGATGAAGAAGCTCTATGCAGTCAGAAAAAATAAGACCTGGAGCTGACTGGCTCAGATCATGGACTTCTTATTGCCAGATTTAGACTTAAACTGAAGAAAGTAGGGAAAACCACTAGACCATTCAAGTACAACCTCAATCAAATCCCTTATGATTATACAGTGAAAATGACAAATAAATTCAAGAGATTAGATATGATAGACAGAGTATCTGAAGAATTATGAACAGAGGTTTGTTACATTGTACAGGAGGCCATGATCAAAACCACCTGGAAGAAAAGGAAATGCAAAAGGAAAAATGGTTGTCTGAGATGGCCTTACAAACAGCCGAGAAAATAAGAGAAGCAAAAGGCAAAGGAGAAAATGAGACACATACCCATCAGAATGCAAAGTTCCACAGAACAGCAAGAAGAGATAAGAAAGCCTTCTTCCGTGATCAGTGCAAAGAAATAGAGGAAAACAGACTATAGGAAAATAGAAAATAGAATGGGAAAGACTAGAGATCTCTTCAAGAAAATTAGAGATACTAAGCAAACATTTCATGCAAAAATGGGCACAATAAATAACAGAAATGGCATGGACCTAACAAAAGCAGAAGATAGTAAGAAGAGGTGGCAGGAATACACAGAAGAACTATGAAAAAAGGTCTTAATGACCCAGATAACCATGAGGTGTGATCACTCACCTAGAGCCAGACATTCCAGTATGCAAGTCATGTTGGCCTTACAAAGCATCACTACGAGCAAAGCTAGTGATGGTGATATAATGGCAGTTGAGCTATTTCAAATCCTACAAGATGATGCTGTGGAAGTGCTGCACTCAATATGCAGCAAATTTGGAAAAATCAGCAGGGGCAGGTCTGGAAAAGGTCAGTTTTCACTCCAATCCCAAAGAAAGGCAATGCCAAAAAAATGTTCAAGCTACTACACAATTGCACTCATCTCACACACTAGCAAAGAATTGCTCAAAAATCTCCAAGCTATGCTTCAATAGTACATGAACCAAGAACTTCCAGATGTTCAAGCTGGATCTAGAAAAGGCAGAAGAACCACAGATCAAATTGCCAACATTGTTTGGATCATAGAAAAAGCAAGAGAATTACAGAAAAAACACCTACCTCTTCTTTATTGACTACACCAAAGCCTTTGACTGTGTGGATTACAAAATCTGTGGAAAATTCTTAAATAGATGGGAGTACCAGGCCATTTCACCTCCATGCTGAGAAGTCTGTATGCATGTCAAGAAGTAACAGACATGGAAAAATAAACTAGTTCCAAATTGGGAAAGGAGTACATCAAGGCTGTATACTGTCACCCTACTTATTTAACTGATATGTAGACTACATTATGTAACACAAACTAAAATCAAGATTGCTGGGAGAAATATCAATAACCTCAGATATGCAGATGACACCACCCTTATGGCAGAAAGTGAAGAGGAATTAATGAGTCTATTGATGAAACTGGAAGAGGAGAGTGAAAAAGCTGGCTTAAAACTCAACATTCAGAAAACTAAGATCATGGCATCCACTCCCATCACTTTGATAGCTTACAGTGAATGATGTCGGATTTGTGATCTCCAAAGAAGACTTAGCTTCATGACCAGGGACCAGGCTTGATCACTCAAGAACTTTTGTGTGGCAGAGTTTTATTAAAGTATAAAAGGGGACAGAGAAAGCTTCTGAGATAGACATCAGAAGGGGGATGGAGATTGTTCCCCTCACTAGTTGTAACAAGGGAATTTTTATTCGTTATTACAATAAATCAAAAGAATGTCTCAAGGTTGTAAAGATCTTACTAGACCCAGTCCCATAATATACATTTTAAGATAACAGGATTAGTCAGAAGGTTCTCAAGAAGGAGAAACATGTCCTCAAGCCAGATACATTGTTGTATATAATCCTTACTAAAACTAAGAAATGTAGAAAAAAAATTTTTTTGTCCTTTCCTCCTCCTTGAGAATTCCAGACCCTATCTCCTCCTTGGAGACCCTGGACTTCTTATCAACATGCCTAGGAATTGACTATCTCAACTTCATGGAATATAGATAGAGAAACAATGGAAACAGTGACAGACTTTCTTTCCTTGGGTCACTGTTAGATGCTTGTTCCTTGGAAGAGAAGCTATGACCAACCTAGACAACACATTAAAAAGCCGAAACATTACTTTGCCAAGAAATGTCTGTCTAGTCAAAGCTATGGTTTTTCCAGTAATCGTGTATGGATGTGAGAGTTGGATCATAAAGAAGGCTGAGTACAGAAGAATTGATGCTTTTGAACTGTGGTTTTGGAGAAGACTCTTGAGAGTCCCTTGAATTGCAAGGAGATCCAACCAGTCTGTCTTAAAGGAGATCAGTCCTGGGTGTTCATTGGAAGGGCTGATTCTGAAATTCCAATACTTTGGCCACCTGATGAAAAGTTCTAACTCATTGGAAACAACACTGATGCTGAGAAAGCCTGAGGGCAGGAGAAGGGGACAACAGAGGATGAGATGGTTAAATGGCATACCTACTTGGTGGACATGAGTTTGACAAGTTTGTGGAGTTAGTGATGGGCAGGGAAGCCTGGCATGCTGCAGTCCATGGGGTTGCAAAGAATTGGACACTACTGAGTGATTGAATTTAACTGAATCATATTTTAGATATACATCAACTCAGAGTTAATTCTAGTTGATGTTGATGATGATAATAAAAGAAGAATTCATGGAAAGAAGGTGTTAAGAAAAGTAGAAAAACATCATGCATGAAGAAAACACTAGTTGGGTTAAGCCAAAATTGAGGTTTTAAAGGTGCCTATTAAGACTCTTGAGAGTCCCTTGGACTGCAAGGAGATCCAATCAGTCCATTCTGAAGCAGATCAGCCCTGGGATTTCTTTGGAAGAAATGATGCTAAAGCTGAAACTCCAGTACTTTGGTCACCTCATGCGAAGAGTTGACTCATTGGAAAAGACTCTGATGCTGGGAGGGATTGGGGGCAGGAGGAGAAGGGGATGACAGAGGATGAGATGGCTGGATGGCATCACTGACTTGATGGACGTGAGTCTGAGTGAACTCCGGGAGTTGGTGATGGACAGGGAGGCCTGGTGTGCTGCGATTCATGGGGTTGCAAAAAGTCGGACACGACTGAGCGACTGATCTGATCTGATCTGATTTGATTAAGAATGTGCTGAGAAGTGTCACTTTAGTAGGAGTCATGATTCATTAGTCTAAGACTTTATGTGATTCACAGTAGCAATCTGAGGTGAAATCATTATTAGGATATTTTAAATGTATCTTATGGTTTTGTTAAATAGTTTCTTTTTTTGGAGTATTCAGTAGAAATTCTAGTTTCCTATTATAAAAGTTTACATTTACCTATGAGTTGGCTAAAACATAAGCAAATCTTATGTTGAGTGTGTTGTTAAACAAACTAGACTGCGTATCATCACAAATAAAACTCTGAGCCAGAATTACATGCTCATGATAGCAGTCATTTTGATAACCACTTTAGCTCTAATTCATTCACTTTAAAGTATCACTGTATATATAAATTATAATTAAATACTATTTTACTTTAGGAAAATTAAATATTAATTAGTATAGTATAATTAAAATAGTAAAATAAAATAAATTATTTAAAAAAATTAAATAAAGAGCAATTTCTCTATAAAGCATTTATGCTTCCTGAAAAAAAAATTATTAGTTTACTACCTCCAGAGTACATGTTCCATCTACTAATAAGAGTGTATCATCAATTTGACCCACTGCCTTTGGAATTTTTAATATATCCTCACATATTCAAACATAAACACATACACAATTGAAATAGAGCAATAAAAGTGTTCCTTGGAATTCCTTACTGTATTTTATAGGACTAAGTGCATAGTTATATGGTTAGATAAAGACTCATATAGTAACTGTTCCAACTTTTTTTCTTAGTCAAATTAGCCATTAAATCTTGAACTTTTTAAGTGAACTCTTGGGAAATGTTTACAAATTCTGTTGATTTTCTTTATATGATTTTATATATTTCATGAGTGTAAATGAGAATTTCTGTTAAATGTTGTTACTAATGCTACTGGGAATATAATATGCTGTTGGAGGTGGTAAACAGGAGAATGTGAAAATCAATTGACCCATGTGGATGATCACATTCTCCTCATTCCTTCCCCTGTCCTTTGAAGTACACTGACTACTGTTTCCACAGAGGAAGTTGTTCCAAGGCCATAGCTTTGAGAAAGTAAGGTATTTTTGAGACCTCTTGGATTGTTCATGTGTCTGAACCCAGTTAAGGATTCTATATAAACTTTTAAGATACCAGTGGGTGGGTGGAAAGATTACCTTTCTTGTGGTAGCCCAAGGCAAGCATCATAAGTAAATTCCCTTGTTTATTAAAGTTACTGATTTAGAGTGATCTTCAGAGTGGTCTGTCTCTTTCTTTTGTCTCTCTTTGCCTTCTGTGGAAGGGATCCAATTTATAAACCAACATATGATAATGCACTTTTTGTAAAGCATTACTGGAATTGATTCCACAATGTAAAATTATTATGAATTACTATAAAAACTAGAAACAAATGTAAAAGTGAATAAATTGATGTTCTAAACAAAGAGGAAATTTGTAAAGGGCCTTTGAGAAGCAGTGATTCAAATTATGGAATAGACAGAGTTTTCTTAATTTTAAAAGGCAGGTAGACATATACTAATATACCTATAGTATCCTTTGTGAAAAATCAACTAAAATTTATTTTAAATTTCTATCATCACCATTCAGCAGTACATTTTAGATACAGAGACAGGTTTTAGTTAAAATTGTATATTGCATGAAAGCTGTTACAAATAAAAATTTAAATGCAAAATTACATTTTCACTAAATCATTTATTCAAGGTATGACCTCATACTTTAAAAAATCTTGAAAAGTATAACCTTTAAAAATGTCTATGTCTGGCATGCAGATTTTATGTGCCCTCATTTTTTCACTCTACTGCTGACTTCATATTCACACACAAAAAATGTTCTCTCATGTGAGCTACAATAAGTTCTAGTTTTGAAACAGATCATAAATAGGTATTATATTTTATTTTTCAAATTAACCTTATACCAAGAGATCTGGCCACAAGCTTCAACACCTAAAAAGGTTTTTGAATATAATTGGATAAAATAATATGACAGTGGCATACAAATATAATTTATATTGTTAGAAACCAATTGGGATGATTTGTATGTCAAAGCAGCTGTGAAAACATTCCAATGCTAAAAGTACTAAGAGGGCAGGAAGCAGGGCAATCATGTCCTGTGTTCCTTCATGGAATGAATCGTTCTTCCACATTGAATCTTTGCAATGCACTGTAAAGGATGCTGACAAATCAATAATTCCCTCTTGAAAAAAAAAAAGTTCAAAGATTCAGTGTGAATAACATTATCCCGTTTTCTCAAAAGCCCTTTCCTGCATCAAGTAATATGGCTTCAGACAAGGATTCCAACTGAGCTGTGGCATAAAAAAAGATAACAGGATTCAGTAGATCAGCAGGAAGCATAAAAATAAAGCATCCTTTCTTGAAACTAGATTGATTAAACCTAATGATCTAAGATAAAATTAAGATAATTAATTTATTATCAATATCTCTACTAAGACTTTGTTTTCCTATTTGCTCAAATTTAACAAGTATCTGCCACATTTTCTGAAAAGGTTCTGTTCTCAATTATTTTTAGACTTAAGGATCTTTATTCTTGATTGATCTCTAAAACATCAATCATGTAAACAGGAATGATTCCCTCCTAGGCTTTTGATGGAAAGCTTCTGTAACTCTGTTCCCAATCCCCCCATGCTTGAGAAAACCTAAGGAAGCTAAACTTTTCCCATTTTCTTTAAAATGGCTAACAAAGAAAAGAATCTGTAACTCTTGGGTTTATTCAATAAGAAAATATTTCTTTCTGATTAACACAATAAAATCAAGTTCAGTTCAGTTCAGTTCAGTCACTCAGCCATGTCCGACTCTTTGTGACCCCATGAACCGCAGCAAGCCAGGCCTCCCTGTCCATCACCAACTCCTGGAGTTCACCCAAACCCATGTCCATCGAGTTGGTGATGCCATCCAGCCATCTCATCCTCTGTTGTCCCCTTCTCCTCCTGCCTTCAATCTTTCCCAGCATCAGTGTCTTTTCAAATGAGTTAGTTCTTCGCATCAGGTGGCCAAAGTATTGGAGTTTCAGCTTCAATATCAGTCCTTCCAATGAACACCCACGACTGATCTCCTTTAGGATGGACTGGTTGGGTCTCCTTGCCATTCAAGGGACTCTCAAGAGTCTTCTCCAATACCACAGTTCAAAAGCATCAATTCTTCAGTGTTCAGCTTTCTTTATAGTCCAACTATAAAATCAAGTACATTTTATTTTATATGATATTTTCAAAATCAAGTATCCCTATATTACTTGATTCTTGATAGAAAAGTGGCTACTTGTAAATAGCAAAAAAAAAAAAAATTCTTAGGTAACAACTATAAATTAAAGCTTTTTGTGTATAATCAGATTACATACTCCCTGCAATTCTAGATCTTAATGGCATTGCTATCTTTCTTTATATGTTAAGACATATATGAACAAATTTGAATATAGTTATAGCAGTTTTGAGCTAAAAGATTTTAGTAGCATCCACAATCATACTGATAACTGCATTAACTAAGCCATTGTTTTTGATAATTATAAAGATATTACCATTATAATCTAGCCAACAGTTGAAATAGGAGATGAGCCATAATCTCCAAGACAATAGGAGTATAAATTCTCATCACTAGAAGTTAATCCAATTATATATCACTGTACGAGACAGCAAAAGAGACACTGATGTATAGAACAGTCTTATGGACTCGGTGGGAGAGGGAGAGGGTGGGAAGATTTGGGAGAATGACATTGAAACGTAAAATATCACGTAAGAAACGAGTTGCCAGTCCAGGTTCGATGCATGATACTGGATGCTTGGGGCTAGTGCACTGGGACGACCCAGAGGGATGGTATGGGGAGGGAGGAGGGAGGAGGGTTCAGGATGGGGAACACATGTATACCTGTGGCGGATTCATTTTGATAATTGGCAAAACTAATACAATTATGTAAAGTTAAAAAATAAAATTAAATTAAAAAATAAATAAAAGCCACACAAAGAGAAAAAAAATAATAAATGTTTTCAACATGTTAAAATAAATAAATAAATAATATCTTTTAGAGCAACACCTGTTAGAAGTACTAATATTAAAGAGCTCTTTTTTTTCAAGATAGTCTTCTCCATTATTTCAAAAGGATTAACTTGTTCCAACTTGGTTAAACACCAAGTGGTGCTTAGTTGGTGCTTAGTATAAGTTGAAAATAAATTATTTTTGTAAGACTAAACTCCAGAATGCTAAAATGAGTTGATCCTATCTTAGCCTAATGCACATGGATTAGTAAACATTAAAGTTTATTTTAGGCTGTTCCATCATCAGACTTACATATCTGCATTTCCTTCTTATAAACACATCCATATCTCATTTTGGAATTAAAACACAGGCTCCGTAGCATGTACAGATTGTCAAAGTTCTCAATTTCTATTTGAACATAGTTGACTTCCCTTAGAACTACAGATTAATTTATTGAATTAAACAAAAAATCCAATAGACAATGCTGTGAAGAGTTTCTGAAAGAGTTAAAACTTCAGGTAATTTTAGCAAAGATCAATGGTCTTTACATTAACTGGGATCTAGAGTATTTAACATAGTACTTTTTAGAAAAAAAGACCAACATATGTTTATGTCCCTTCCAATACTGTTAAGCAAATGATGAAAACATAAATAGCTAACGGTGTTTACATATTCAAATTGATCACAAAATATTTGGAAATAGAATTTAAATTTCAAATGTTAGTGCATATAATTATGGAATAAGTATCTGTTTATGCAGCTATTAAAAAGGACAGTTTAATTGGAGGTGAGAGTTACTATGAAGTACATATAATTTTATTTTTTATTTTTGCTATCGTCAAATGTTATCTTTTGTGCTTCATTAAAAAAAAAAAAACTGTCCTTTCCCTTGTTTCTTTCTTCTTCTTCTTCTTTTTTTTTTTGATAAATTGTGTCTAAGGCTGATTTTCAACAGATTGCAGCAAGTGAGCTGCTCTACAAGGTATGAAACCGTGATCCTCTTTTATTTCTACATCTCCATTTCTATGGTGCTTAATGTAAATATGCCTAGTAAAAAATCCACCTGCAATGCAGTAAACCTGAGTTCCATCCCGGGGTTGGGAAGAAGATACCCTGGAGAAGAGAATGGATGTCTACTCCAGTATTCTTAATTTTATTTTATTTTTAAACTTTACATAATTGTATTAGTTTTGCCAAATATCAAAATGAATCCGCCACAGGTATACATGTGTTCCCCATCCTGAACCCTCCTCCCTCCTCCCTCCCCATACCATCCCTCTGGGCCGTCCCAGTATTCTTGTCTGGAGAATTCCATGGACAGAGGAGATTGGCAGGCTACAGTCCATAGGGTAACGGTCGGACATGACTGAGAGACTAACACTATCACCAACTTGATGGACATGGGTTTGATTAATCTCCAGGAGCTGGTGATGGACAGGGAAGCCTGGCGTGCTGCAGTCCATTGGGTTGTAAAAGGTCGGACACAACTGAGCCACCGAAGTGATAGTCAAATTTACATTTTGAGCTCTATCTGCAATAACAGATAAAATGGTGGGGCCCTTATGAAGGAGACTTGTATCCTTATACAAGAAACTCCAGAGAGCTTTTTAGCTCTTTCTGACTCATCCCAGAAAACTATAATAAATACTGATTTGAACCCTACAATTTAATACTAAAAAATAATTTTACAGTAAGTTCTGAGAAAGTACGCAGGAGTGGCTGGATTCAAGCAGTATCAAGAAAAATTAAGAACAACAAATACAATGTTTTCATGAGATACCTAACAAGATGAACCAAGAAATAGTTCTTCAAATTTTGACATATTTATGACAGTAATAGTAACAGATTCATGAGCAAAATAAATGCAGTTTGGTGTTTCCTTAGGTCTAGGAAGAGCAAATACATAAATAAAAGCTATGAAAACTTTGGTTACTCTTCAAAAATTTAAATGGAAATGTTTTTAATTCTGGTAGGCATGATTAAAAAAAAATAAAGTCTTCAAAATTGCTCCTGTAAATATTTTGCCCATCACTTTTCCAGAAGATATTTAATAAATAATGATATGCAAAGGGAAAAAACTATCATATGTACAAAGGAATAGTATACTTTGGACAGCCATAAAATATGAAATTTTGAAATATTTCAAAATTTTAAAAATATTGACATTTACTTATTGAGAATGACAAAAAGAGATCTCCACAAACTAAAAAAAAATCAGGTTTAGTAAGTAATGTTAGAGTAGTTCTAAATATGAAATTGAAATAACAGAATTTTGTATGATTCTATTAAAGAAGAAACAAATACGTATGCAAAAGAATCTATTTCAACTGATAATATGAAAAATAAGAAAGCTTAAAAATCCACATATTCCTAAAATGAAAATAGAAAGACATTAGGGAAAGTATGAGAGAAATCAGTGATCTGCAGAGAGTAGCTTAGGTTCATCATGATCAAGCTCTTGCAGACACTATTAGTTTTCTATTGCTATTGTAATAAATTACCACCAACTTAGTGGCTTAAAACAGACAACTTATAATACAATTCTTTAGGTTACAATTCTAGTACCCAAGGTTGAGTGACTTAGATGTGTGTAATGGGGCATGGGGTGGGAGGGAGGTCCAAGAAGGAGAGCATATACGTATACATATAACTGATTCACTTGCTTATAGAGCAGAGACCAACACAAGGTTGTAAAGCAACTATACCTCAATTTAAGAAAAAGTATATATATATATATATATATATATACACACATATACACACACACACACACACATCTGTTGGAGAAGGGCATGGCAACTCACTCTATTATTCTTGCCTGGAGAATCCCATTGACAGAGGAGTCCATGGTGTCGCAAGGAGTTGGACATGACTGAAGCAACTTAGCATGCATGCACACACACGTACATATCTATACCAAGCCCCTCACCTCAACAAATTTAGTCACTGTGAAATATTCTTCTCAAAGATAAGCAACAGTTGCAAGACATTGATTTGTAATAATTACACTCATGTAACCAATATAAGGGCTTCCTTGGTGGCTTAGTGGTAAAGAATCTACCGGCCAATGCAGAAGACACAAGTTCAATCCTGGGTCAAAAAGACCCTCTAGAGAAGAAAATGGCAACCCACTCCCACATTCTTGCCTGGGAAATCCTATGAACAGAGGACCCTGGCAGGTCACAAGCTGTGGGATTGCAAAAATGTCAGACACAACTTACAGACTAAACAACAACTAGTATAATGACATGAGATTAATGATATATATTATGTTTCAAGAGTAAAGCTATAGTAATTAAGAGATATAATATAGTTGAGAATAAATTTGTTAATATAGAATGCTAATAATGATGGAAAATAATGAATCTAGGGAAAATTGCATTTTGTAAGTATCGTTTTTTTTCTCTTTAAATTGAAAAAAATATATTTTCTTAAAGTTGTATGTTTTACTTCAATATACTATCTTTAAAGTGACATTTTTAGAGTCTATAAATTTCCAATTTAAAAAAATTTCCTCCATTTATCTCTCATATATCAGTGCTACAATTTGAAATTGACTTATTAGAAATCAAGATGCCTAACAACAACAAAGAAATAACTTAAGAAGTCCGTTTTGATTCAATCTGTTATTTTAAATATGCTAATGTTCTATATAATTATCACTTCATTTTAATTTATTTAAGAATGAACATTGTCATTTCATATGTAAAAATGACATTTTCATGGGCTTGGTAAACATAGAGTCAACAAATCTAAAAGTATTCAAGAAACATTTTGAAATTTATAACTACAATAATTTCTAATATTGTGATATGCTGTGTGGTGCCTTCAGATTGAAAGAATAATTGTTCGGGGGAGGAGAAATGATTTTTATACCATAATCATGGTACCAATAAAATTTTAGGCCATTTGGAAGCTGCTAAAACAAATCACCATAGACTGAGTGGCTTAAAAAAACAGAGAATTATTTCTCACCATTCTGGAGGCCAGGATGTCCAAAATCTAGGAGTCAGAGAATTTGATGCCTGGTGAGGATATGCTTCCTGGTTCATCCAGCACTGCCGTGTTCTGGATGTGCCCTTATAAGTCAGAAAGAGCTAAGAAGCTGTCTGGAATTTCTTTTTTTTCTGTTTTAATTTTATTTTATTTTTAAACTTTGCAATATTGTATTAGTTTTGCCAAATATCGAAATGAATCCGCCACAAGGACATAAATTCCAATCATAAGGGCTTCAGCCACATGACCTAATAACCCCTAGAGGCCTCTGCAATTTTTTTCCCCAATTATAGTTGACTTTATTGAAGGAAATGGCAACCCACTCCAGTATTCTTGCCTGGAGAATCCCATGGAGGGAAGAGCCTGGTAGGCTACAGTCCACGGAGTCACATCGGACATGACTGAGCTACTTCACTTTCTTTCACTTTATTGCATTAGTTCCAGATGTATAATATAGTGAATCAATGTTTATAGGTTACATCCTATATAAAATTATCATAAAAATTGGCTCTATTCCTTGTGCTATATATTACATCATTGTATATTATTTATCTTATACCAAGTAGTTTGTACCTCTTAAACCCCTTCTCCTATCCTGACCCTTACCCACCTTTATCCTAATTGGTAAACAACAGTTTGTTCTCTTTATATGTGAGTCTGCTTTTGTTTTGTGCTATTCATTCACTTAATTTTCTTTTTTTTTTAATTTTATTTTATTTTTAAACTTTACAATATTGTATTAGTTTTGCCAAATATCGAAATTCCACACATAAAGAAAAACATATAATATTTGTTTTTCTCTGTCTGACTTATTTCATAATAATATCCTTTAGACCCATCCCTGTTGTTGCAAATGGCAAAATTTAATTCCTTTTCACAGCTGAGTAGTATTCCATTGTATATTCACACCAGTTCTTCATACATTCGTCTGTTGATGAACATTTATGTTGCTTCCATACCTTGGTTATTGCAAATAATAATACTATAAACATTGGGTTGAATATGCTTTCTTAATTACTATTTTCATTTTCTTTGGATATATACCCATAAATGGAATTGCTGAAGCATGCCCTAGCTCTAGTTTTCATTTTATGAGGATTCTCCATACTTTGTGTACCAATTTACATTCCCATCAACAGTGTACAAGCATTCCTTTTTCTTTATATCCTTATGAACACTAGTTATTTATTCTCCTTTTCCATTCTGACATATGCAAAGTGATATCTCATGTTCTTTTCATTTTTATTTTTAATTGAAGTATAGTTGATTTGATTTTGACTTGTGTTTCCCTAATAATTAGTGATATACAGTATATTTTCAATTTAAATTGCCATCTGTGTGTCTCCTTTGGGAAAATGTCTGTTCAGGTCCTCTAACCATTTTTAATTGGATTTTTTTTTCCTTTTTTAATATTGAGTTGTATGATTTTATTGCTTATTTTAGATATTAACCAATTATTGGTCATATCATTTGTAAACATATTCTGCATTTAATATGTTGCCTTTTTATTTTTTTGCCTATTTATTTGTTGATGGTTTTCTTCACTGTACAAAAGCTTTTCTTAATTTTGTCGTAAGTTTTAATGCAGTATATGTAAACATAAAGTTTTTAGTTTTGATTAGGTTTTATTTACTTTTCTTTTGTTTCCTGTGCCTGTGGAGACAGATAAAAATATATATAAGAGATGCATCAAAGGAGTCACTTCTTGTCCCCCCAACCCCAGGAATTTCATGATTTCTGTCTTATAATTATGTCTTTAATCCATTTGGAGTTCATCTTTGTATATGGTGAGAACAAGGTTCTAATTTTATTCTTGTACATACACTTATCTAGCTTTCTGAAAACCACTTATTGAAGAGACCACCTTTTCCTCATTGTATATTCTTATCTC
Organism: Bison bison bison; assembly: GCF_000754665.1. NCBI lineage: Eukaryota > Metazoa > Chordata > Mammalia > Artiodactyla > Bovidae > Bison > Bison bison. The sequence goes on along the minus strand of NW_011494923.1, from coordinate 3,612,914 downwards.
CTTTGTCATAGATTAATTGACCATATGTGCATAGGTTTATTTCTGGGCTCTCTATTATTTATCATTGATCCATTTGTATATTTTTGTGCCAGGACCATGCTATTTTGATTATTTTCTAGTAGTCTGAATTCACTTTTCTTCTCAATATTTGCCTCTTTGGCCTTCTGGGATTTCATACACATTTTAGAATCATTTGTTTTAGTTCTTTGAAAAATGTCATGGGTATTTTGATAGGGATTAGATTAAATCAGGAAATAGCTTTGTCAGTATAGACATTTTAGCAATATTAATTCTTCCCATCAATGCACATGAGCTATTTTCCCATTTATATCTATTTCCTTCAATTTCCTCTGCCAATGTCTCCTTGATTAAATTTATTCCTAGGTATTTTGGGTACAATTATAAATTGAATTATTTTCTTACTTTTTCTTTTTGATAGATTATTAGTACACAAAAGGCAAGAGTTTTCTGTATATTCATCTTATATTCTATAACTTTATTGAATTCTTTTATTAATTTTAATAGATCACAGGTTTTTAATAATATATACATGATATCAAGTTATCTGCAAGTGATGAGAGTTTTATTTCTTCCTTTTCAATTTGAAAATTTCTTATTTATTTTCCTTGTCTGATTGTTGTGTCTAGAACTCCCAACATTATGTTAAAGAAATAGCAAGAATGGACATCCTTTTCTTCTTCCTAATTTTAAAAGAAAAAGATTTCAACTTCCCATAATTGAGTATGCTGTTAGTTGTGGGTTTGTTATAATTGGCCTTTATTAGGTTGAGATATTGTCCCTTCATATCAACTATGGTATTTTTTTTATCATGAATATTGACTTTGGTCAAAGGCTTTTTCTGCATCCGTTTAGATGATTGTGGGATTTTTATTAATTTTGCTTATATGGTGAATCACACTGATTGACTTGTATATATTACATCATGCTTGGATCATTAGGATATATTCAACATGATCATTGTGTATTTGGCCTGTTAATATTATGCTGAGGTTTTTTTTTTTTTTTCCATTTATGAAATATATAAGCCTATAGAGATATAGATCTATAGTTTGTCTTTCTTGTAGTATCTTTGTCTGGTTTTGGTATCTTAGTTATGTGAGTTCTGGACAGTGAGTTTGGAAGCATTCCTCGTCTTCAATTTTTTTGGTATCTTTCAGAATGATAACTATTAACTCTTCTTTATGTGTTTGGTAGAATTTGTCAGTGAAGATGTCTGGTCCTCATCTTTGGTTTGTTGGGAGTTTTATTAACTAGTTCAATTTCAGTATTAGTAATGAGTCTATTCAAGTTATCTATTTATCTATCTAATCAGGAAGACCGATTCAGTCACAGAAGATTGTTTGCATCTAGGAATTAATCAAATTCTTCTAGGTTGTCCAATCTGTTGGCATATAACTGTTCATAGTATTCCTTTATGATTGCATCACTGTGATATCAGTTGCAACTTTTCCTCTTTCATTTCTATTTTCAAAAAAAAAAAAACACACAACTTTGTTTAACTAACAGTTTCTATTGTTTTGGGGTCCCCAAATTATGTCCATTCTGATCTTTATTATTGTCTTCCTTCTCCTGACTTTGGGCTTTGTGTGTTCTTCTTTTTCTAATTTCTTTAGGTGGTAAGTTAGTTTGCTTCTTTGAGATTTTTCTTGTTTCTTGAGGTCCACAATATCACTTTAAACTTTCCTCTGCTTTTACTACATCCAATAGATTTTGGAAAGATGTGATTTATTTTCATTTGTATCAAGATATTTTCTGATTTCATTTTTTATTTCTTCATTGACTTACTAATTTTTCAGTAGCACATAGTTCACTCTTCACATGTTAGTGATTTTCTCCAGTTTTATTCATGTAATTGCTTTTTAGTTTCATACTACTGTGGTCAGAAAAGATGCTTGGCATAGTTTCTATCTTCTTCAATTTGTTGAGACCTGTTTTTGAGGCCTAGCATATGATCTAACCTAGAGAAAGTTCCAAAGGCACATGAAAGGAATGTGTATCCTGTTGGTTTCAGATGAAATGTCCTAAAAATATGTAATATTTATAGATTGGTCTAATCTGTCATTGAAGAACACTGTATCTTCATCGATTTTCTATCCAAAGATTTTTCCATTGCAGTCAGAGGAATGTGAAAGTCCCTATATATTCTTAAACACCTGTCAATTTTTCCCTTTATGTCTGTTAATATTTGCTTTATATATTAGGTGCATATAAGTCTATGAATTGTATATCATCTTCTTGTATTGATCCCTTTATCATTATACAATACTCTTCTATTTCCTTCATCATGAACTTCATTTTAAAATCTATTTTGTCTGATGAGTATTACTACTCAAACTTTCCTTTCATTTCTATTTGCTTGGAGAATTTTTCCACCCTCTTACTCCCAGTCTCTGTGAGTCTTTAGCTCTGAGAAGTAAGTCTCTAGTAGATAGCATATAGATGGGTCTTGTTTCTTAATCAAATTTGCTACTCTGTCTTTTTATTGGAGTATTTAGTCCATTGGCATTTCAAGTGATTATTGATAGTTTTATTACTTTTATTTGCTTTTCTGCTTGCTTTGTCTTATGTCTGATTTTCTTCTTCTCATTGTCTTTGACCTTTTGTTTGATGATCTTTTTAATACTAAGTTTGTGTTCTTTTCCCTCTATTTTCACTTATCTAACATAGGTTTTTGATTTGTGATTATCATGAAGATCATATACACTGACTATAACTGCTACTGCTACTGCTAAGTCACTTCAGTCATGTCCGACTCTGTGCGACCCCAGAGATGGCAGCCCACCAGGCTCCCCCATCCCTGGGATTCTCCAGGCAAGAACACTGGAGTGGGTTGCCATTTCCTCCTCCAATGAATGAAAATGGAAAGTGAAAGTGAAGTCGCTCAGTCGTGTCCGACCCTCAGAGACCCCATGGACTGCAGCCCACCAGGACGATAACTAGACCTACTTATTTTAAACTGATGGTCTTTTAAGTTCAGACACACTCTGGAGAAAGAAATGGCAACCCACTCCAGTATTCTTGCCTGGAGAATCCCATGGATGGAGGAGTGTGGTAGTCTACAGTCCATGGAGTGGCAAAGAGTTGGACACAACTGAGTGACTTCACTTTCTTTTCTTTCTTTCACATTCTAAAAGATCTATGTTTTTTACTCCTCACTCCATTTCGGTTTGTTTTTGATGTTAAATGGATATTTTTAAGTCTATTGCTTAACTGTTTTGGTTATAGTTGATTTTACAATTTTTGTCTTTTAATCTTTGTAATAGTTTAAATGGTTGATCCACTGCTTTTATTATACATTAGAATTTACCAGTGAGAATTTTGCCTTCATATAGTTTCTTATTTCTCAACACTGTCTTCCTTTTTCATTTAAAGAAGACCCTTTTAACATTTCCTGTTTTGTCAGTTTAGTAGTGATGAATTCTTTCCGTTTTTACTTGTCTGGAAAACTTCATTTCCCCCTCAATTCTAAATATTAACCTTGTTAGGTGGAGTATCCTATGTTGTAGATTTTTTTTTTCCTTTCCAGCCCTTTAAATATATCATACTAATCACTTCTGTAACATTTTTGCTGAAAAATTAGCTCATAGCTTTATGGGTGTTATTGTTTATGGTACTCTGTTTTTCTCTTGCCTTTAAACTCTCTTTAGATTTTGATATTTTAATAATAATATTGCTTGGTGACATAAAATATGTCTTTGGTTTCATCTTTTAGGGGATAGTCTATGCTTCTTGGTTCTGTATATACATTTCCTTCTTCAGATCAGGCAAGTTTTCAGCCACAGTTTCATCAAGCACATTTTCTATCTCTCTGTTTCTCTTTCTTCTCCTTCTGAGACCCAAATAATGCAAATATTAGTGTACCTGATGTTGTCCCAGAAATACCATAAAATGTCCTAATTTTTCTAAAATTGGTTTTTCATTTTGCTCTTCTGATTGGGTGATTTCAACTATTCTATCTTCCTTTATCAACTAATTTGCTATTAATTCCTTCTATTATTGTATTCATTTCAGTTATTGTGTTCTTCAATTCTGTTTTTTATTCTTTTATATTTTCTAGTTCTTTGTAGGGATTCTTACTGTTTTCATCTATTCTTTTTCAATTTTATTAGCATTTGTTACTATCTTGATCTCTTAGATAAATTACTTATCTATTTTTCATTAGGGTATTTTTCTACAGGCTTTATATTGTTCTTTCACCTGAAACAAATTCCTCTGTCTTCTCATTTTAATTTTCTTTTTTGCCATGCCATGCTAAGTCAATTCAGTCATGTCTGACTCCTTGGGACCCTAGAGACTGTAACCCACCAGTCTCCTCTTTCTGTGGGGTTCTCTAGGCAAGAATACTAAAGTGGATTTCCATGACCTCCTCTAGGGGATCTTCCTGACCCAGGGATTGAACATGCCTTTCTTACATCCCCTGCTTTGGCAGGCAAGTTCTTTACCACTAGCAGCACCTTCATCACTATGAAATTAGGTGTAATAATTACTTATTGACTATGCCAAAGCCTTTGACTGTGTGGATCACAATAAACTGTGGAAAATTTTTAAAGAGATGGGAATACCAGACCACCTGATCTGCCTCTTGAGAAATTTGTATGCAGGTCAGGAAACAACAGTTAGAACTGGACATGGAACAACAGACTGGTTCCAAATAGGAAAAGGAGTACATCAAGGCTGTATATTGTCACTCTGTTTATTTAACTTATATTCAGAGTACATTATGAGAAACACTGGGCTCAAAGAAGCACAAGCTGGAATCAAGATTGCTGGGAGAAATAACAATAACCTCAGATATGCAGATGACACCACCCTTATGGCAGAAAGTGAAGAGGAACTCAAAAGTCTCTTGATGAAAGTGAAAGTGGAGAGTGAAAAAGTTGGCTTAAAGCTCAACATTCAGAAAACAAAGATCATGGCATCTGGTCGCATCACTTCATGGGAAATAGATGGGGAAACAGTGGAAACAGTGTCAGACTTTATTTTTGGGGGCTCCAAAATCACTACAGATGGTGACTGCAG
>NW_011494923.1:3602507-3607774 GCF_000754665.1 Bison bison bison | reverse complement strand
GACCAACTTAGATAGCATATTCAAAAGCAGAAACATTACTTTGCCAACAAAGGTCCATCTAGTCAAGGCTATGGTTTTTCCAGTGGTCATGTATGGATGTGAGAGTTGGACTGTGAAGAAGGCTGAGGGCTGAAGAATTGATGCTTTTGAACTGTGGTGTTGGAGAAGACTCTTGAGAGTCTCTTGGACTGCAAGGAGATCCAACCAGCCCATTCTGAAGGAGATCAGCCCTGGGATTTCTTTGGAAGGAATAATGCTAAAGCTGAAACTCCAGTACTTTGGCCACCTCCTGTGAAGAGTTGACTCATTGGAAAAGACCCTGATGCTAGGAGGGCTTGGGGGCAGGAGGAGAAGGGGATGACAGAGGATGAGATGGCTGGATGGCATCACTGACTGGATGGACGTGAGTCTGAGTGAACTCCGGGGGTTGGTGATGGACAGGGAGGCCTGGCATGCTGCGGTTCATGGGGTTGCAGAGTCAGACACAACTGAGCGACTGAGCTGAACTGAACTGATTATGAAGGTTTACCCTTGTGTGGAAATATCCTTATATACTCTCTGTGTGCCTAGTGGCTTTGGTGGGAGAGCTGAATCTGAAGTGAACCTGTCTGCATTACCCCCTGAAGTACACTGACATTTACTGTCTTTGTGGGAGGTAGGGCTAAAATTGGAGGGACTAGAGCTAGACCTTGAGGTGAGCTGGGGCTTCTCCTAGGATCAATGGTAGTTACTACCCTATCGGGGATCGGTTGGTGTCAAAGGTGCTAAAGTATGAAACCTGAGATAGTTGAGCTTCTACCCTGCATGGTGGCCATCTCCAATTTGATTAGGGGTATGTCATCTGGAGAAGGGAATGGCAACCCACTCCAGTACTCTTGCCTGGAAAATCCCATGGACAGTGGAGCCTGGTAGGCTGCAGTCCACGAGGTCTCGAAGAGTCGGACACGACTGAGCAACTTCACTTTCACTTTTCACTTTCATGCATTGGAGAAGGAAATGGCAACCCACTCCAGTGTTCTTGTCTGGAGAATCCCAGGGACAGGGCAGCTGGTGGGCTGCTGTCTGTGGGGTCACACAGAATCGGACACGACTGATGTGACTTAGCAGCAGCAGTAGCAGCAGCATGTCAGCAGTCAGAGAAGGCTTCAGATGCACTTCTGAGTTAGTTACGTTTTTTCCTCAGTTCAATTCCCTCCCAACAGTGTACAAATATGCACAAACCATGAATGGCAATCTATGAACTGGCTTGATGCAGGGCTGAGGCTCTAACTGACACCATTCCTCCCAGTACATTCACATTTGTTGGCAATTCTGGCCTTTATCTTAGTAGTGAGCAGTGCCAAGAGCAGAAGGGTTGGACAAGAAGCCTAGTGTGAGTGGGGGATAAAGGGTGGGTGCACTAGAGTACAGGTTGGCCAGAGCAGCCAGAAATTTTCAGTCTTCCACCTTCATGGTGGGTCTGGGAGCAAGCAAGTCTATATGTGTGCTCTTTGGTTTCTAAAAGTCATTTTATAAGCCCCACAAATTTTCAAACCAGCCATGGAGTTCATCTTTCCAGAGTCTTATCCTAGGGTTGGGGTGCCTAAAACCTGGATCAAATCCCTCATCCCCAAAGAGGATGCCCAGGTTGATGATAAGTCACCCTCTGAGGATGCAGGTCCCAACTAGATCCCTTCTCCTCCCCTCCTAGTAGATTCTGCATAGTTTTTTGTTTATAGGCTTGGCTGTAGAAGAGCCATTATGCCAGTCTTCTGGTGATTCTTAGCAAGAATTACTCTATATGAAGTTATAGTTTTGATATGTTTGCAAGTAGGGGTGAGCTCAGGGTCTTCTTACTTTGCCATCTTGATCATGGTCAGGCCTCATTGCTTATGCCATCATATTGGGGATTCGGATTTCAAATATGAATTATTTTGAGGACACAGATATTCAGTATCTGATCATTAGTATATCAAAAAATATTTACATGTACATGACAAATCAATTTGAATATTTAATATATTTCAGAATCAATCAAAATGTCCACATTTTTATCAAGTATTTATTTTTTAGTTTCAAGGATTATTGTATGTATAAATTCACTATCAAAATAATAAAAACATATTTTCTTGTATTGATACTGAGGAAAGTAAACCAACAAAAAAAACTGAAAAAACAAGAAAAAAGTTACATCTTCATACACTTTGTCTGAAAATCAAAGGGTAGTACCTGGCAAAGAGCCAAGAAGAGCACAGAATATGTATACAATACTTTCTTCATTCAGCATCTACTACCTGGCATGTACCTGTGGGTTGTAAATAAATAATTTTGACAAAGATAATGATGACTGCATACTGGCACTGATAAGAAAGTTATAAAATTTGAATTGTGTTTTGTAGTTAAAAAAAAAAAAAAACAATTGCAGCCCACTCTTCTATAATGATTCAACTACCAGTATTTCTCTCTAATCCTGTTACTTCCTGCACTGACTTATGCCCCTTTACTGTCCTTGGTTTTCTGTCCTATTAACGTGATTCCATAAGCAGGAGAAATTAGAGTAGGTTTATTTAATTGCCTCATTGCTCTTCAGCGTAAAGCCATAATTAAATAACTTCTACTGAATCCACTGTAAACTGTATTGTAGTAGGATGCCAATGCATACAACTGTTTATTGTGGGTAATAAAGCTCCATAGGTTGCACAGAGGGCACTATTTTCAAACCCTTACCCAAATTAAGTATCTCCTCCATAATACTGATGATAGATGTTCATCTACCCCCCTACCTGAATATATGTACTGATATATAAAATACTGACTTCCAACATATTACATTTTATGTTTGGATAGCTCCAACTGTTAGAAAATATTCCATTTCTTTAACCAAATTCTAAATTCCACTTAGTTCCTAGCCCTTCCCCTTTGCTCAATTCCTGAGAACATATGTAGACTAAATCTCATGACTCATATATTACAGCTTTACAAATAGTTAAAGAGACTCTTTGGGTTTCTCATAAATAGTGTGAACAGATTTTCTGTTTGTTTTGGAAAGTCCTAGTTTATTTTTGTTTTCCTGGAAAAGCCTTCTGTCCACCATAGGAACTGTCCCAAGTTTTCCACTTAAAAAAATAAAGTAGTGGTATGAAGAATTATATAAAATAAGACAGAACTAGTTCAGCAGACCTTTAACTATTCATTGCCTGGCAAAACATCATCTAGTAGTATGTAATGTAGTAATATATATAATATATTGTATGTGCAGTAACAGAGTTCAACATGTGATTCAATTCAACATGTGAATCAATTCAACATGTGATTAAATTAAAAATGATAAAAGATAAGTCATCACTTTTTTCCTGAGGACATTTGCTGACAAAAATAATGCAAATGAATAGGATAAGCCAGCTGCAACAAATTCATTCCAGCCTTGTGTACTAGTAGGAAATTTATTCAACCAGGATGTCTCTTTAAACCAACTGTGCCAGCCACCTATACCATGCTTTATGCCATAGTTTGTGAGATGCAGGAGTCAGCCAAGTTGCCAGTTAGTGTGGTCAGTAGGAAATGTGAGAGATCATACATCAGACATATGGGAGGTACAGTGAGTAGTACCACCATAGAGTAAATAGAGAAAATTTTGAATGTTCTTTTAATAGTAGTTTAGTTAATTCCATGCATGATACAAATCTGCAACTACTTATTTCACTACTTAATGGCATTTTTAAAAATCTGCTTTCCAGTATCAGTAATTCAAAGAACTTAAGGTGACTTTCTAACAAAAATTGAGAACTCAATTTCTATTTCTAAACAAAGTTCACAATAAACATGAGTGTGGCACAAGACTTGAAAACATAAAAATGGTAATTTAACATATGCAGTCAAGAATATGCATTTCTATATTACTAAATTATGAATTCTTTCTTAGATAAAATAGTTGTTTCTTCTGTACTAATTTTCTTCATTTTCAACTCTCAAGTATTAAAAATCTTAAATGATTATTATAGTATCACTTCCATTAGCAATAGTGCATGCATTCTAAGTTGCTTCAGTCGTGTCCAACCTTTTGCAATCCCATGGACTGTAGCCCACCAGCTCCTCTATCCAAGGGATTCTTTAAGCAAGAATAGTGGAGTTGGTTGCCATTTCCTCCTGCAAGGGATCTTCCTGACCCAGTGATCAAACCTGCATCTGCTATAGCTCCTGCATGGCAGGCAGCTTCTTAGCTACTTGAGTCACCACAGAATTTTTCACCAGGGAAGTTTATGGATTGCTTCTATTAGTAATAGAAACAATTCAAAAAACATTTAAATGATGCCAGATTTATACAAATAGATATTTCAAGGAAAAAACAGGTAGAAATTACTCATAATAATGTGATATTTAATAAACTGGATAAAAGCAAAATTTTTGGAAGGTCATTGGAAATGAACTTTTGAACAGTTTTGTAAATTCAGGTAAAAAGTTGTACATTGAGTTAAAATTCACCATATACATAGTAATGAAATTAGAAAAATATTGACATTAACAAAACATATTTTTGAGACTCAGAATTATGATAAGGACATTTTTTTCTAAATTATAAATTCTATGCAGCCAATGCTGAAATTGGTAATGTGAATGAATAATTCATAATTGCATCCAAATGAATAGTGATATTTTAGCAACTGAAATAAAACCTATAATTGCTAAAATTTACATACACAAGAATCACTGAAATACATAACTTTTTGTGATGAAGCTGATGTTTAATCATCATCATCATTTCTTTAACAGAGCAAGTCACATTTGCCCTCTTTGCTCCTGGCATCAGTTGAATTTTAGAAAACTTTGAAATTTCAAAAAAGTATTTTGTAAATCAACTTAATTAGGCTATAATTCTATCAAACCTTTTATAAATGAATCATTGACATTTGATCAAATTTGCTTCAAAATAAGTTGTAATCTTCAAAGAATTTGATGAAAAATCAATCAAGAAAAGTCGTCTTTGGAGCTTTTAGAGAATTGTAATTATTAAAAACAAAGCTTGTAAAAAGAATATATTACAGAAGTACATTTAAATTTATTACTATGAAAATTTATTTCTAAGAGAAGACACAGATTGAATGGTTCAGTTCAGTTCAGTTCAGTCGCTCAGTCATGTCCGACTCTTTGCAACCCCATGAATCGCAGCACGCCAGGCCTCCCTGTCCATCACCAACTCCCAGAGTTCACTCAAACTCACATCCATCGAGTCAGTGATGCCATCCAGCCATCTCATCTTCTGTCGTCACCTTTTCCTCCTTCCCCCAATC
>NW_011494923.1:3602322-3602407 GCF_000754665.1 Bison bison bison | reverse complement strand
GTCTGAATTTGGCAATAAGGAGTTCATGGTCTGAGCCACAGTCAGCTCCTGGTCTTGTTTTTGCTGACTGTATAGAGCTTCTAAA
>NW_011494923.1:3599487-3602222 GCF_000754665.1 Bison bison bison | reverse complement strand
CCCAGAGTTCACTCAAACTCACATCCATCGAGTCAGTGATGCCATCCAGCCATCTCATCTTCTGTCGTCACCTTTTCCTCCTTCCCCCAATCCCTCCCAGCATCAGAGTCTTTTCCAATGAGTCAACTCTATGCATGAGGTGGCCAAAGTACTGGAGTTTCAGCTTTAGCATCATTCCTTCCAAAGAACACCCAGGGCTGATCTCCTTTAGAATAGTTAATGAATGTTAAATAAGGTGCAAAGTTTAATTCTGAAATTCTATCATTAGTCCTTATTATACATTTTGAAAAAAATACTTTGATAAGATATTATATTTAATGGATAAACTTATATTCTGTAGTGGAATAAGATTCTAGTGAGAGTCCTAAAATTTACTACATCTAAATTTGGCAAAATGTTGAAAATAAATATTTTTAAAAATAGCTTATTCATTAAGTTTTATGTTGAAAACATACCTTTTTTTTAAGTTCTCTGAATAGAGGTAAAAAGTCTAAAATATTTTGGCTGAATTTTTATGTATTTAAATATGGGTTAAATTAGAACACAGAGTATATTCAGTATACTGAATATACAGTACTATGCTATTTTTGTTAACTCAGAATTATAGACTATTTCCTCAATTACAAAAACATGTAGAAAGAATGATGAGTGGATAAAGAAATTGTGGTACATATACACAATGTAATATTACTCATCCATAAAAAGGAATGCATCTGAGTCAGTTCTGATGAGGTAGATGAACCTAGAACCTATTATACAGAGTGAAGTGAGTCAGAAAGAGAAAGATAAATATCATATTCTAACCCACATACATGGAATCTAGAAAAATGGTACTGAAAAATTTATTCACAGGGCAGCAATGGAGAAATAGACATAGAGAATAAACCTATGGGTATGGGGAGAGGGGAGGAGAGGGTGAGATGCATGTAGAGAGTAACATAGAAACTTACATTACCATATGTAAAATAGATAGCCAATGGAAATTTGCTGTATGGCTCAGGAAACTCAAACAGGGCCTCTGTATCAACCTAGGGTTGGGATGGGGAGGGATATGGGAGGGAGGTTCAAAAGGGAGGGGATATATGTATACCTACTGGAGAAGGAAATGGCAACCCACTCCAGTACTCTTGCCTGGAAAATCCCAAGGAGGGAGGAGCCTGGTAGGCTACAGTCCACGGGGTCCCAAAGAGTTGAACACGACTGAGTACTTTCACTTTCACTTTCGTATGTATACCTATGGCTGATTCATGTTGAGGTTTGACAGAAAATGACAAAATTCTGTAAAGCAATTACCCTTCAATTAAAAAAAAAAAAAAGCAAATTAAAAAGAAAAAAAAAAAAACACTTAGAATAAATTGAAAGTGATAATAAGATTGCTTTGGGCCTTGACAATGGAGTAGAAAGACCCTGAGCTCATCTCATTCTATGGGCACATCAAACTTATAATCATTTAGAGACCAACTACCGGTGAGAAAGTCTGGAAGGTTAGCAGAAAAGATCTACGACTAAAGATATAAAGAAGGAATCAAAACAAGATAGTAGAATGGGCAGAAATGTGGTATAGTCATAACCCTGAGTGGGCAACCCACAAATGAGAGAATAATTGCAACTGAAGAGGTTCACCCCAAGCAGCAATGGGTTCAATCCTCCTATCAGGCTCCTGAGTTCCTGGTTCCTGCACCAAGACGACAAAGCCTTAGAGTGTTTTGCTTTGAGGCGACTTGGGTTTGCTTCTGGGAGAGCCAGAGGACTGAGGGAAATAGATTGCAGTTTCGATAAGTGTACACAGAATCTCACATACCCCAAGACCCAGGGAAGAGTCAGTAACTTGAAAGGAGTCAGAGTCAGACCTACCAGCTGATATTAGAGAGTCTCCCAGGGAAGCAGGAAGCAGAAGCTGGAGTTCACCCTGGAAACAAGGATGCTGGAAGCAGCCATTTTGGGGGATTCATTCTACCATATGGACCCTGGGGTTCAGATAAGATCAGTCACTCAGTCGTGTCCGACTCTTTGTGACCACATGAATCGCGTACACCAGGCCTCCCTGTCCATCACCTACTCCCGGAGTTCACTCAGACTTATGTCCATCGAGTCAGTGATGCCATCCAGACATCTCATCCTTTGTTGTCCCCTTCTCCTCTTGCCCCCAATCCCTCCCAGCATCAAAGTCTTTTCCAATGAGTCAACTCTTCACATGAGGTTGCCAAGGTACTGGAGTTTCAGCTTTAGCATCATTCCTTCCAAAGAAATCCCAGGGCTGATCTCCTTCAGAATGGACTGGTTGGATCTCCTTGCCATCCAAGGAACTCTCAAGAGTCTTCTCCAACACCACAGTTCAAAAGCATCAATTCTTTGGCACTCAGCCTTCTTCACAGTCCAACACTCACATCCATACATGACCACAGGAAAAACCATAGTCTTGACTAGACGAACTTTGGTTGGCAAAGTAATATCTCTGCTTTTGAATATGCTATCTAGGTTGGTCATAACTTTCCTTCCAAGGAGTAAGCGTCTTTTAATTTCATGGCTGCAGTCACCATCTGCAGTGTTATTGGAGCCCCCGCCTCCCAAAAAAAAAGTCTGACACTGTTTCCACTGTTTCCCCATCTATTTCCCATGAAGTGAAGGGACCAGATGCCATAATCTTCATTTTCTGAATGTTGAGCTTTAAGCCAACTTTTTCACTCTCCACTTTCACTTTGATCAAAGGCTTTTTAGGTCCTCCTCTTCACTTT
>NW_011494923.1:3585746-3599387 GCF_000754665.1 Bison bison bison | reverse complement strand
TCTCATGATGTACTCTGAATATAAGTTAAATAAACAGGGTGACAACATACAGCCTTGACGTACTCCTCTTCCTATTTGGAACCAGTCTGTTGTTCCATGTCCAGTTCTAACTGTTATTTCCTGACCTGCATACAAATTTCTCAAGAGGCAGATCAGGTGGTCTGGTATTCCCATCTCTTTAAAAATTTTCCACAATTTATTGTGATCCACACCGTCAAAGGCTTTGGCATAGTCAGTAAAGCAGAAATAGATGTTTTTCTGGAACTCTCTTGCTTTTTCGATGATCCAGCGGATGTTGGCAATTAGATCTCTGGTTCCTCTGCCTTTTCTAAAACCAGCTTGAACATCAGGAAGTTCACAGTTCGCATATTGCTGAAGCCTGGATTGGAGAATTTTAAGCATTACTTTACTAGCGTGTGAGATGAGTGCAATTGTGCGGTAGTTTGAGCATTCTTTGGCATTGCCTTTCTTTGGGATTGGAATGAAAACTGCCCTTTTCCTGTCCTGTGGCCACTGCTGAGTTTTCCAAATTTGCTGGCATACTGAGTGCAGCACTATCACAGCACCATCTTTCAGGATTTGGAATAGCTCAACTGGAATTGTATCATCTCCACTAGCTTTATTCGTAGTGATGCTTTCTAAGGCTCACTTGACTTTACATTCCAGGATGTCTGGCTCTAGGTCAGTGATCACACCATCGTGATTATCTGGGTCGTGAAGATCTTTTTTGTACAGTTCTTCTGTGTATTCTTGCCATATCTCTTCTTAATATCTTCTGCTTCTTTTAGGTCCATAACATTTCTGTCCTTTATCGAGTCCATCTTTGCATGAAATGTTCCTTTGGTATCTCTGATTTTCTTGAAGAGATCCCTAGTCTTTCCCTTTCTGTTGTTTTCCTCTACTTCTTTGCATTGATCACTGAGGAAGGCTTTCTTATCTCTTCTTGCTATTCTTTGGAACTCTGTATTCAGATGTTTATATCTTTCCTTTTCTCCTTTGCTTTTCGCTTCTCTTCTTTTCACAGCTATTTGTAAGGCCTCCCCAGACAGCCATTTTGTTTTTTTAGCATTTCTTTTCCATGGGGATGGTCTTCATTCCTGTCTCCTGTACAACGTCACGAACCTCATTCCATAGTTCATCAGGCACTCTATCAATCAGATCTAGGCCCTTAAATCTATTTCTCACTTCCACTGTATAATCATAAGGGATTTGATTTAGGTCATACCTGAATGGTCTAGTGGTTTTCCCTTCTTTCTTCAATTTAAGTCTGAATTTGGCAATAAGGAGTTCATGGTCTGAGCCACAGTCAGCTCCTGGTCTTGTTTTTGCTGACTGTATAGAGCTTCTCCATCTTTGCCTGCAAAGAATATAATCAATCTGATTTCAGTGTTGACCATCTGGTAATGTCCATGTGTAGAGACTTCTCTTTTGTTGTTGGAAGAGGGTGTTTGTCATGACCAGTGTATTTTCTTGGCAAAACTCTATTAGTCTTTGCCCTGTTTCATTCCGTATTCCAAGGCCAAATTTGCCTGTTACTCCTGGTGTTTCTTGACTTCTTACTTTTGCATTGCAGTCCCCTATAATGAAAATAACATCTTTTTTGGGTGTTAGTTCTAAAAGGTCTTGTCGGTCTTCATAGAACCGTTCAACCTCACCTTCTTCAGCATTACTGGTTGGGGCATAGACTTGGATTAATGTGATATTGAATCGTTTGCCTTGGAAACGAACAGAGATCATTCTGTTGTTTTTGAGATTGCATCCAAGTACTGCATTTCAGACTCTTTTGTATGATGGCTACTCCATTTCTTCTGAGGGATTCCTGCCCTCAGTAGTAGATATAAAGGTCATCTGAGTTAAATTCACCCCTTCCAGTCCATTTCATTTCACTGATTCCTATAATGTCAACAGTCACTCTTGCCATCTCTTGTTTGACCACTTCCAATTTGCCTTGATTCATGGACCTGACATTCCAGGTTCCTATGCAATATTGTTCTTTATAGCATTGGACCTTGCTTCTATCACTAGTTACATCCACAGCTGGGTATATTTTGGAATCCTCCCTCTAGTCAGCTTTTCACTGGGACCTAGCCATATCGACCAGCATGACTGCACTAATAATGAGACACCTCAAGCCAACCAACTAGATTGGTGGAGATACAGGCTTACTCATCAGAAAGCTATATGCTTTAAGACCACTGAGCCCACAGCTATCATAAGACCTGGCTCTGAGCACCAGAAGGCCCAGGTCCAGGTCCCACACACTAGTGTACTGGCAATAACTCTGCAAAAGGCAGGGCCCTAAAGTCAGAGAACCTGGAATACAGTCCTGCCCACTAGTGGACTACTGCTAGCCCTAGGGACAAACTCACCCAACAGTGGGTAGGGATCAACCTCAGGAACCTCTGAGCCCTGGGACCACCCATCAATAAGCTAACATACTAACTCTGGGACCTTTAAGACCCTCCAGGCAGAGACCCTGGAAACCAGATCTACCTGCCAATGAGCCAGAATTGGCCAATTGGCCTGCCAATTGGCCCTGATATCTTTTGAGTCTCCACTCTACCCAGTGGGCTTACACAAGCTTTAAGGATGGCCATTCTAATCACTTTTATTTGACATAGTATTGGACATTCTAGACACAGTAATCAGAAAAAAATGAACAAAATAAAATTAATCCAGATCAGAAGGAAGAAATAAAACTGTCACTGTTTGTAAAAGACATACTATGGACAGAAAAATCCTCAAGATGTTATCAAAAAACTACTGGGACTCATCAATGAACTTGGTAAAGTTTTAGGATACAAAATTAATATACAGAAAACACTACATTTCTGTACACTGACAACAAACAATCAGAGAAACTAAGAATATCAAATTAACAATATTTCAAAAATGATAAAATACCTAGGAATAAATCTAACTAAGAAGACAGAAGACCTGCACTTGGAAAACTAAGACACTGATGAAAGACAGTGATGATGACACAAACAGAAAGATAAACTGTGCTCGTGGACTGGAAAAATTAATATTGTTAAAATGACCATAATACACAAGACAATCTACAAATTCAGTGGAATCCATATCAAAACACCAGTGGCATTTTTCACAGAACTAAAATAATCCTAAAATTCGTATCAAAACTCAGTCAATTCAGTTCAGTCACTCAGTCATGTCCGACTCTTTGCGACCCCATGAATTGCAGCAAGCCAGGCCTCCCTGTCCATCACCAACTCCCAGAGTTCACTCAGACTCACATCCATTGAGTCAGTGATGCCATCCAGCCATCTCATCCTCTGTCATCCCCTTCTCCTCCTGCCCTCAATCCCTCCCAGCATCAGAGTCTTTTCCAATGAATCAACTCTTCGCATGAGGTGGCCAAAGTACTGGAGTTTCAGCTTTAGCATCATTCCTTCCAAAGAAATCCCAGGGCTGATCTCCTTCAGAATGGACTGGTTGGATCTCCTTGCAGTCCAAGTGATTCTCAAGAGTCTTCTCCAACACCACAGTTCAAAAGCATCAATTCTTCTATGCTCAGCCTTCTTCACAGTCCAACTCTCACATCTATACGTGACCACAGGAAAAACCATAGCCTTGACTAGACAGACTTTTGTTGGCAAAGTAATGTCTCTGCTTTTGAATATGCTATCTAGGTTGGTCATAACTTTCCTTCCAAGGAGTAAGCATCTTTTAATTTCATGGCTGCAGTCACCATCTGCAGTGATTTTGGAGCCCCAAAAAATAAATCTGACACTGTTTCCCCATCTATTTCCCATTAAGTGATGGGACCAAATGCCATGATTTTCATTTTCTGAATGTTGAGCTTTAAGCCAACTTTTTCACTCTCCTCTTTCACTTTCCTCAAAGGCTTTTGAGTTCCTCTTCACTTTCTGCCATAAGGGTGGTGTCATCTGTATATCCGAGGTTATTGATATTTCTCCCGGCAATCTTGATTCCAGCTTGTGCTTCTTCCAGCCCGTTGTTTCTCATGATGTACTCTGCATAGAAATTAAATAAACAGGGTGACAATATACATACTTGACGTACTCCTTTTCCTATTTGGAACCAGTCTGTTGTTCCATGTCCAGTTCTAACTGTTGCTTCCTGACCTGCATACAAATTTCTCAAGAGGCAGGTCAGGTGGTCTGGTATGCCCATCTCTTTCAGAATTTTCCACAGTTTATTGTGTTCCACACAGTCAAAAGCTTTGGCATAGTCAGTAACGCAGAAATAGATGTTTTTCTGGAACTCTCTTGCTTTTTCCATAGGCAAGGAAAATACAAAAAATAAACAAATGGGACTATATCATATTTAAAAGTTTTTTCACAGTGAAGAAACTATCAACAAAATAAAGGCCAACTACTGAATGGGAGAATATATTTTCAAACAGTATTTCCAATAAAGTGCTAATATACAAAATATCCAAAGAAATCATACACTCAACATCAAAAAAAGAAAGAAAAAGAAACAGACACTTCTACAAGAAAGACATAGAGATGATCAATAGACACCTGCTTATAAATCATTAATCATCAGGCAAATGAAAATCAAAACCACCATGAGATATCCTTTCACAGCTGAAAATATGGCTATTATTCAAAACACAATAAATATTAAGTGCTGGATCTATGTGGTGAAAGGGAACCCTCAGGCACTGATGGTAAGAATGTAAATTGTTACAGCCACTTTGGAAAAGATTATGGACACTCCTCAAAGAGTTAAAAATAGAACTACCACATGATCCAGCAATTTCAATCCTGAGTATTTAAGCAAAGAAAAAAAAATTAATTAGAGAAGATACATTCACCCTTATGTTCATTGTAACTTTATATAAAATAACCAAGATATGGAAGCTAACAAAGTGCCCATCAATATATGAATGAATGTTCAGTTCAGTTAAGTCACTCAGTCGTGTCCGACTCTTTGTGACCCCATGAATCACAGCACTCCAGGACTCCCTGTCCATCACCAACTCCCGGAGTTCACTCAGACTCACGTCCATCGAGTCAGTGATGCCATCCAGCCATCTCATCCTCTGTCATCCCCTTCTCCTCTTGCCCCCAATCCCTCCCAGCATCAGAGTCTTTTCCAATAAGTCAACTCTTCACATGAGGTAGCCAAAGTACTGGAGTTTCAGCTTTAGCATCATTCCTTCCAAAGAACACCCAGGACTGATCTCCTTCAGAATGGACTGATTGGATCTCCTTGCAGTCTAAGTGACTCTCAAGAGTCTTCTCCAACACCACAGTTCAAAAGCATCAGTTCTTTGGTGCTCAGCTTTCTTCACAGTCCAACTCTCACATCTGTACATGACCATGGGAAAAGCCATAGCCTTGACTAGATGGACTTTTGTTGGCAAAGTAATGTCTCTGCTTTTGAATATGCTATCTAGGTTGGTCATAACTTTCCTTCCAAGGAGTAAGCGTCTTTTAATTTCATGGCTGCAGTCACATGTATAAATACATGCATTTATATGTATGTAAAACAATATTAACCATAAAAAGAATGAGAAATGAAGTTATGACATTTGTCCCAACATGAATGTACTTATGATAACTGAAGTAAATCAGACAGAAAAAGACAAATACTGTATAGTATCACTTATATGTGAAATCTAAAAAAAAAAAAAAAACTGAAAAACATGACAAAGAGAAAGTTAAAATACAGATAATAAGCAGTTGATTGCCAGAGGGATTGGAAGAGGAGAAGGAAGGATATAAGTGAAGGCAAATAAGTACAGAATTACAATAGCAAAATAAATGAGTCAGAGTTGTGACAAAAATAATATAGGGAATATAATCAACTCATAGGAAAAGAGATCAGATGTGTGTTTACCAGAGTCATGGATTGGGGAAGAATGGGAATTGGATGAAGGCAATCAAGAGGTATAAATTTACAGTTATAAAATAAATAGTAGGGATAAGGGATATAATTTACATGATTAATAAAGTTAACACTGCTTTATGTTATATATGGAAGTTAGGAAGAGAGTAACTCCTAAGAGCTCTTAGGAAAAGGGAAAAAGGAAAAAAAAAAACATCTTTTTACTTCTGTATATAAAATGATGAGTGTTCATTAAACTTATTGTGATAATCATTTTATGATGTATGTAAATCAAATCATTAACCTTAAACTCAGTTTTATATGTTAATTATATCTCAATAAAACTGAGGGAAAAAAATTAATGAAATAGGCATATTATGCCCATTTTTATGCAGAAGAATGAACTCTGTACTCATAATAGCTGTAAAGTATCTGAAAATGAAAAGTGGTGATAAATTTTAAATGTAATACCTTTCAAATGTCCAAAAAAAATTTTTAGAGAGAATTTCATTAATTTTTCTTAAATTAAAAAATTGTAGAAAATTGATAATAAATTCAAACTTATTATAAATAGGTTGTCAATTTTGAACACTGAAAGCAATTTTACAAAAAATTAAAAATTTGGAAAATACTATATTTAAGATATTGTAAAAATTTCAAATATAATATTTGATCATTCTTTTCAGTTGAATACTTTGAAAGAAACTCAACTTAGTCATGATATATCATCCTTTAAATATTTCTGGGTTTTTTTGCTTATATTCTTATAGATCTTTGCACTTGTGATTCTGAAGGATACTATTCCAAAATTCTCTTTCTTTTTTGAGTAAGGATTTATCAATTTTTGATAAGTTTTATGTTGTTTGGACTCATCAAATTAATTAGGAATTTGTGAATAACTAGAATAAATAATTACAACTGGTTCTTAAAATACTGGATGATCTGACTAAAATAAATCAACCCAGAGCTCTCCATGTTACAGACCAAGTGCTGGTGGAACTGCATCAGAAGTCAGCTCCCTCTCTTCACTTTTTTGTCATCTTTCTTCCTTTAAGAGATGTTGATCCCAAGATAAGTACCTTATAAACATCTATCTTGCTAATCTAACCCAAGGAACTCAATTGTCAACTATAGTAATTCCAACGTGTTATTCTACATAAAATGCACTTAAAACTGTGCCTGAATCAGAGTAACCACTGAATTTCTGTAATGGATGATTGCTATGTTTCAAAACAACATATCAAAAAGTCTATATTTAGGATGATAAGAATTAAAAATCAATAATTATGACAAAAATATCCTCTCAAAGGCAGAAGTTCAAGGAGCTCATTTATTTAATTCTAATTTTTTTGAAAACATAAAATAATTAACTTTGCTATGCAGTGAAGCCCTGAGGGGTATTAAGGATTGTAGTTATGATTTTTTAACCATCCTATATTCTACTGATTCAAAAGAGAAAATCTAGATTAATTCAAATTCTTACTAATTGTATGAAACGTAGCAAAGAAAGACAAGCTTCATTTACATATTTGTCTACTGATGTATAATAAATTACTCCAAATCTGAAGTGGGTTAAAATAACTATATTACTTTGTTTACAATTTTGGGGATCCGGCAATTAGAGAGGGTTCAGTGAACCAATTTGTCTCTAACTCATGTGGCATCAGGTGGCATGACTAGGTCTAGATTATTCATTTTCAAGATGGCTTCTTCTCTCAGTTGATATCTCTGTGTATATTAGCCTCTTTCTATTTCTCCATAGTAAAGAGGCTATTTTATCCTGTATAGTGACTTCAACTTGATCCATGTCTCCAATTTCACAATGAGGCCTTTGGCAATAATAATTTTCTCTCTCTGTTCTACATTCTGAAGTCCTGGCTCTGTCTCTCTTTTCCATAAGAAATAAACTATGTTCATAATGAAATAAGCTTTTCAAACCATTTCTTGCAGTTTAAGACCTCAAATGCTTCTTTGCATTTTACATTATTTCCATTCCTTTCAGTATAAGCTGATATAACATCTAAGACTTGTGAGTTTATATGTATCAGATTTTAATCCATTCCACTATATGAAAATCATATCAATATTTCTTCCAAGATAAGCCCTGCTGTACCTTGGCTCAAAAGTCAAGTTGCTATGTATTATATCCCTTTAAGATTCTTCAACATTCAAAAAAACTAAGACCATGACATCCAGTCCCATCACTTCATGGCAAATAAATGGGGAAACAATGGAAACAGTGACAGTCTTAACTTTCTTGGTCTCCAAAATCTCTGCAGGTGGTGACTGCAGCCATGAAATTAAAACACACTTGCTCCTTGGAAGGAAAACTATGACAAACCTAGACAGCATATTAAAAAGTAGAGACATCACTTTGCCGACAAAAGTTCATATAGTCAAACCTATCATTTTTCCAGTAGTCATGTATGGATGTGAGAGTTGGACCGTATAGAAAACTGAGCACCAAAGAATTAATGCTTTTGAACTGTGGTGTTGAAGAAGACTCTTGAGAGTCTCTTGAGCAGCAAGGAGGTCAAATCAGTCAATCCTAAAGGAAACCAACCCTTAATATTCATTGGAAGGACTGATGCTGAAACTGAAGCTCCAATATTTTGGCCATCTGATGTGAAGCACTGACTTATTAGAAAAGACCCTGATGCTGGGAAAGGTTGAAGGCAGGAGGAGAATGGGGCAATAGAGGATGAGATGGTTGGATTGCATCATGGACTCAATAGATATGAGTTTGAGCAATCTCCAGGAGATGGTGAAAGACAGAGAAGCCTGGTGTGCTGCAGTACATTGGTTTGCAAAAAGTGGGACTTGACTGAGAGGTGAAAAATATTTTTATTTAGCTGAAATGGTCAATATGGTATGTGCTTAAGATTCTTAGAGGCACTCTTTTCTGGCAGAAGTAGTCTCAGAATACTCTTGTAAGACTCTTAGAAGACCTAATAGTTATGACTTTAAATCTTTTTGAGGTATCAACACAGTATTTTAGAGCCATTTCATTGTGAAATTGACCCTAAAGCTTGCTTTTACAGGTGCCGCACTAGATTTGATTCTTTCCTTGAGACCATTTCTTACCTTGGGAATCTTTAGCAAAGAGGTACTTGAAATTAAAAAAGGTTTTATTTCTGAAATCAGAAAGTCATGAATCCTTCACATTTCTCTAAATTCTGCTCAAAAACTGAACAATTCTTTTTAAAATTAATCTCTCCTCTCTATTTTACCATAGCCATCTTGAAGAGGCAAGTAGAACATTCTAGATACTGCTTGAAAATTTCACCAATCAGAACAAAAGTTAATTATCTACCCTTTCTTCTTCCATACTACCACAGGTGACAGTATTGCCAAAATTTCTTCTACTATATATTAAAGTCCCCTTTCTCCAACCTCCAGTGAAATCCCCTTATCTTCAAACTAATCATTGAAAGTATCCTCAAAATGTTTCTAATTTTTGACTAACCATCTCAAAGCAATGCAATTTGCTTTAAATTTTTGTTGCAGAATCAAACTAATTTCTCCTACCAAATTCTCTTTCAGTTTCATTAAACCTACTCCAAAATTTAGTAACTTAATATAACTATGTTATTTTGCTCATAATTTTGTGACTCAAGAATTAGGAATGGCTTTTCATGGGAAATTTATCTCTGATCCAAAAAAATTAGCTAATGTGGCTAAGGCTAAAGGAGCCACTTAAGATTGTTTTTTTAAACACAAAATGTTTAATGCTTTGATGTTCCTTAGCTTCCCCACCTGACCTGAGTTATTCCAACTTTTTGCATGCTCACTTAGGCTTCTTAGTACAAGTTCTTCTAGGGGAAAAAAAAAAAAAAAATTCTAAAAGGTCCAGGCAGAAGTTGTGAAACTTCTTAAGACCTAACTACACTGTCCTTCTACTGATTGATTGGTCAAGCAAGTTACTAAAGTTAGCCTACATTCGAGATACAGTGGGGAAAAAAAAACAAACTCAATATTTCAGTGCAAGAATAGCATGCATTTAGCAAAAAAGGAGGCATTTAATTAAATTCATGTAAGAGAGAGGGGCTTCCCAGGTGGCTCAGTAGTAAAGACTCTGCCAGTCAATGCAAGAGACACAAGAGATGCAGGTTCAATCCCTGGATTGGGAAGAGGAAATGGCAACCTACTCCAGTCTTCTTGCCTGGAAAATCTCAGGAACAGAGAAGCTTGGCAAACTACAGTCCATAGGATCACAAAGAGTTGGATACAACAGAGTGACTGAGTACACACACAAAAGAGAAGCTAACAATAATTGTTGGCATCACAAAACCTAAACAAAATGTATTACATATATGATAAACAAACACATATTTTATTGTTTAATATGGTGCAAGCATAGATTTTATAATAGTAAATTGAAATAACTTTATCCAAGTAATTGGAATAATTGAATTAATTGAGTCATGTAGAAATATGAGTCAATTAATTTATAATACAAAGAGATATGGGAAACAATTCCTAGTAGAAGTTTGGACAATCATATTACAAAATGATATCCTTTAGAAACGGCTTGCCCTAGGGAAATTTAACCCTCTTTATCTCTTGAAGTCAAGAGGGAACTCCACTAAGAATAAATCGAGCCTCTCTAAAATGTGAACTAGTATACAGTTCTGTAAAGACTCTGACTGGAAGACTAGAGGTCAATTCACTTAAGAAATCTGTATCTCAAGTGGATTGGGTTAAGAATAAAGTTCAGAAGGAACTTCTCTTACAATTGCAAAAAATTAATGACAACAGATTTTTTTATTTGCCAAGTTTAATCTTCTCCTGAGAAGAAGACAGGACGCTGAACAAGTGCTAATGGGTCTGTACCCTTAAGGTAAGGTTGGCCTTTCAGTGGTTTGGAATTTCACATACTATTTCAGTTCTTAAAAATGAATGCTTTCTCTGAATCTAAGTATTTTGTCAAAAATGCAGAAGTCCTTCACTTAATACTATAAAACTTGGTATCAAGGGACAAAACTACACATTTTCAGACTTTCCCTCTTATAGTGAGGGAAAAAATTGTTCTACTGTTAGTTCTATGTTAATGTCAGAGGTTTATATAGCAGGAAATGACCTGGTTTGT
Source organism: Bison bison bison (assembly GCF_000754665.1). Lineage (NCBI taxonomy): Eukaryota > Metazoa > Chordata > Mammalia > Artiodactyla > Bovidae > Bison > Bison bison. Next base: position 3,588,478 of record NW_011494923.1, on the reverse strand, counting down.
TTCTAGAAGTTTGACATAGAAATCTCTAATAAGAAGCCTATAAATTCACTCTGCAAGCAATCTGAAGATGCGTTAGTTAAGAAACAATGACTTGAAATCTGTAAGACCATGACGCTACTAATGAAAATAATAATTTGAAATCTCTAAAGTAATCTGCTATTTTGCATTTCAATTTACTGCTGACAATGTTGCCCCTTTTGGGGTTTCATCTATTCTCAAAAGTTCTCTGTTCCATTTTGATTTTTCTGAGTTGCTATCCAGTTTTTTTTTTTTTTCTTTTAAATTTTATTTAATTTTTAAACTATTTAATGTTACCTTTCCTAGACTTAATCAGTATCATAATCATCCAAAGAAGTCAGGCTATAAATGTCTTAATTATTGGCAGCAACAATGCTACTACTATTTATGGAAGATATGCTATGAAGCCTATTCTGTGATAAATAATTTGCCCACATATTTTGGGCTTCCCTGGTGATTCAGATGGTAAAGAATCTGCCTGCAATGTGGGAGACCTGGGTTCAATCCCTGGGTTAGAAAAACTCCTGGAGAAGGGAATGGCTGTCCACTCCAGTATTCTTGCCTGGAGAATTCCATGGACAGAGGAGCCTGGTAGGTTACAACCCATGGAGTCACCATGACTGAGTGACTTTCAGGCTTCCTTGGTGGTTCAGATGGTAAAGAATCCACCTGCAATGTGGGAGACCTGGGTTTGATCCTTGTGTTGGGAAGATCCCATGGAGGAAGACATGGCAACTCACTCCACTATTCTTGCCTGGAGAATCCCCATGGACAGAGGAGCCTGGTGGGCTACAGTCTATGGGTTTGCAAAGAGTCGGACACGACTGAGCAACTAAGCACATACATATTTTACATTTACAATAACATTGTGAGGTAATTATCAAGCAAAAAAAAAAAAAAGAAGAAGAAGAAGAAAGAATATTTAACCCAAGCATTTATTATAAATGCTGCAATATGTGAGCAGCTTAAAATGAGTGTTCTGCAGAGAACTAGTAGCTGAAAGGTTTTACAAGGCTGATATGGGTGGGGTTCACTCAAAGGTTAGCTTTGCTCTGAGAGTTGTTCACTATTCACTGTTAGAAACTGTGGGGGAAATGAGCTATGTTAATCATGTAGGAACAGAAAGACTGTACCTTAGTTTAACATCCATTGACTATTTAATTTACATTTAGGAATAAAGGGTAAGGAGGAATATTTGGAAGCTAAGACACTTGAAGACCAGTTAAGATACAGGTGTTTGGATTTTAGATGTTGGTTGGAATTATTTCTTGAGTTAGCAGTTACATAGAAGTTTTTACCACGATCCCTGGTCGCTCAGATAGTAAAGCGTCTGCTTACAATGAGGGAGACCTGGGTTTGATCCCTGAGTGGGAAAGATCCCCTGGAGAAGGAAATGGCAACCCACTCCAGTACTTTTGCCTGGAAAATCCCATGGATGGAGAAGTCTGCTAGGCTACAGTCCATGGGGTCACAAAGAGTCGGACATGACTGAGTGACTTCACTTTCACTTAGAAGCTTTTAAGTACAGGTAGCATAAAATATATAAAGTATCCTGCTAAGGAAGGCATGAAGTAGTAACATCAGTAGACTCTGAAATGTCTCAATAATCCTACACATAACTTCCTTAGTCCTAACCAAGAAACCAAATCCATGAGATGAAGGCAACTGTTTAAAACATATTTGCATGAATTCCCTGACAGTCCAGTTTTTAGAATTCTGTGCTTTCACTGCCAAGTTCACAGGTTCAATCCCTAGCTAGAGAACAAAGATACCACAAGACACATGGCTTGGCAAAACAAACAAACAAACAATCCATTTTTATATTTTCCAGAGACACAGATAAAACTAGAAGTAAAGAAAATCACATACTCTTTAATTCTTTATTTTTGTGAGCACGTATTGGGTTGGCCAAAGAGTTTGTTTGGGTTTCCTATAAGATAGCAGGAAAAGCCTGAATAAAATTTTTTGCCAAACCAAAATTTTATATCAATGTTACAAGTGTTAAATCGGCAAGAAAGATACATAGACATATTACACACATTATCAAAAGTCACTTGTATTTTCTACAATGTATAAGAACAGGGTAAGTAAAAATTTAATCACTGGTTTATTATTTTTTCTCAGTTTCAAATGTTTAGATACTCAGTTTAATGGTAGTCTTATGTTTAAATTTAATTAAAATATGGAAATTATTTTTGAAACCAATACATTAAACTCTTACTATTCATAATAGTTTAAGAATTTATTTATAAGACTAACCTCTTTTAACAACTTCCATTTTAAAAAATTTATGTGAACACAATTTTTATATTTTAAATATTTGTCAAAAACAATGACATTTCATTTGACTCAAAAATCAATGTAAAATTTTATTAAAATTAAATGATCAGGTCAGATCAGATCAGTCTCTCAGTCTTGTCCGACTCTTTGCGACACCATGAATCGCAGCACGCCAGGCCTCCCTGTCCATCACCAACTCCCGGAGTTCACTCAGACTCACATCCATCGAGTCAGTGACGCCATCCAGCCATCTCATCCTCTGTCGTCCCCTTCTCCTCCTGCCCCCAATCCCTCCCAGCATCAGGGTCTTTTCCAATGAGTCAACTCTTCACATGAGGTGGCCAAAGCACTGGAGTTTCAGCTTTAGCATCATTCCTTCCAAAGAAATCCCAGGGCTGATCTCCTTCAGAATGGACTGGGTGGATCTCCTTGCA
>NW_011494923.1:3585421-3585646 GCF_000754665.1 Bison bison bison | reverse complement strand
CATTCAGGTATGACCTAAATCAAATCCCTTATGATTATACAGTGCAAGTGAGAAATAGATTTAAGGGGCTAGATCTGATAGATAGAGTGCCTGATGAACTATGGACGGAAGTTCATGACATTGAACAGGAGACAGGGATGAAGACCATCCCCATGGAAAAGAAATGCAAAAAAGCAAAATGGCTGTCTGAGGAGGCCTTACAAATAGCTGTGAGAAGAAGAGAAG
>NW_011494923.1:3581436-3585321 GCF_000754665.1 Bison bison bison | reverse complement strand
CATCACCAACTCCCGGAGTTCACTCAGACTCACATCCATCGAGTCAGTGACGCCATCCAGCCATCTCATCCTCTGTCGTCCCCTTCTCCTCCTGCCCCCAATCCCTCCCAGCATCAGGGTCTTTTCCAATGAGTCAACTCTTCACATGAGGTGGCCAAAGCACTGGAGTTTCAGCTTTAGCATCATTCCTTCCAAAGAAATCCCAGGGCTGATCTCCTTCAGAATGGACTGGGTGGATCTCCTTGCAGTCCAAGGGACTCTCAAGAGTCTTCTTCAACACCACAGTTCAAAAGCATCAATTCTTCGGCGCTCAGCCTTCTTCACAGTCCAATTCTCACATCCATACATGACCACAGGAAAAACCATAGCCTTGACCTGATGAACCTTTGTTGGCAAAGTAATGTCTCTGCTTTTGAATATGCTATCTAGGTTTGTAATAACTTTCCTTCCAAGGAGTAAGCGTCTTTTAATTTCATGGCTGCAGTCACCATCTGCAGTGATTTTGGAGCCCAGAAAAATAAAGTCTGACACTGTTTCCACTGTTTCCCCATCTATTTCCCATTAAATGATAAAAGAAGTTTAATTTTGATGTTACATACATTAGAATATTGGGTTAACATTGATTTTTACCTAATAAAGTATAGAAGGAGACAGCAATTTTTTAATTAATAGAATTACATAATGCCAACTCATCCAAAGATTCATATATTTGAAAACTACACAAAAATTATTAACATAATTTTAAGAGTATATAAGCTATAAAGCGCAATGACTCTGTAGAACATACTTGCAAGTAGTCTTCTTATTTAGAAAGAGCTCTTTTCTCAGCTAGTAACTAGTGAACAAGACAATTACTCCCATAACCAGCTAAATAATTTTTTAACGTATATTACTTTTTTAAGCAAAAGAAATGCAACATAATAAATTTGCTTTAAGTTTTTAAGAAACTCCAAAATGTGTATCTAGACTAATATTCTTAGATCCCACAAATAATAAAAAAAATAGTATTGAATATATCCAGAGAGAGGGAAAAAAAGAATGGAAGAATGATGCACACACACACATAGGAAAATTAAGAGTGGACTTACTTTAAACAAAAATGAAATCTACACACACACACATGTACATGCTTAGTAGCTTAATCATGTCTGACTCTTTGTGATCCCAAGGACTATAGATCCCCAGTATGCTCTGTCCATGAAATTTTCAGGCAAGAATACTGGAGTAGGTTGCCATTCCCTTCTCTAGGGCACCTTCCAGACCCAGGGATTGAACACAGATCTATTGCATTGCAAGCGGATTCTTTACCATCTGAGCCACCAGGGAAGTTACACACATACACAGACACATACACATACACTCTGACTCACATAGAGGAGAGTTCTAATAGTTTAATTAAAATAATCTCTCTCTTTTTTTTTTTCTATTTTTTTGGTATAAATTTATTTTTTTATATTTTATTTTATTTTTTAACTTTACAATATTGTATTGGTTTTGCCATATATCAAAATGAATCCGCCACAGGTATATACGTGTTCCCCATCCTGAACCCTCCTCCCCTCTCCCTCCCGGTACCATCCCTCTGGGTCGTATCTTTTAGATATATCTGGCAATGCAATCTTCATTAACATATTAAGCCAATGAGTATTTTATATTGAAATTCTCTTATCAATGATATGAAATGAGAGTATCTAGCAATTATTTCCTAAGACCTCTCTCAATAGAACAAATTTGCTCATATTGAAAGTTCCTCAAAGTTGCTACTTTAATTATTAATTTTCTTAATGAAATGCCTTGAACTATTCAAATATTGGGGCTATAAGCATCCATACAAATAGGTTTCTCTGGTGGCTCAGTTGCTAAGGAATCTGCCTGTGTGCAGGAGAGCAGGGTTCGATCCCTGGATCAGGAGTATCCTCTGGAAGAGGAAATGGCAACCCACTCCATTATTCTTGCCTGTGAAATCTCATGGACAGAGGAACTTGGCGGGCTACAGTCCATGGGGTCTCAAGAATCAAATACAAGTTAGCAACTAAACCCCAACCACCACAAATAGGGTATCAGCTTGCTGTGAGCTTTTCACTTGACAGTTATTATTGTCTTCCATAGTGGAAAATACAAGAAAGCTCCCTGAACAAATGCTTGTATTCTTACTTCTCTTAAAGGATCTAATAGTGACAAAAACAAGTAGAAGACTATCATTCAAGAATGATGATGATCATAATGATGATGATATAAAAGCCTGTGGTTGTTGTTGTTGCTCTTCAATTGTAAAATCATGTCTAACTCCTCACAACCTCATGGACTACAGCATGCCAGCTTCCTGGTCCTTCAATATTTCCTGGAGTGTGCTCAAATTCATGTCCATTGAGTTGGTAATGTTACTAACCAACTTATTCTCTGCTGCCTCCTTCCCCTTTTGCTTTCAGTCTTTCTCAGCATTAGGGTCTTTTCCAGAGAGGAGCAATCCCACGTCCAAGGAGCAGCAGCTGCACTGGCACAGGAGGGCTGAGAGGAGCTACTCCACGTCCAAGGTCAGGAGGGGTGGCCATGAGGATATACCCCTCATCCAAGGTAAGAGAAACCCAAGTAAGATGGTAGGTGTTGAGAGAGGGCATGAGAGGGCAGACACACTGAAACCATAATCACAGAAAACTAGCCAATCTGGTTACACAGGCCACAGCCTTCTCTAACTCAGTGAAACTAAGCCATGCCGTGTGGGGCCAACCAAGATGGGAGGGTCATGGTGGAGAGGTCTGACAGAACATGGTCCACTGGAGAAAGGAATGGCAAACCACTTCAGTAGTCTTGCCTTGAGAACCCCATGAACAGTATGAAAAGGCAAAATGATAGGATACTGAAAGGGGAACTCCCCGGGTCAGTAGGTGTCAAATATGCTACTGGAGATTGGTGGTGAAATAACTCCATAAAGAATGAAGGGATGGAGCCAAAGCAAAAAGAATACCCAGCTGTGGATGTGGCTGGTGATAGAAGCAAGGTCCGATGCTGTAAGAGCAATATTGTATAGGAACCTGGAATGTCAGGTCCATGAATCAAGGCAAATTGGAAGTGGTCAAACAGGAGATGGCAAGAGTGAACGCTGACATTCCAGGAAACAGCAAACTAAAATGGAATTGGAATGGGTGAATTTAACTCAGATGACCAGTATATCTACTACTGCAGGCAGGAATCCCTTAGAAGAAATGCAGTAGCCATCATGGTCAACAAAAGAGTCAAAATGCAGTACTTGGATGCAATCTCAAAAACAATAGAATGATCTCTGTTCATTTCCAAGGCAAACCATTCAACATCACAGTGATCCAAGCCTATGCCCCAACCAGTAACGCTGAAGAAGCTGAAGTTGAAAGGTTCTATGAAGACCTACAAGACCTTTTAGAACGAACACCCCAAAAGATGTCTTTTTAATTATAGGGGACTGCAATGTAAAAGTAGGAAGTCAAGAAACACCTGAGGTAACAGGCAAATTTGGCCTTGGAGTGCAGAATGAAGCAGGGAAAAGGCTAATAGAGTTTTGCCAAGAGAATGCACTGGTCATAACACACACTCTCTTCCGACAACACAAGAGAAGACTACACATGGACATCACCAGATGGTCAACACAGAAATCAGATTCATGATATTCTTTGCAGTCAAAGATGGAGACGCTCTGTACAGTCAGCAAAAACAAGACCAGGAGCTGACTGTGGCTCAGATCATGAACTCCTTATTGCCAAATTCAGACTTAAATTGAAGAAAGTGGAGAAGACCACTAGAGCATTCAGGTATGACCTAAATCAAATCCCTTATGATTATACAGTGCAAGTGAGAAATAGATTTAAGGGGCTAGATCTGATAGATAGAGTGCCTGATGAACTATGGACGGAA
>NW_011494923.1:3580408-3581312 GCF_000754665.1 Bison bison bison | reverse complement strand
ACAGAAATGGTATGGACCTAACAGAAGCAGAAGATATTAAGAAGAGGTGGCAAGAATACACAGAAGAACTGTACAGAAAAGAGCTTCACGACCCAGATAATCATGATGGTGTGATCACTGACCTAGAGCCAGACATCCTGGAATGTGAAGTCAAGTGGGCCTTAGAAATCATCACTACCAACAAAGCTAGTGAGGTGACGCAGTTCCAGTTGAGCTATTCAAAATCCTGAACGATGGTGCTGTGAAAGTGCTTTACTCAAAATGCCAGTAAATTTGGAAAACTCAGCAGTAGCCACAGGACTGGAAAGGTCAATTTTCACTCCAATCCCAAAGAAAGGCAATGCCAAAGAATGCTCAAACTACAGCACAATTGCACTTATCTCACATGCTAGTAATGTAATGCTCAAAATTCTCCAAGCCAGGCTTCAGCAGTATGTGAGCAGTGAACTTTCAGATGTTCAAGCTGGTTTTAGAAAAGGCAGAGGAACCAGAGATCTAATTGCCAACATCCGCTGGATCATGGAAAAAGCAAGAGAGTTCCAGAAAAACATCTGTTTCTGCTTTATTGACTATGCCAAAGCCTTTGACTGTGTGGATCACAATAAACTGTGGAAAATTCTGAAAGAGATGGAAATACCAGACTACCTGACCTGCCTTTTGAGAAACCTGTATGCAGGTCAAGAAGCAACAGTTAGAACTGGACATGGAACAACAGACTGGTTCCAAATAGGAAAAGGATTACGTCAAGGCTGTATATTGTCACCCTGTTTATTTAACTTATATGCAGAGTACATCATGAGAAACGCTGGGCTGGAAGAAGCACAAGCTGGAATCCAGATTGCTGGGAGAAATATCAATAACCTCAGATATGCAGATGACACCACCTTTATGGCAGAAAGTGAAG
>NW_011494923.1:3578589-3580308 GCF_000754665.1 Bison bison bison | reverse complement strand
GGTCCCATCACTTCATGGGAAATAGATGGGGAAACAGTGGAAACAGTGTCAGACTTTATTTTTCTGTGCTCCAAAATCACTGCAGATTTTTATTGCAGCCATGAAATTAAAAGACACTTACTCCTTGGAAGGAAAGTTATGACCAACCTAGATAGTATATTGAAAAGCAGAGATATTACTTTGCCAACAAAGTTCCATCTAGTCAAGGCTATGGTTTTTCCAGCGGTCATGTATGGATGTGAGAGTTGGACTGTGAAGAAAGCTGAGTGCTGAAGAATTGATGATTTTGAACTGTGGTGCTGGAGAAGACTCTTGAGAGTCACTTGGACTGCAAGGAGATCCAACCAGTCCATCCTAAAGGAGATCAATCCTGGGTGTTCATTGGAAGGACTGATGCTGAAGCTGAAACTCCAATACTTTGGCCACCTCATGTGAAGTGTTGACTCATTTGAAAAGACCCTGATGCTGGGAGGGATTGGGGCAGGAGGAGAAAGAGAGGACAGAGAATGAGATGGCTGGATGGCATCACCGATTCGCTGGACATGAGTTTGAGTGAACTCTGGGAGTTGGTGATGGACAGGGAGGCCTGGCATGCTGTGATTCATGGGGTCACAGAGTTGGACACAACAGAGTGACTGATCTGAACTCAATGAGACAGCTGTTTGTAAAACGTGTCCAAAGTATTGGAGCTTCAGCCCTTCCAATGAATATTCAAGGTTGATTTCCTTTAGGATTGACTGGTTTGATATCCTTGCCGTCCAAGAGACTTTAAAGAGTTTTCTCCAGCACGAAAATTCAAAAGCATCCATTCTTTGGCACTCAGCCTTCTTTATGGCCCAACTCTCACATCCACACATGACTACTGGAAAACCAAAATTTTGACTTTATGGACCTTTTTTGGCAAAGTGATGCCTTTGTTTTTAATACATTTTCTAGGTTGATCATAGCTTTCCTTTCAAGGAGCAAGTTTCTTCTAATTTCAAGGCTGCAGTCACTGTTCACAGTGATTTTGGAGCTCAAGAAAAGAAAATCTGTCACTGCTTCCACCATTTGCCATGAAGTGATGAAACTGGATATCACAATCTTAGTTTTTTGAATGTTGAGTTTTAAGTCAGCTTTTTCACTCTCCTCTTTCATACTCATCAAGAGACTCTTTAGTTCCTCTTACTTTCTGCCCTTAGAGTGTTATCATCTGCATATCTGAGGCTGTTGATATTTCTCCCAGCAATCATGCTGTATCATCAATGTTACTACTTGTATTTTAAAGATAAAGACCATAAAACTGGAATCATAAAGCAGCTCTCTCATAGTAAAATATGGAGCTAATGGCTAACTTGTTCTCAACAGAATTCTACAATAATTTAATTTGGATATATGTGGAGATTTGCTTATTTCTCTTATTTCTCTCCAGACCCCATTAAAAATGTAGGTGTCTTCTAGGAGCATTACCTTGGCCAATTTTGACATTCTGAGATCATCATAGCATTTATTTCTTAATGATTTAACAAGTGAAAAAAAAGTCTCAATTTTAAGTAAAATTAAATAAATAAATAAATTTTATAAATAAATAAATAAAAATAAATAAAAAAATAAAATTACTCAAAATTAAGTAAAATTACTCTAAAGAATGAACAATATTGATTGTATTAATCTAGAAGTCATAATGCACTTCTTTTGTGTTATTGGAATTTTTGAACTCCTCATATAAGGCTATGAAAA
>NW_011494923.1:3548958-3578489 GCF_000754665.1 Bison bison bison | reverse complement strand
ATGAAAAAAGTTGTCATATTTCCAACAGAAAGGGCTTCCCTGACAGCTCAGTTGGTAAAGAATCTGCCTGCAATGCAGGAGACCTGGGTTCAATCTCTGGGTTGAGAAGATCTCCTGGAGAGGGGAAAGGCTACAAACTCCAGTATTCCGGCCTAGAGAATTCTATGGACTGTATAGTCCATGAGGTCTTAAAGAGTTGGAGACGACTGAGCAACATTCACTTCACTTCAACAGAAAAGATTTTAAAAAAAAAATCATTCAAGCTAAGCAATAAAGAAATCATAAAGCACAAAGAGCCATTTTTCCTTGGTGGTTGCATTTTAGAACAGGGTGATATCTTATATTATGGGACTGACTGTATAGTGTAGACGGCTAGATAACAGTGACCAGGAAAAAAAAAAATGGATTGGTCAGGAAAGGTTAGAACATTCTTTCTCAAAATCAAGCCCTGTTAACTTTCAATTCAACCTGTCTGTTCATTAAATCTGTATGTGAAAATCAAATATGAAAATAAAATAGGTGTTAAATCTACTTTAAAGTAGGTGTTAAATCCACAGTTAAATATTACAGAATCCCCCAGTGCCTAGAGCTATTTTCCATTGTTATTTTTCCTTAGAATTTGCTTCCAATTCAAGGGTCCCTTTTCTGAGGTTCGTGTGTCTTCTCTATGTTCTAGTACATCTCTTTAACAGAGGAAGATAAACTTGAGTTTTCAAAAAAAAAAAAAGTGTCTGTTCTGATAATTACAGCCATTTGCTTTCTAAAATAATTTATATGCAAGCTTTCATTTGTGTTTGGTTTTTATGTGTATGTGCTTCTATTTTTGTTTGCTCTTTTTAGTTTGTTTGTTTTGTTTTTGCCAGAGAACAAGCATCCACCTGGAAGAAACACTGAAACAATGAGAACATCTAGGGACTACATTAACTACTGTGGATGAACAAGACATTTACCTAACAGCATCTTCATTGCATTTGCTTTAAGAACTCTCTCTTTATGACTACCAATCTAAAACTGATATATTAATACCATAAACAGTAGACAAACTCAACCAGACTTTCTCATCTAAGAGTCACCTTAAAATACTACAGCCCACATCCTAAAATAATATAAATATTCTTTTCTTATTTGCTTAATTTAAGGCAACACCTCAAGTGTTAAGGTGGTGTATTCCCTTATTGGTACTTTTGAACTGTGGTGTTGGAGAAGATTCCTGAGAGTCTCTTGGACTGCAAGGAGATCAAACCAGTCAATCCTAAAGAAAATCAATCCTGAATATTCATTGGAAGGGTTGATGCTGAAGCTGAAGCTCTAATACTTTGGCCACCTGATGTGAAGAGCTGACTCATCAGAAAAGACCCTGATGCTGGGAAGATTGAAGGCAGGAGGAGAAGGGGATGACAGAGGATGAGATGGTTGGATGGCATCACCGACTCAATGGACATGGGTTTTGAGCAGGCTCTGGGAGATGGTCAAGGAAAGGGAGTCCTGGAATGCTGCAGTCCATGGGGTCACAAAGAGTCACACAAGACAGTGTGACTAAACAACAACAGCAACTCCCTTATTGGCGTAAGTTTAATACACTTACTTTTGTTTGGTCTACACTTTTTACTTGTTTATTTATGGTAAGCTCACAATGAATAATAACCAAACTCAAACCAAACTCAAAATCTTTCACTTACCATATTTAAAACCATCATTTCTACCTAAGTCCCTAAATAATATTTGAAAACAAAATCTATATGTATAATACATCCTATTTCTTTTTCTTTGTGTCAGAATGAATATACTGATTGCTTCTTTGGTCTTCTACTTTTATATTATTAATAATGATAATAATCATTGCTGCTGCTAAGTCGCTTCAGTCATGTCTGACTCTGTGTGACCCCATAGACGGCAGCCCACCAGGCTCCCCCATCCCTGGGATTCTCCAGGCAAGAATCCTGGAGTGGGTTGCCATTTCCCTCTCCAATGGATGAAAGAGAAAAGTGAAAGTGAAGTCACTCAGTCGTGTCCGACCCTCAGCGACCCCATGGACTGCAGCCCTCCAGGCTCCTCCATCCATGGGATTTTCCAGGCAAGAGTACTGGAGTGGGGTGCCATTGCCTTCTCCGTAATCATTGCTAGTGTGCCATAATAAAATTGGACCATTTCTAGATCTCACTGTAACAGTTCTTAACTTGTCTCAACACCACCAATTTTGTTCCCCTGCCAATTTTCACAATAATATAGATATTCATAAAATCTCATATTATACTGTTACTAAATAACTCACTACTACTTAACAGAAATCAAATTTCTCTGTCACAGAAACAATAGTATTTGAATAAGTATTGATCAATTCATCATAATTTTATACAACCGTGCTCTGCAGCTAGTATGTGTCTTGCTTAGTTTAGTGAATCCTATGTATGTTTTAATTGTTCTTAGTCTGCAGGATGGAATCTATACTAATTTTTAAAACTGAATGTAAAATTATCATCTAAGAAAGAGGTACATATTAAATATGAAGATAAAGAATGTTTGAAAATAAAATTTTGGAGAAAGATGAACTTCATAAACATTAACCAAAAGGAAGCCAGTGCTCCTGTACTAACACCAGACAAGATACACTTTAAGACAAGAATCATTTATAGAGATATAGAGGCCTATTTCAAAGCAATGAAACTATACAATATTTCTAAGCATGTTTGCAAAATATATAAAACAAAAATTGACATAACAAAAGATAAATGGGAAATAGACAAATTCACAATTATAATGAGATTATGACAAATATCTCTGAGTATCAGAATAATCAATCAGGAGAAAGAAGTCAATATGAATATTAATAATTTAAAAACCATATTAGCACATCTGATGTAGATAATATCACTATATCTAATATGTGTACAATAAAAATACACATTTTTATAAAAATTGACTATATGTTGGCAACAATGCATCAACAGGTTTCAAAGAACTGAAAAACTCAGAAACAAAATATCACATAAATTCATCAATTTTATGAGGTAAGTCATAACTTTAGTATCTTTCTGATGAACTTGTATTGTATATTATAAAGGTACCTCTTTTTATATGGTAATATTTTACCATTTAAAGTCAAATTTTGTAAATAATACAGTACTTGACCTTTGTTCTATCTCATAAATACAAGAAAAACACAAATAACTATTGTGACTTGAATTTTACCCATGCAAATGATAGGGTGAAATTTTAATCCTTAGAAGCTGTGAACAGAATCTTTGCCGGTGTGATCACATTAAGATAATAATGGAGTAGGTTGATCCCTATAACTAATGTCCTTCTGTAAGAACAGGAGAGGAGAGACATATACAGGAAGGCTACCATGTGATGGAACCATAAACCAAGGATCACCACTAGAAGCTAAGAAGAGGCAAGGAAAGATGCTCCCCTACAGTTTTAAGAGGGAGCATGACCCTGCCAGGACCTTGATTTCAGACTACAAGCCTGCAAATCTGGAAATAAAAAAGTTCTGTTGTTTCAAGGCACTCAGTTTATAATAATATTTTATGCCAAACATAGGAAATGAACACAGTTACATTTAGCAACTATCTATGATTTCACAATCGAATAAGATATTTTCATAAAAACTTCAAAGCTATAGACAAAACAATCTAGAAACAGCATCCTTATTTCATTTTAAGACCATAAGTGCTTAATATATTTCTGGAGGTCATAATCAATACTTAGACAAAAGGAAAACAAATAGGCTTAAAGAGAAAATGGAAATAATAAATACTACATTATTTTTAAAATATATAAGCCTATAAATAAAAAAGAACAAAATATCAGATTTAATAGGAATGTTTAGTCAAATTATAATGTATAGGCAATATAAAATAAAATATATACAGTAGAAATAAAACAGAAGAATTGATTTAACAAATCAGAGTTATATAGATGATAAATATTATCAGATTCAAAGCAGAAAAGAACATCTGAAAAAAACCTTTTGAGATATGCTTTGCTAATGTATAAGGTTTTTATTATAAATATATCAATTATTCTAAAATTATGCTGGAAATGCATACAACTACCACTTGAAATGTCAAATACATTTTTTAAAGGAACTTTCCCTTTTTCCTTGCCTTTCATTCTCTTCTTTTCTCAACTAGTCGTAAAACTTCCTTAGACAACCACTTTGCTTTCCTGCATTTCTTTTTCTTGGTATGGTTTTGGTCACTGCCTCCTATACACTGCTGCAAACCTCTGTTCATAGTTCTTCAGGCACTTTGTCTAACAGAGCTAGTTCCTCGAATCTATTCATCTCCTTCAGTGTATAATCATAACGGATTTAAGTCATACCTGAATTGCTTAGTGGTTTTCCCTATTTCTTGAATTTAAGACTGAGTTTTGCAATAAGGAGCTCATGATCTGAGCCACAGTCATCTCCAGATCTTGTTCTTACTGACTGTACAGAGCTTCTCTATCTTTGGCTGCAAAGAACATAATCAGTCTGATTCTGGTATTGATCATTTGGTGACCTCTCATGTGTAGAGTTGAATCTTATGTTATTGGAAAAGAGTGTTTACTCTGACCAGCATAATTTCTTGACAAAACTGTTAGCCTTTGCCTTGCTTCATTTTGTACTCAAGGCCAAACTTGCCTGTTACTCCAGGTATCTCTTGTCTTCCTGCTTCTGAATTCCAATCCCCATATCATGAAAAGAACACTTTTTTTGGTGCTAGCTCTAGAAGGTCTTGTACATCTTTGTAGAACCAGTCAATTTCAGCTTCTTTGACTTTAGTGGTTATGGCACAGACTTGGATTAATGTGACATTGAATGGTTAGTGCTGGAAGCAAACCAAGATCATTCTGTCATCCTTGAGATTGCACCCAATACTGCATTTCAGACTCTTTTATTGACTATGAGGGCTACTTCACTTTTTCTAAGGAATTCTTGTTCATAGTCATAGATACAATGGGCCTTAAAATTAAAGTCATCCATTCCCTTCCATTTTATTTCACTGATTCAAGAATCTAATATTCCAGGTTCTTATGTAATATTGTTCTTTACAGCATTTGGGCTTTATTTTCACCACCAAACACATACAGAACTGAGAGTAGTTTCTGCTTTGGTCCAGCCACTTTATTCTTTCTGGAGCTACTAGTAATTGCCCTCTGCTCTTCTCTGGTAGCATATCAGATATCTTCTGACTCGGGGGCGCCCATCTTCCAGTGTGGTATCTTTTTGCTTTTTCATACTGCTCATGGGATTCTCATGGTACAAATATTGGAGTGGTTTGCCATTTCCTCCTCCAGTGGACCATGCTTTGCTGAAACTCTCCACTATGACCTGTCCATCTTGGATGGCCCTGCACAGCATGGCTCATAGCTACTCTGAGTTACAAAGCCCCTTTGTCACATCAAGGCTGTGGTCTATGAAGGGGACCAATTGCATATATTATTTGTATTATATATATTACTTGAATATACTGCTTTCCCTGAACATATCAGGGTAATAGTAATGTCAATATCTCAAATTCTAAATTTGTAATTAATTGATACATAAATAATTAGCTACAAAGTTTCAGGGAACATAAAAAAATTCTATTTGTGAGTAAGTTACAGACATGATGCTCTCTAACTCTCTAAATACTTAAAGTGCATATATTCTACAAACCATAAAATTAGCCTATATAACCAGAGTAGAAACATCAAAGTCAGTTAAGACTGATGTTTTATTACTATCTATTCCATAAATCTTATTCAAGTCTTAATAATTTATTTTTAACCAATATGATCCAACCCTGTATCATGTGAAGATTTTTTTTATCTTGTATCTTTGCTGCTGCTAAGTTGCATCCATCGTGTCCGACTCTGTGCGACACCATAGACTCCCCCTTCCCTGGGATTCTCCAGGCAAGAACACTGGAGTGGGTTGCCATTTCCTTCTCCAATGCATGAAAGTGAAAAATGAAAGTGAAGTTGCTGTCATGTCTGACTCAGCGACCCCATGGACTGCAGCCCACCAGGCTCCTACGTCCATGGGATTTTCCAGGCAAGAGTACTGGAATGGGGTGTCATTGCCTTGTATCTTTAGTGTACTTCAAACTGGAAGTTTCTTAAATCTTTATCTTCAAATGATGTATAGAAAGTCACTCAATTTGGACTTGTCTGACATTTTTATGTTCAGGATCAGGTTATGAATTTTTGGTAGGAGTATCACAGAAGTAATGGTATGTACTTCTTATTGTATTTTATTGACTTTCTCCCATTAATATTGATACTAATTTTGATCACTTGATTATGGTGATCATATCTACTAGGTTTACCATAGCAAAATTATGTTTCCTGTATTTTGTTGAATATATAGTATATGGAGAAATACTTTGAAGCTATATAACATTTTACTCCTTATCAAATATTTACAGTTTTAGTATCCATTCCAAAACTTCTATGAATTATTACTCTGAAGTTTGCTAATTGGTGATTTTTAAATTTCCATTTTTCCTTCTGCCTGTATTAGCTGGAAATTTAGTGCAGGGTAGAGCTTTCTTTTTCCTAACTTTTATGTGTTTTTAGAACTTCCCTGGTGTATTAGTGGTAAAGAATCCTTCTGTCAATGCAGGAGATATGGGTTTAATCTCTGGGTCAGGAAGATCCCCTGGAGAAGGAAATGGCAACCCACTCTAGTATTCTTGCCTGGGAAATCCCATGGAAAGGGGAGCCCGTGATGGGGTCACAAAAGAGTCAGACACAAGTCAGTGACTAAACAACACAATACACACACATATTCCTATTTTATGCAATAAATTATAATATGTTAATATGTTTTATTTTGATATTCCAGCTGTCCTGGTTTGGGCCAAATGTCTTCTGAGTCCTTTAGATATTTCTCTATCTTAATCTGAGAATTTCCTTAATTTCAAGAATAAAAAGATATCCTAGTTTTATTTTATATCTCTGCCCCACCCTTTGAATTAGCCATCTCTTCAAGGAGCCCTTAAGTCTTATAGTAGAGAATGATATTTAGAAACCCAAATCTGTGCATTTGGTTTATGTTCTTACGCTAGGTTTTCTTAGTGGACAGAGCTAATACCTATACATTTACAAATATATTTACATTTATATCAGTATTTATTTGTGTGCTTTTATTTACACTAATAATTATTTCTATAAATATCTATATCATCACTTAATCTGTATACCTTTTTGACATAGGTCTCTCAAAAACTTTTGTATTAGTCCGTCTTGTGTTGAAGGAGATAGCTTATTTGTTCCCTGGATCTCAAGATCATTTAGATGGAAATATTGGAAATATGCAGAATGTAAAGGGGGCATAAAAAAAGAATAGATAAAAGTACAGAAGCTTAACTTTTCACTTTCTGATAATTTTTTGCATTGTAAATGTTATTTGGGCTTCCCTTGTGGCTTAGGAATCTGCCTACAATGAAGGACACCTGGGTTCGACTCCTGGGTTAGGAAGATCCCCTGGGGAAGGGAACAGTTACCCAGTCAAAGAAAAGCATTGTCTAAATTAATGTAGAATATAAACAAAGTGAAAAAGATAACCCTCAGCATGGGAGAAAATACTTACAAACAAAACAACAGACAGAGATTAATCTCCAAAATATAAAAACAGTTCATACAGCTCAATTAAACACACACACACACACACACACTCCGCATTAAAAATGGGTAAAAGATCTAAATACACATTTCACCAGAGAATACATATAAATGCTTAAAAAGCACATGAAAAGATGTTTAACATCACCGATTTTTAGAGAAATGCAAATTGAACCTACAATGAGTCATCACTTCACATTGGTCAGAATGACCATAATCAAAAAATCTACAAACAAAAAATGATGAAGAGGCTATAGAGAAAAGGGAAATCTCTTAGTGCGCTCTTAGTGGGAAGGTAAATAGGCAAAATTACTATGGAAAAAGGTATAGAGGTTCAACAATAAACTAAAAATAGAGCTACCATATTATTCAATGACCACACTCCTCCATATATATCCAAATAAATTCATAGTTTGAAAAGATACATGCACCCCAGTGCTCATAACAGCACTTTTTACAATTGCCAGGAAGCAACCTAAAAGCCTATCAGCAGAAGACTGGATAAAGAAGAAGTGGTAAATATAAACAATGGGATATCACTCAGTCAAAATAATGCCATTTGCGGCAACATGGATGAACATAGAGTCTGTCATACTGAGTGAAGTCAGACAGAGAAAGACAAATATCATATAATATTGCCTACATGTGGGATCTAAAAGAAGGAAGATATAGATGAACTTATCCACAAAACAAAAATAGAGTTATAGATGGAGAAAACAAACTTACGGTTACCAGGGGGTAAAGAAGGTACAGAAAATTTGGGAGATTGGGGTTGACATATAAACACTACTATATAAAAAGCAGATAACAACTAAAGACCTACAGTATGGCTCAAGGAACTCTACTAAAATACTCTGCAATGCCTATATGGGAAAATAGTCTTAAAAAGAGTCAATGTAAGTATATGTATAACATTCACTTTGGAGAAGGCCATGGCACCCCACTCCAGTACTCTTGCCTGGAAAATCCCATGGACGGAGGAGCCTGGTGGGCTGCAGTCCATGGGGTCGCTGAGAGTTGGACATGACTAAGCGACTTCACTTTCACTTTTCACTTTCATGCATTGGAGGAGGAAATGGCAACCCACTCCAGTGTTCTTGCCTGGAGAATCCCAGGGATGGGGGAGCCTGGTGGGCTGTCGTCTCTGGGGTCGCACAGGGTCGGACACGACTGAAGTGACTTAGCAGCAGCAGCAGCAGCACTTTGTTGCACACCTGAAATGAGCACAACATTATCAATTAGCATTATAAATCAACTATATTCCAATGAAATTTTTTTAAACGTAGTATCCAGTCTTACATCCAATTGCCCCCATTTTCCAGTGCAGTTCTAGTAAATAAAAAATAAAAACAAAGAAAATAAAAGTAAATAAAGTAATATTTATACAACATAAACAGCTGTGTTTTCAACATAGTTCAATGTATATACTAACCATGCTTTCTCTCTCTTTTTCTTAACAGCTTCACACTTCACAAAATTTACTTTGAGATACTGAAGGTTTGCTTTATTGGCCTTATATCCTACATTGCACTACCCTTCTTTGTTTATATACAGGTTGTTTATTCCCAAGCTAATTGTTCCAAGGAAAACACTTCATATTTTCTCTAATAAGGCTGCTTAATTTTCAGATTTTCAGAAAATGTATTTGATTTAAATGCAATTTAATAACAATGGTGAATTCTCTTAACCAACAAGGATTAAGAACAAACTATCATTAAGCAATGTTAGAAACAGCTGAACATTTTGCATATTTTACTTTCAATACCTGAAGTATCAAAGGTTATATTGCCACTCTTCTCTAAAAAATGTAATAAGCATTGTGACTTTGGAGTTTCAAGAAAATCACTGGTTGTTCAGTTGCCATATTTTATGTTAAGAGGCTGCTACTTGACATTACAAAATAAATATTAGGTGAGTTTCAAACTTTTTTTTCTTGAATTACTGAATGATTTCCACAGAACGGCAGCATTTCAGTATAGCAGCATAGCACATAGAAGAGAAATATCATCATTACTTTAAAGATATTTATTATAAAGGTGATGTATAAATGCATCACATTATGTAACAATATATATCATTTATGATAATCTTAATGCAGTAAATCATGCAAAAACAAATGTTTTGAACAAAATATGTTTATGCAAAATTTTTAATTAGCATCTTAAATACTTGGAGTGAATGGGTGAAAGTTGCTCAGTCGTGTGTCCGACTCTTTGCAACCCCATGGAATTTGGAATTCTCTAGGCCAGAATACTGGAGCGGGTAGCCTTTTCCTTCTCCAGGGTATCTTCCCAACTCAGGGATCAAACCCAGGTCCCCACATTGCAGGTAGATTCTTTATAAGCTGTGCCACAAGGCAAGCTCCATAAATACTTGGGCTAACAGACAAAACATTTCTAGTTGTTTAAACGTGTTTGAATATTTTTCTTTCCAAATAAGTGTTCAAGTTTTAATAACATACAATTGTAAAGATTGTAACACTAAAGTTTTAGTTTTGTTAAATAACTTAATAGCAAATTTTCATGAATGTGAACTACATTCTTTTTTTAAAAAGCCCAAACTCTTTAATTATGATTTCCTTTCTCCAGGATATCTTCCCAATCCAGGGATCAAACCCAGGTCTACCACATTGTGGGTGGGTTCTTTACCAGCTGAGCCACAAGGGAAGCCCATGATGTTTCTAGTTGAGTAATTATAATAATACTTACATATATAATTTATACTTAATAATTACATAAGCAAAATTAATATTTAATAAGTATAATACAAATTTAATTACCCAATATATGAATCCATAACAAATGATTAACTTTTCTCCAAGAACTGTATGTACTCTTTACTTCATTTTATCAAGCAGTTTCGATTTTTTTCTTTGATTTTTTTGTTTCATTTCATTGACTAAATAGTATCTAAATGTAGAAAAATCAGAACATAAATTAACTAAAACAAAAAACAATCTAGTATCTCATTTCTCAAAGATAATTTCTATGAATATTGTGGTACAGATTATATTCATGGGAAATAGATGGGGAAACAGTGAAAACAGTGTCAGACTTTATTTTTCTGGACTCCAAAATCACTGCAGATGGTGATTGCAGCCATGAAATTAAAAGACACTTACTCCTTGCAAGGAAAGTTATGACCAACCTAGATAACACATTAAAGAGTAGAGACATTACTTTGCCAACAAAGGTCCATCTAGTCAAGGCTATGGTTTTTCCAGTGGTCACGTATGGATGTGAGAGTTGGCCTGTGAAGAAAGCTGAGCACCGAAGAACTGATGCTTTTGAACTGTGGTGTTGGCGAAGACTCTTGAGAGTCCCTTGGACTGCAAGGAGATCCAACCAGTCCATTCTAAAGGAGATTAGACCTGGGTGTTCATTGGAAGGACTGATACTAAAGCTGAAACTCCAGTACTTTGGCCACCTCATGGGAACAGTTGACTCATTGGAAAAGACTCTGATGCTGGGAGGGATTGGGGGCAAGAGGAGAAGGGGACGACAGAGGATGAGATGTCTGGATGGCATCACCGAGTTGATGGTGAGTTTGAGTGAACTTCGGGAGTTGGTGATGGACAGGGAGGCTTGGCATGCTGTGATTCACAGGGTCACAAAGAGTCAGACACGACTGAATGACTGACCTGAACTGAGTTGATTCTGGGACTTGTTAAGTTGAAAATGAATGATGTCTAAAGAAACAATGTCTATATCTTTTTTAAAAAACACTTTATTACTTAAAAATGCTAATCATCTCCTGGCCTTTCAGTGAATTTTAATCTTTTTGCTGATGCAACATCATTCCTCCGTATTGATGACTGTTTAGTGATCATGGTGGAGATTGCTGCAGCTTGATGTGGCTATACCAATTTCTTAAAATTGACAACAAAATGAAGTTTGCTGCATTGATGGACTCTTCTTTTCATGGATGACTTTTCTATAGCAAGTGTAAGGTAGTTAGAATAGAAAATGGAGTCCAAGATGGTGGAATCATGGGGAAGGTTAGGAAAAAAAAAGAAACAAACACCAAAAGAGTAGGTCGGATCCCCCCTAAGTCTTGGGAGTGCACTGTCTGCTGTCTGCTTCCCGCCTTGAGCTGTGACTGAGCTGTAACTAGTTTGTTGCTACGAATACTACTTGCTGCCTGCCTAATAAAATCCTGCCTGTTTGAGCTAAATGTGGCAGGTCTTTCCAAATCTTTGCTACCACCAGACAAGAATAGAAGAGGAGCAAATCAACCCAACACAGGCAATCAGGCAGTGCTGTTTGATACAATTTTATCCACAATGGAATTTCTTTCAAAATTTGAGTTAATCCTCTCATACCCTGCTGCTGCTTTATCAACTAAGTGTAAGTAATAGGCTAAGTTCTTTGTTGTCATTTCAACAATCTTCATAGCATTTTCACCAGGAAGAGATTCCATCTCAAGAAAATACTTTCTCTGCTCACCCATAAGAAGTAACCCCTCATTTGTTCAAGTTTTATTATAAGTTTGAAGATTTAATCATATCTTCAGGATCTATTTCTAGTTCTCTTGCTATTTCCATCACATATGCAGTTATCTCCATTGATGTCTTGAAGCCCTCAAAGTCACCCATGAGGGCTAGAACCAGCTTCTTAATGATTTTGCTTTTCTTGTCCCTCCAAATAAAGGGTATAAGCGTTTAGTCTTTCTTTCACCTTCTATAAACTTCACGTGTATCTTTGATGTAAATATAGAAACAATAACAAAAAATGATAAAATAGTCAAAACCACTTTGAAATGTAAGTAACCTGTTTTCTTTTCATTTCCATGAATGTTTTTCATATTAGTTTTTTGCTCCTCCTTCTTCAGTTTTACACTCTCTCCCATTTGATTAACTTTTTACATTTTTTAAGGAGGTCATTCTTGTTAATATTTGGACAAAAGTGACTATAGTTTACACAAATTCCTACAACTATGTTCCTCTTGCCATTTTTCTTTAAAAAAGTTATTTCTCCTATAATATATACGCTTGGCTGGAATACTCAAAGAGCTCTTTGAGTGCCTCTGCATTCAAAGGGCTTTTGTCCCTGCTACCTGTTTTTCCTGGTATTTTCCATATAAAGACTCCTCAGAAAAACATTCCATGGACGGAGGAGCCTGGTAGGCTGCAGTCCATGGGGTCGCTAAGAGTTGGGCACGACTGAGCAACTTCACTTTCATGTTTCACTTTCATGCATTGGAGAAGGAAATGGCAACGCACTCCAGTATTCTTATCTGGAGAATCCCAGGGACAGAGGAGCCTAGTGGGTTGCCATCTATGGGGTCGCACAGAGTCAGACATGACTGAAGTGACTTAGCAGCAACAGCAGCAGAAAAACATTATTTTTCAAGCAAAGTTGACTTTATCATAATTGCAATACAGAGCTCAATCTTTTCAGTTACATAAATATATCAAAAGGAGCAATCTGGCAGGATTTGGGGAGATTTGGTGAAACAGACAATTTGCTAGAAAAGTTGGTGAATTCATCCTTGGGGCATGAGTCTACAATGTTAGAATTAAATCAGTCTATATTGTCATCCTGGAAAATATGACCTTAATGAGTCTGTTTAAAAAAACAAATACTGAACTCAGACTCACTGTTCAGTTTATCTGTTTTGTGAGTTACGGTACAAGCTGCTTTCAAAATTGTGGTTTCTGTTTCATTTCCCATTACTTCTCCCTAGCTGTTTTCTTCCTTCCCCTGTAAGAGAGACAAATACCCCTACATAGTAGATGGGAAGTGTAATTAAATTCATGCCTTCATTTTGATTAGCAATAGAAATAAATAGAAAACATGATTCCAATCCAAATAGATTTTGGGTGTTGCTAGTAAAACTCCTAAATATGCTAAAAAGATGTATTTTTAAAAATGAGCTATCATTTAAATATGTATGCTTTCATCATAAGAAGTGATGAAAACTGAGACCAAATTAAATGACAGACAGTATACATTACAGAGAAAATCATGATCTGTAACTATTTTAGTATTGTATTTTATAGCCGATATATAATTTTTTCATGAATGATTTTTCTGGTTTTAAATGCAGACCCTAGTGGTATACTTTCAGTAAAACTTTAAAGATTTTCCTTACTGATTTAGTTATTACTTTATTTCAAATCATATAAGTTGTAAAAAGAAAGTAAGTTTGTGTTATAGCTTTCAAATGGAATTAGAGGAGTGTCCTTTCAGAGTAATAGATGTCATTTATTTGAGAAATATGGTTCACAATGGTAAAGTACAGAAAACAATGAAGAAGAATTGGATTAGAGACAAGGAGAGAAGCTTTTCCCACTTCCTCAGTGTTACTGGAAGCAGCATGATAGGTGCACACGGTATTTGCTTGAAATGTACAATACTCCTGGGCATGAAATATCATCCCTTGTATGCACCAAACATATAAAAAAAAAAGACTTAACATTAAAAACAAAATAAGCTTTTTTTTGTTTGTTTGAAAGCATTAAAGGCTTGTGCTTCTTTTTTTAGAGAACTCTGTGATTTTGTTCCATGAGAAATCTATAAAATAGATAACTTAATACACTACAAAATAAGGACTAATTTGATAAATATAAATGAGGCAAGATAATTTATTCAGATGTTACTTTGAATTTAATATTTTAGACTCTCTTTCAATAAGTTAGCCATAACTTTGCATTTATTTGTCTGAAAGAATTCTGTTGTCCTAATTTCATAATTTGGTTCAAGTTAATGATTTTTTTGTGATTTGTAAAAAATCACGATACCTAAACGGACTAAACTAAATATGCTAGGAACTTCAAAGAGTAAAAGCAAAGCAACAGGTGATTGTTAGAGGAGCAGGAGTGGAGACAGGAAGATTCTCTCAAACCTGGAAAAGATCCTTGGAGAGGGGAGCCTACTAAGCATCAGTACTGGCATGTTGGGCTCCCCTGGTGGCTCAGATGGTAAAGAATTAACCGGCAATGAGGGAGTGCAGTGCTGGAGTCCTGAGTTCAATCCCTGGGTTGAGAAGGTCCCTTGGAGGAGAGCATGGCAATCTACTCCCGTATTCTTACCTGGAGAATCCCTATGGACAGAGGAGCCTGATGGGCTACACAGGATTGCACAGAGTCAAACATGACTAAGCGACTAAGTTCAGCACACAGCATAGCACAGGCTCATTGGAGAGTTTTAAAGACCTCAAAACAGCTGTGTAAGGAGCTCTCCAGGAAGTCTGAGCCCTAGACACTAAAGTGTTTGATTTTGTCAATGTTCCCAGGCTTCAAGCTTGCTATAAGGCTGAGAATCATTGCCTAGCTAGAAAGCTAGGTATTCTCAGGTTAATCAGGCTAGGCAACAGAGCTTTCACAGTATGTGATAACTGAGACCTTCAAACGACTCTAAAGGGAAGAAGATCTAATAACTCTAAGACTGGGTTTTTCATTAGTCCTAAAGGATGACACCACCCTTATGGCAGAAAGTGAAGAGGAACTAAAAAGCCTCTTGAAGGTGAAATAGGAGAGTGAAAAAGTTGGCTTAAAGCTCAACATTCAGAAAACGAAGATCATGGCATATGGTCCCATCACTTCATGGGAAATAGATGGGGAAACAGTGGAAACAGTGTCAGACTTTATTTTTTGGGCTCCAAAATCACTGCAGATGGTGACTGCAGCCATGAAATTAAAAGATGCTTACTCCTTGGAAAGAAAGTTATGACCAACCTAGACAGCATATTCAAAAGCAGAGACATTGCTTTGCCAACAAAGGTTCATCTAGTCAAGGCTATCGTTTTTCCTGTGGTCATGTATGAATGTGAAAGTTGGACTGTGAAGAAGGCTGAATGCCGAAGAATTGATGCTTTTGAACTGTGGTGTTGGAGAAGACTCTTGAGAGTCCCTTGGACTGCAAGGAGATCCAACCAGTCCATTCTGAAGGAGATCAGCCCTGGGATTTCTTTGGAAGGAGTGATGCTAAAGCTGAAACTCCAGTACTTTGGCCACCTCATGTGAAGAGTTGACTCATTGGAAAAGACTCTGATGCTGGGAGGGATTGGAGGTAGGAGGAGAAGGGGACGACAGAGGATGAGATGGCTGGATGGCATTGCTGATTCTATGGATGTGAGTCTGAGTGAACTCCCGGAGTTGGTGATGAACAGGGAGGCCTGGCATGCTGCGATTCATGCGGTCACAAAGAGTCAGACATGACTGAGCGACTGATCTGACCTGATCTGATCTTAAAGGATGAGTGAGAATCAACTGGAATTAGTGTTAGTTATAAGATATCCCTGGGAAGTGATAGGCCATCAATATTTATACAAGACATGATCTTTTTACGTTCTGGGGAGAATGACTTCATGTACATATAGAGAACAATTATACAGGCAGATTTAGAATAAATGCTTAAATTTCATAAGGTGTGAAAAAGATTCTGTTAGCCCTTATGCTATAGAATACTGTTTCAAGTCCATTGAAACTGAAATACATGTTGTTCTGTATAGGCACAGAATAAAATAATGATGTTTTTTAGTCCCTAATGATATATGAAAGGCTGCCTCTGAGTGGGAACTATAAAATATTATTATTATTATTCACTGAGTCATGTCCGACTCTTGCCATCACCATGCACTGCAGCACACTAGGCTTCCAAGTCCTTCACCATATCCCAGAGTTTGCTCAAACTCATGCCCAGTGAATCAGTGATGCCATCCAACCATCTCATCCTCTGTTGTCCCCTTCTCCTCCTGCTTCCAATCTTTCCCAGCATCAGAGTCTTTTCTAATGAATCGGCTCTTCACATCAGGTGGCCAAAGTATTAGAGCGTCAGCTTCATCATCAGTCCTTCCAATGAGTATGCAGGATTGACTTCCTTTAGAACTGACTGGTTTGATCTCTGTGCAGTCCAAGTGATCCTCAAGAATCTTCTCCAACACCATTTTTGAAAAACATCAATTCTTCAGTGCTCAGACCTCTCTTATGGTCCAAATCTCACATCCGTGCATGACTAGTGATCAAACCATAGCTGTGACTATACAGTCCTTTGCCGGCAATTAATGTATCTGCTTTTTAATATACTGCCTAAATTGTTCATAGCTTTTCTTCCAAGGACTAAGAATCTTTTAATTTCATGACTGCAGTACCATCTGCAGTGATTTTGGAGCCCCAAAAAATAAAGTTTGTCATTGTTTCCATTGTTTCCCCATCTATTTGCCATGAAGTAATGGGACTCAATGCCATCATCTTCATTTTTTGAATGTTGAGTTTTCAGCCAACTTTTGCACTCTCCTCTTTCACCTATCAATTTCTGCCATTAGGGTGGTGTCATCTGTATATCTGAGATTATTGATATTTCTCCTAGAAATCTTGATTCCAGCTTGTGCTTCATCCATCCCAGCATGTCACAAGATATATTCTGCATATAAGTGAAATAAGCAGGATGGCAATATGCAGCCTTGATATATACCCTTCCCAGTTTTGATTCATTCTGTTGTTCCTTGTCTGGTTCTAACTGTTGCTTCTTGACCCGCATATAGGTTTCTCGGGAGGCAGTAAAGCTGGACTTGTATTCCCATCTCTCTCAGAATTTTCCACAATTTGTTGTGGTCCACAAAGTCAAAGGCCTTAACATAGTCAATGAAGCAGAAAGAGATGCTTTTCTGGAATTCTCTTGCTTTTTCTATGATCCAACAGATGTTGACAATTTGATCTCTGGTTCCTCTCCCTTTTCTAAATCCAGCTTATACATCCAGAAGCTCTCAGTCCACACAGTGCTGAAGCCTAGCTTGAAGGATTTTGAGCATTATCTTGCTAGCATGTAAAATGAGCACAAGTGTATGGTAGTTTGAACATTCTTTGGCTTTGCCCTTCTTTGGGATGTAAACTGACCTTTTCCAGTCCTATGGCCACTGCAGAGTTTTCCATATTTGCTGGCACATTGAGTACAGCACTTTAATAGCATCACCTTTCAGTATTTTTAAATAACTCAGCTGGCATTCCATCACCTCCAGATTTACCTCATTTTACATGTTAGCAAGATAATGCTCAAAAGCTAGAGAATTCCAGAAAAGCATCTATTTCTGCTTCATTGACTACACTAAGGTCTTTGACTTTGTGGACAACAACAAACCTTTGTTTGTCTTAATGCTTCCTAAGGCCCATTTGACTTCACACTTCAGGATGTATGGCTCTAGGTGAGTGACCACACTATTGTGGTTATCCAAGCCATTAAGACTTTTTTTGTATCATTCTACTTACTGTGTATTCTTACCATCTCTTCTTAATCTCTTCTGCTTCTGTTATGATTTTACCGTTTCTGTCCTTTATCTTGCCCATCCTTGCATGGAATGTTCCCTTGATATCGCTAATTTTCTTTAAGAGATCTCTAGTCTATACCATTACATTGCTTTCCTCTATTTCTTTGCATTATTCACTTAAGAAGGCCTTCTTATCTCTACTTGCTATTCTCTGGAACTCTACATTCATTTGGGTATATTTTTCCCTTTCTCCATGTCTTCCATTTTTCTTCTTTTCTCAATTACTTGTGAAGTTTCCGCAGACAACCGTTTTGCCTTTTTGCATTTCTTTTTCTTTGGGATGGTTTTGGTCACTGCCTCCTGTATAATGTTATCAACCTTTGTCCATAGTTTTTCAAGCATTCTGTCTACAAGATCTAGTAGTTTGAACTTATTCATCATCTCAACTGTATAATCATAAAGATTTGATTTATGTCATACCTGAATGGGCTAATGGTTTTTCCTACTTTATTTAATTTTGCAATTTTATTGAATTTTGCAATTTATTGAATTTTGCAATAAGAAGTTCATAACCTGAGCCACAGTCATCTCCAGATCTTGTTTTTGTTGACTGTATAATGCTTTTCCATCTTTGGCTACATATTAGATAATTTGATTTTGAAATTGATCATTCGGTGATGTCCTTGTATAAAGTTGTCTCTTGTGTTGTTGGAGGAGGGTGTTTGTCATGACCAGTGTGTTCTCTTGGGAAAACTCTGTTACCCTTTACCCTTCTTCATTTTTGTACTTCAAGGCCAAACTTGTCTGTTACTCCAAGTATCCCTAAGCTAAGCTAAGTTGCTTCAGTCGTGTCCGACTCTGTGTGACCCCATAGACGGCAGCCCACTAGGCTCCCCGGTCCCTGGGATTCTCCAGGCAAGAACACTGGAGTGGGTTGCCATTTCCTTCTCCCATGCATGAAAGTGAAAAGTGAAAGTAAAGTTGCTCAGTTGTGTCCGACTCTTTGCGACCCCATGGACTGCAGCCTACCAGGCTCCTCCGTCCATGGGAGTTTCCAGGCAAGAGTACTGGAATGGGGTGCCATTGCCTTCTCCAAAAGTATCCCTGGGCTTCCTATTTTTGAATCCCAATCCTCTATGAAGAAAAGAACTTTTTTATTTTTTTTTTAGTGTTAGTTCTAGAAGGTCCTGTAGATCTTCCTGAATGGTCAGCTTCAGCTTCTTCATCATTAATGATTGGGACATCGACTTGGGTTGCTGTGATGTTGAGTGATTTGCCTTGGAAACCAAATGAGATTATTCTGTCATTTTGAGGTTGCACCCAAGTACTCATTTCAGGATCTTTTGTTGACTATGAGGTCTATTCCTTTTCTTCTAAGGGATTCTTGTTCACAGTAATAGATACAATGGTCATCTTAATTAAATTTGTCCATTCCTGTCCATTTTACTTCAGTGATTCCTAAGATGTTAATGTACACTCTTGTCATCTTCTGAATGATCTCATGCAATTTACCTTGATTAATGGACCTAACATTCCAGATTCCTATGCAGTACTGTTCTTTACAGCATTGGACTTTAATAATTTCAACCTAAATATTTAAAATATATGACTTGGAATAACATCTTTGGAGATAAACTTGTAAAGCCTGAACAGTTTAAAATGCGGTAGCCTATAACTCAGGATCTCTATTCTAAGTATCTTTAGTATGAGAAATCCATGGATACTCGTGTTCAAGACTGTTCAATGCAATAGCACCATAGTAAGGAAACATTTTAAACAGTATGAATATCTATAAGAAAAGAAGAGACAAATACATTAGGTATTTTTCTCCAATGAAAAATTATACAGTAATTAACATAAATGAATATATAAATATATGCATATGAAAGCATTCAAAATATATTGAATAAAATATTTTTAAATGACACATACAGCTTTATTCATTTACAATAGTTGTTTTTAGAAATCCAAAAACACTCACACTACTTTTTGATCTATATGTTAGTCAGTATATACCAAGAGTATAAAAACCTTTATGAAAATCATAACCTCCAAATTCAGAATAACTATATATTAGAAAGAGGAAAAAATATGAGTTTTTAACTTTATCAATTATATTTGGTTATATTTTTTATTATACAAAATTAAACATACCTTAAGAAGATAAACCCTAAGTCTTAAGTGTCCAAATTTATTTTTCATGTACAAACAAATTTGCATAAACAGAATACATCTAGGTTATCACCACCCAGATATGGATATAGAACTTTAGCAATATTCAGAAGTCCTCTCATCTGTCTCCTCTTATCAGCTATTTCAGTAGCAGTATAGGAATACAAAAGGCAATGGAAGTGTTCCCAAAATTCTCTCTTAAGATAAATGTCAGCCTTTCTGATTCACCATAGGTTTTTTTTTCCTTTTTTGAATTTTATCTAAATGGAATCATAAAATATGTACTCTATTGTATCTGGCTTCTTTTACTAAAGTTTATTTATGTTTAGAAGGTTTATGTTTACTGTTCCTGATAGCAGTATTTTATTAATATTCATACTTTAAAGGATTTCAATCTGCTGGAGTTTTCAATGTATACATTTATTTATTCATTTATTTGATCACTGTACTCTCAATAGATATTTACATTGATTCTAATCATTGTCTATTAAAAATAATGTTCCTAAAAATATTTATGTACACATCTTTTGATAAATATATATTCATATATATATACATATATATATATATACACACACACATACATATCAGCAAATTTTCTCATCATAGGGTTTATCTGTGTTGAGACTTTGTACATATTACTACCTAAATCATTCTTGCAGTTATTTCCCAATTTTATGGTCATAAGATTTCCAGTTTTTTCACATCCTCTCTATCACTTGATATTATCAATATTTTAAATTTTAGCTATCTTAAAGGCCTTTAATGGTATCACACTGTAGTTTTAATTTGTATTTCCCTGATAAGTAAAGGACTTGGACACTTTTTAATGTGTTTGCTGGCCATTTGAATATTACATTTGTGAAAAGCCTGCTTATCAAGTATTTATCTGTATTATTATAATTTATTTTGAAAATAAATGTACCAATTGTGAAAGAAAATTGTGATTCGTTAGTGCCAAATAGAAGAAACTGGAGTATTTGTTTAGTATTTGTAGGTTTTTGTTTTTTTTTTTAAGATTGACTTTCCTTCACTATTTTATTTGTTTTATTTTATTTATTTATTTTTTGGCTGTGTTGTGCAGCATACAGAATCTTAGCTCCCCCACCAGGGACTGAACCCAAGCCGTCTGTAGTCAGAACATGGAGTCTTAACCACTGAACTGCCAGAGAAGTCCCCATAGTTTTAATCACATTTGAAACATTTCATATTTTTAAAAAAGGAAAAATAAAACCACACATTCAAATTATAGATTAAAAGGGAATCTGACTGAAATTCTACTTCCAAACAAGACTGAGTAGTAGGGAAGGGATTTAATCTCCTGCCTGGAAACAAAACAAAAACCCTGATTAACAGACAAAATATGTGAAAATATATTGGCATCATGAGTAGCACATTGTAGGGCAGAAATAAGTGAGAGTCAAGCAAATATTCTCCCATAGACTGGCTGACTCACTGTATGAAACACCAGCTCTTGGTGAACTTTGCACTCTAGGTTCTCATGTATGCTCCTTTCCTCATACCTTCAGTACTAAAAGTAGCAAAACGCTCTACTACTGCTATTCCCAAAATATTAAACTTCTATACTTTTCTTCCCTTACTTGTTGCTGACTTCTTTAAAAAGTATGTCTATGAAACTTTTCTAAGTTACTCTTGAGTATTCCATATACTTCCTAGATTTCCTCAGATTGTAATATAGACAGAGACTCTAGGTCATAAATGATATCAAGTGTGTTTTTTTGTGGTTGATATAAGCCTGTAATGTTACTTAAGAGCATTTTTTTCTGATTAAAATAAGAAATCCAATTTAAAAAACCCATGTCTTTTCTAGGAATAACATATATAGGCCAATGAGAGCCAGTCTCTATGTTTTCTGTGAGCAGAGTTCCAAATAGTGTTTTGCAAAATTTCCTTTGAGTGAAATGAAATCTGCCTACACAGTTTAGCTGAGAACTTTCAGACTGTTTCAATGGATGGAGTTCAGTTATAATGGAGAGTGAATGTGATGTAAAAGAAAGTGTGGTGAGAGAATTGTACATGAGTCAAGTTCATGCTTTTGAGCATGATATCATTAAGAATTCAAACTAAAGCATTTTACTGATTTTATTTAACCTTTTTAGCCACTGCAATTTTGTGTGTGGCAAGGGAGCTTTCTCGTGGCAAAGAATAGAAGAGCTAGTTCACAGTTAATTTTATAAATTGTTTTAAAAAGTTCACTTATGTCTCCATAAAAATTTTGACTGGTTCTTTGCCAATGTCTGTCTTATTGATAAATTATAGCTATAGATCCTTTCCAGGCTCTGCTATTGTATAAAATTTCTGTGCTTTAGGGCACTGTTACCAAAGCTTGAAAAGATACTCAGAATAACACTCTGTAGTTATAGAAAAAAAAAGAGAGAGAGAGAGAGATAAAGAAAACCATTTTTAATGCAGGCCTATACACTGAGTACAGGGCTAAGCTTACTAAGAAAAGTTATTGGATGAATTTTTTCTTAGAGAAAGACAAAATGAACCTTTAAGGAAGAGAAGGAGAGCAAATCAATGAACATGAACATACTGGGCACATAATCAACCTGAACTTTCCTACATGATGTGGGTTGTAAAATGAGGAAAATGAAACAGTGGAAATGGTCTATACCTTGACCAAGACCAAAAAGACCTTTACTTCTTCATAAATGAAGATCCATGTTAATACCAGAAACCATGCTAATTCTAGCTATAGAATGAATCACTGGTAACTCTAAAGTAGAAAACACAACCGTCTATATAAAATTTTATAGTCATTTGACTTAGAAGATTTATTTAAATCCGGAGTCCAAATATGCCTCCACCCATGATCTTCAATTTGATCCCATTTGATATATTGAATCAATATAGGCTTTCTTCTACTAGGCAGTGGCACAGTATTTGCATATTTCAAATAAATACCAAAAATTATTTTATTTTCAAATGAAACAAGAGATATCCTTGTAGTATTGTGGGTTATTTGATATCACAGACTCTGGGAGCCATATTGCCTTGATTAAACTCTGGGCATCTCTCCATTCATTAGTTGTGCCGTCTAAGGAAACAAAGGAACTCATCTGTGCTTCAGCTAAATCTTCTGTAAAATAGAGTTAATGAAAATACCTACATATTAGGGCTATTATCATTTCCAAAATGCTTAGAACAGTAATAAGTATAAAATGGTACAGAATGAGTACTAAATACGTGTGTATAAAATGCTATAGAATGAGTACTAAATATGTTAAATTCAAAGTACTACTTTGAATGTCTTCATCAAAGGCCAGTATACCTCAGGCCTTCCTAATGAGAGAGTCAATTCCTAGGTAGGTTGATAAGAAGTCCAGGGGTCCCCAAGGAGAGGGGAGTCTGGAATTCTCAGGGAGGAAGAAAGGACAAAGGTTTTTTTTTTTTTCCTTTTTCCTCTACATTCCTTAGGATTACATTACAATAATGTATCCTGCTTGAGGACAGTCTCTAGAAAAAACTTCTGGGTAATCCTGTTATCTTAAAATGTAAATTATGGAAGTGGGTCTAGTAAGGTCTTTACAATCTCCAGACATTCTTTTGGTTCGTGATAATAAGTAATTAAAAAGTATATAACTCCATTACTAACCCTAGCAAGGGATCACTCTCTCTGCCCCCTTCTGATGTCTATGTAAGAAGCTTTCTTTATCTATTTTATATTTTAATAAAACTCTATTACACAAAAGCTCTGAGAGATCAAGCCTCGTCTCAGGCCCCAGATTGAATTCTTCGCCTCCAGAGGCCAAGAATCCCGGCATCTTTCGTGGTTCAGCAACAACATTTCACTAACTTGTGGTGTTTATAACAGAAATAGATTCTTGTGGTATAGTTGAACAAATGTGGCGCCTTCCTGTTTTCACATTTTTAATTTACCTACGTATAGTGAACTCATAATATATTAGCTTAATGTGTACAACACAGTGATTCAATCTTTTTATAGATTATATACTATACAAAGTTATTGTAAAATACTGACTGCATTCCCTGTGCCATACATTATACCCCTCAGATT
This sequence comes from Bison bison bison, assembly GCF_000754665.1. Taxonomy (NCBI): domain Eukaryota; kingdom Metazoa; phylum Chordata; class Mammalia; order Artiodactyla; family Bovidae; genus Bison; species Bison bison. The sequence continues at coordinate 3,554,476 of NW_011494923.1, read as the reverse complement.
TATTTTATAACTGGCAGTTTGTACCTTTTAATCCCCTTCACCTATCTTGCCCATCTCACAATGCCTTTTCCATCTGGTAAACACTAGTTTGGGTTTCCCAGGTGGCTCAGTGATAAAGAACCTACCTGCCAAAGCAGGAGACTTGGGAGACATGAGTTCAATCCCTGGGTTGGAAATATCCTTTGGAGTAGGAAATGGCAACCCACTCTAGCATTCTTGCCTGGAAAATGTCATGGACAGACAAGCCTGGTGGACTACAGTCCATGGGGTCACAAAGAGTCGAACACTACTCCATGACGAAGCATGCGTAACCGTTTATTTGTTCTCTGTATCTGTAAAACTGCTTCTTTCTTGTCATATTTCCTCTTTTATTTTGTTTTTTAGATTCCAAATAATAGTGAAAACACACAGTGCCTATCTTTCTCTGACAAATTTCACCAAGTATAATACTCTCTAGGTCCCTTCATCGACAGATGAATGGATAAGGAAGTTGTCGTACATATACACAATAGAATACTACTCAGCTATAAGAAGGAATGCACTGGAGTCAGTTCTATGAGACAGGTAAACTTAGAGCCTATTTTACAAAATGAAGTAAGTCAGAAAGACAAATATTGTATACTAATACATACATATATATATGTACATATATATATGAAATCTAGAAGATTTATACCAATAAACCATCTACAGGGCAACAATGGAGATGCAGACAGAGAATAGACTTTTGGACACAATGGGGGAGAGAGAAGGTGGGATGATTTGAGAAAGTAGAACTGAAACATAGATATTACCATATATAAAGTAGATAGCCAGTAGAAATTTGCTGTGTGACACAGGGAGCCCAAAACTGGTGGTCTGTGGCAATCTAGAGGAGTAGGATGGGGAGGGTAGTAGGTGGGAGGTTTTAGAGGGAAGGGGCACATGTATACCTATGGCTGATTCATGTTGATGTATGGCAGAAACCATTACAATATTGTAATGTAATTGTCTTCCAATTAAAAATAAAATTACAAAAAATTTAATAAAAGCACTAATCCCATTCAAGAGCCACTTTCATGATTTAATTACCCCCTGAAGACCAACCTCAAAATATCATCATGTTGCAGGCATGTAAACATTTTGTGGTCACACAGACATTCTGTACCAGTTGTCTTCAGTTGGTACTCATGCGTTGCTAACTCTAATGACTGACTTATGTTATATCTCTGGATTTTATCAGCAGCGTATTCAAACTGAATCTTACCTGTTATCAAAAAACAAACAAACAAAACAAAAACAGAACAGTTTAGCCTCAAGAAGAATTCTGTAGAAGCTGTTTCCCATAAAAATCAAAAGGGCAAAGTTTTCAAAGTGTTCCTTGGTCTAGCTCTTCCATATCAGATAGAGTGCATAGTTTCTGTGTGCTAAGCATAAGAACTGACACATGATGTAAAGTCTCTAGACTTTTTATGTGATGTGATTATCTAAAGCTGAAGACACATATACTGAGAATGGCACTCCAATAAGGGCAGGATTATTTCACCCTTTCAGAGCATAGTTTTAATCCCATCATCACATTCATTAACTAGACACATAACTGTACTAATAACTTTGATAGATATTTAACAAGAAAAATGAAAACATTTTATTTCTAATCCACTGAGTTGTCCAATAACCAGTTATCATAAAACATATAAACTAATATGAAGAATATGAAGAATTTTTATTTGCAGTCATGCTCTTTAGTAAAAAGAGTAATTCTGAATTTGACAATAGCTTGCAACATATAGTCTTAGAAATTTTTCTTAAGAGGCTGAGTAGTATTTTATTCTTATAAATATACTTCTTTGTGATGAAGAGTCAAAAAAATTAAAATGTCTTCTTTAAGACACTTTCTTTTCAGGTTAACTAAAGAATTTATTTTGTCATCACACTGCTACTTTTTGTTTTTACTGTTTTGCTTCTTCACAGCCTGCTACAATGTTTTTAGTAGCTTCTTTTAGATAAAATTCTTAATAAACATGTTATTCAGTACTTTGGAAGGATGAAGACAAAACAAACATAATTTTACAAAATTGTGTCCTAAATACTATATTAGGAACCAACCAGATGCTTTTTTTTTTTTTTTCAATTAAGTTTCATTTTAAAAGTAATATATCATACCAGAGGCATGTGAGTTCAGCTGACTATTTCAAAAAATTATTCTTCCATATCCCATATCACTTTGTACATATTGATATCCTAACTCTGATCACAATGAATTATAGTAACATGGTTGGCCTTTCCCATTTTCAGTCTTATACTGTGAACTTCTAGAGGACAAGATCTGTCTGATATATCTCTATATTCCTACTGTGTATGCCAATGCTTATCATATGACAAATCCTCCTTAAATATTTGTTAAAGAAAGGAATGAGCGTACCCATTCTATATTTTCTTTAATCTAGTGATATATATGTGCCTACTACAAGTGTTTACTACTGGCAAAGGAATCTGATGAAAATGGAAATATCCTCTGATTAATTAATTTAAAATGTCCCTCTAATTTTATTTCTCTTATTATATAATTTTGTTTAACTTCTCATTTTTTTTTTTTCAAATAGTTTTATGCATATACATAAATATACAATTTGGGCATTTTTCTCCTCTTTTTCACAGTTCACTGTACATACAGTTTCGGATCTTGCACATTTTCATGTAATAATATATCTCAGAAATTTTTTCAAATAAGAAAACAAAATACTTTACATTTTCTACAGCTAAATAACATTACCTTGTATGAATGACAAAAAAAAAAAAAAAACAAACAAGCGATGCCTCTGTGGATTGGCTTTTAGATACTACCCCAATTTTGTCCTTTAACAAGCAACACTCAGTTCAGCTCAGTTCAGTCGCTCAGATGTGTCCGAATCTGCAACCCCATGGACAGCATCATGCCAGGAATCCCTGTCCATCACCAACTCCCAGAGTGTACCCAAAGTCATGTCCATTGAGTCAGTGATGCCATCTCATCCTCTGATGTCCCCTTCTCCTCCCGCCTTCAATCTTTCCCAGCATCAGGGTCTTTTCAAATGAGTCAGTTCTTTGCATCAGGTAGCCAAAGTTTTGGAGTTTCAGCTTCAACATCAATCCTTCCAATGAATATTCAGGACTAACTTCTTTTAGGATGGACCGGATGGACCTCCTTGCAGTCCAAGGGACTCTCAAGAGTCTTCTCCAACCCCACAGTTCAAAAGCATCAATTCTTCAGTGCTCAGCTTTCTTCACAGTCCAACTCTCACACCCATACATGACTATTGGAAAAACCATAGCCTTGACTAGGTGGACCTTTGTTGTCAAAGTAATGTCTCTGCTTTTTAATATGTTGTCTAGGTTGGTCATAACCTTTCTTCCAAGGAGTAAGCGTCTTTTAATTTCATGGCTGCAATCACCATCTGCAGTGATTTTGGAGCCCAAACATATAAACTCTGTCGCTGTTTCCATTTTTCCCCATCTACTTGCCATGAGGTAACAGGACTCGATGCTATGATCTTTGTTTCCTGAATGTTGATTTTTATGTCAACTTTTTCACTCTCCTCTCTCACTTTCATCAAGAGGCTCTTTAGTTCTTCTTCACTTTCAGCCATAAGGATGGTGTTATCTGCATATCTGAGGTTATTGATTTTTCTCCCAGAAATCTTGATTCCAGTTTGTGCTTCACCCAGCCCAGCATTTCTCATGATGTACTCTGCATATAAGTTAAATAAGCAGAGTGAAAATACACAGCCTTGATGTACTGCTTTCCCTATTTGGGACCAGTCTGTTGTTCCATGTCCAGTTCTAACTGTTGTTTCTTGACCTGCATATAGATTTCTCAAGAGGCAGGTCAAGTGGTCTGGTATTCCCATCTCTTTAAGAATTTTCCAGAAAGAACACGATGAGTGAAAAAATTTTGCAGGTCATTTTTCTATACATGGAATACAATTTGTAAGAAAAATTTTTGAAATTTCTGGGTCAAAAGTACATTTGTATGTATATTAGAGATGTTAGAAACTGCCAACTTGTTTTTCATGTGAGTTGTGCCATGAGGGTTATGGCAATTTGTCTTCCAACCAGCAATGAATGAAAATTGATAGATTTTATTCATCATTCCCAATAGTGTGTTATCAAGCTTTTGAAATTTTGCTAATCTTGAAAATGGTATATGTCAATGTAGTCTTATTTTTCTATTTATCTTTCAATGAATGAGATTGGACAACAGATAATATATGTAAATATGGGGTTTCTTATTTGTTTTTTAAGTCTTTGTCCATTTTCCCATTTTATTAGAAAGTAGCTGTTATTTTGCAGGTGATATTTTTATGGTAGAGAGAGGATCTTTATATTTTAGCATCAAGATAATGAGCTTTAAACATTTTCCAAGCTGGTTATTTTTCATTTGATTTTAGAGTCAGGCATCCTGGAATGTGACCTCAGGAATCATCACTATGAACAAAGCTAGAGGAGGTGATGGAATTTCAGTTAAGCTATTTCAAATCCTCAAAGATGATCTGGTTAAAGTGCTGCACTCAATATGCTAGCAAATTTGGAAAACTCGGCAGTGGCCACAGGACTGGAAAAGGTGAGTTTTCATTCTAATCTCAAAGAAAGGCAACCCCAACAAATGTTCAAACTACTGCACAAGTGCACTTATCTGGTACGCTAGAAAAGTAATAGTCAAGATTCTTCAAGCTAGGCTTCAATAGTATGTGAACCAAAAACTTCCAGGTATTCAAGCTGGATTTAGCGAAGGCAAAGGAACCAGAGATCAAATTACCAACGCCCGCTGGATCATTGGAAAAGCAAAAGAATACCAGAAAAATATCGACTTTTGATTTATTTACTACGCCAAAGCCTTTGACTGTGGATCACAAAAAACTGTGGGAAATTATTAAAGAGATGGGGATAGCAGACCACCTTATCTGCTTCCTGAGAAATATGTATGCAGGTGAAGAAGCAACAATTAAGAATGGGACATGGAACAACAGGCTGGTCCCAAATTTGAAAAGGATTATGTCAAGGTTGTATGTCACCCTGCTTATTTAACTTATATATAGAGTACATCATGCAAAATTCTGGGCTGGGTGAAGCACAAGCTGGAATCAAGATTGCTGGGAGAAATATCAATGACCTCAGATATGCAGATGACACCACCCTTATGGCAGAAAATGAAGAACTAAAGAGCCTCTTGATGACAGTGAAATAGGAGATTGAAAAATCTGGCTTAAAAGTCAACATTAAAAAAAAAATGAAGATCATGGCATCTGGTCCCATCACTTAATTGCAAATCGATGAGAAAACAATGGAAACAATGACAGACTTTTTTGGGGGGGAGCTCCAAAATCATTGCAGCTGGTGACTGTAGCCATGAAATTAAAAGGTGCTTGCTCCTTGGAAGAAAAGCTATGACCAACCTAGACAGCATATCACAAACCAGAGACAGTACTTTGCCAACAAAGATCCATCTAGTCAAGGCTATGGTTTTTCCAGTAGTCATGTATGGATGTGAGAGCTGAAG
>NW_011494923.1:3546430-3548858 GCF_000754665.1 Bison bison bison | reverse complement strand
AAAGAATTGCTTCTTTTGAACTGTGATTTTGGAGAAGACTCTTGAGAGTCCCTTGAGCTGCAGGAAGATCAAACCATAAAATCCTAAAGGAAATCAGTCCTGAATATTCTTTGGAAGGACTGATGCTGAAGCTGAAGCTCCAGTACTTTGGCTACCTGATGTAAAGAACTGACTCATTGGAAAATACACTGATGCCGGGAAAGATTGAAGACGGGAAGAGAAGGGGACGACAGAGGATGAGATGGTTGGAAGGCATCACTGACTCAATGGACATGAGTCCGAGCTGCCGTGCTGCAGTTCATGGGGTACGAAAGAGTAGGACAAAACAGAATGAACTGAACTGAACCACACATGAACTCAGTTTTCCATGAAAAAGTATTTTCATGGTTATTTTATTCCTGTCTCAATACTTTTGTATTTCAGTAACCAAATTCTAGTTTATTAAATTATTTCCTTTGTCTCTGCTAGACAAAACACTTGATCAAATTCAAGATACCAATGGTCTACCATGCATACACTGCCCCCTGGTGTTCAAAGTAGAGCTTTCTTTTGTTTAGTTGCTTAGTTATGTCTGACTCTTTTTGTGGGTCCGTGGACTACAGCCCACCAGGCTCCTTCTGTCCATGGGATTTCCCAGGCAAGAATACTGGAGTTTATTTCCTTCTCCAGGAAATCTTCTGGACCCGGAGATTAAATTCGTGTCTTCTGCATTGGCTGACAAGTTCTTTACCACTGAGCCACCGGTAGGAGGGGGAAAAAATACAGATGGAAGAAAAACAGAAGTAAAGCTAATCAAGCAAACTCTTTACCAGTTAAAATATCTAGACTGCAATATTCTATCCACAAGTACCACAGTTGATATACATATAAAGCATGTGACTACTCTTTCAATCTGTCAGAAAAAGCCAATCCATATTTCTCTATGTCCTTCAGACTGGCTCTGACCATTTAGGGTAGGTTACAAAAGAAAGGTTGAGGAACAGTCATTAAGAGGCACAATTTTTTTTTAGTTAAATATATGCTTTCTTCCATAGCAGATAACATATTATATGGTTGAATGGCATGAGCAACTCAATGGACATGGGTTTGGGTGGACTCCAGGAGTTGGTGACAGACAGGGATGCCTGGCATGCTGAGGTTCATAGGATCACAAAGAATTGGACAGGACTGAGCGACTGAACTGAACTGAATATTTTTCCCTTGAAGCTTCCTCTTTCAGTTACTGTTGTAGGTATTTGTTTAGCTCTGGCATCATTATGAAGAAGCACTGTCCTCCCTCCTCAGTGCATGTTGCCATATGTAATCTACTGGTCAGAAGATTGCATTATACTATCTTGAGATAATCTGTAGCTATTCACAGTGGTTTTCTCTCTCTGACTCTCTCTCTCTCTCACTCATGCACACACACACACACACACACACACACACACACACTGCATCTAGAAGAATCACTGTATTGTATGACAGTGGAAGACACAGTATTACACGGAATTACAATAAATACATATCATACCACTTGTCCCGCAACACCCCAGCATAATGATGTCAGTGAAGGCCAGATTTCTTAGTTTTGACTGTGTACTTACATATGAAGGTAGATTTAGTAAAGTAGAGGGAGGTTTAGTTCCACCATCATCATTAATGTCACTGGAAGTTTCATGCCTAAATTTTCAAGTATTATATTTCAAATGTAACCTGCTGTTGTTTATTTTCCAACCTTTTTTTCTGGCATATTTATTCTTTATGTACAGAATTGTACTTAAAAAACTGAATGGAATCTCCCTTGGAAATATAGCAGGTGGTATGATTAATATAGAATCATGCAGTAAACATGTTGTTTATATGTCTAAGTAAACATATTTAGAAATCATATCCTCTGAATTTAGAACAAAATACTTTGGTTTCTTCTAGTATTAAGGACAAAGTTAATTTTAATAATTTTTCTTCAAATACTGATGTACTATTTTCAGAAGACATAGGAGATTGTTGGGTTCTATGCATTTTAGTGTGTGTATATTAAATAGTTGAAACCTTATTATCACCATTCACCATTAAATTGGTATGTTAGGTTCTTCTGAAGGAAAAGATGAAAGGAAAAAAGAAAATCAAGCCAGCTCAAGAAGAGTAGTGTGAACTTGTGAACAATCTCCAAAGTTATTTTCAGAAACCATTTTAAAGAGATTAACAAAATACTAGTTTTTCCCATGAAGTATTAGGTAGAGACACTAAAGTAAATGTTTCAATAAACTTCAAGTTAGTGCTAAGTATATATTAACACTGAACAATTGCAATGATCTCACACCCTAGCAAAGTAATGCTCAAAATTCTCCAAGCTAGGCTTCAGCAATACGTGAACTGTGAACGTCTAGATGTTCAAGCTGGTCTTAGAAAAGGCAGAGGAACCAGAGATCAAATTGACAACATCTAT
>NW_011494923.1:3541469-3546103 GCF_000754665.1 Bison bison bison | reverse complement strand
AAGCACAAGCTGGAATCAAGATTGCTGGGAGAAATATCAATAACCTCAGATATGCAGAAGATACCACCCCTATGGCAGAAAGTGAAGAAGAACTAAAGAGCTTCTTGATAAAAGTGAAAGAGGAGATTGAAAAAGTTGGGTTAAAACTCACCATTCAGAAAACTAAGATCATGGTATCTGGCCCCATCTCTTCAAGGCAAACAGATGGATAAACAGTGGAAACAGTGGCTGACTATATTTTTCTGGGCTCCAAAATCACTGCAGATGGTGATTGCAGCGATGAAATTAAAAAACACTTGCTCCTTGGAAGGAAAGTTATGACCAACCTAGACAGCATTACTAAAAAGCATTATTAAAAAGCAGAGACATTACTTTGCCAACAAAAGTCCATCTAGTCAAGGCTACGGTTTTTCCAGTGGCCATGTATCGATGTGAGAGTTGGGCTATAAAGAAATCTGAGCACCCAAAAATTGATGCATTTGAACTGTGGTATTGGAGAAGACTCCTGACAGTCCCTTGGACTGCAAGGAGATCCAACCAGTCCATCCTAAAGGAGATCAGTCCTCGGTGTTCATTGGAAGGACTGATATGGAAGCTGAAACTCCAATACTTTGGCTACCTGATGCAAAGAGCTGACTCATTTGAAAAGACCCTGATGCTGGGAAAGATTGAGGGCAGGAGGAGAAGGGGATGACAGAGTACAAGATAGTTGGATGGCATCAACGACTAGATAGACATGGGTTTGGGTGGACTCTGGGAGTTGGTGATGGACAGGGAGGCCAGGCATTCTGCGGTTCATGGGGTCACAAAGAGTTGGACACAGCTGAGCGACTGATCTATAACAGCTTTATTTTTCGTCCAACTCTCACATCCATACATGACTACTGGAAAAACCATAGCTTTGACTCTACAGATTTGTTGGCAGAGTAATGTGTCTGCTTTATAATATGCTTCCTAGTTTGGTCATAGCTTTTCTTCCAAGGAGCAAGAGTCTTTTAATTTCTTGGCTGCATTATAACATCTAAATATAATCTAGTTTATCTTTATCCACATGACTTTGACACTTTAGTCTATCAGCGATTTCACTTACTAAAAATTTTCGTTACTTCTTTCCCTTAAGAGACCAAAATAGATGCAACAGGATCTAAGTTTCTGTAAAACATACCATTAAATGATTACATGTCATTTGGCGCCTCAAAGAAGACGATTCTCACTGAAGCCAAAGACTATGTCAATATTAAAACCTTCTATTTTTCTGACCTAGTTTTAGACTCACAAAATAACATAAACTTAAATATCCCATATTAATCATCAAGAAATAGCCATAAGGAAGAATGATACTAATTTAATATTATTATATTTAAATATGTTTTATCCTTATACTCTAGTGGTATAATATTGATAGCATTGATTTTATAGTACAATTTATACTGTGCTTTTTATTTAATCATCCTTGCTGCTGCTGCTGCTAAGTCACTTCAGTCATGTCCAACTCTGTGCGACCCCATAGATGGCAGCCCACCAGGATCCCCCATCCCTGGGATTCTCCAGGCAAGAACACTGGAGTGGGTTGCCATTTCCTTCTCCAATGCATGAAAGTGAAAGTGAAGTCGCTCAGTCGTGTCCGACTCTTAGGGACCCCATGGACTGCAGCCCACCAGGCTCCTCCATCCATGGGATTCTCCAGGCAAGAGTACTGGAGTGGGGTGCCATTGTAATCATCCTTACATCTTTGCAAAAATTAAATTGATTTCTTTATTTTACTAATAAGGAGACTGAATCTCATGAAACTTGCAGATGAGCACAAATCCACTTCTTCCATATTTCCATTTCTCTCTAATGTTTTTTCCTTAACTCATTGAAATTATTTTCTAGAAAATGCTTTCCACTTTATTAATACAAATATAAGGTACATGAAAATGATTGTATTTTTTCCACTCAGAACTATTTAATTTGTCTAAATAAATTATTTGGCTGTACCAGGTCTTAGTTGCAGCAGGAACTTTTTCTTAGTTGGGGCATGTAGGATCTAGTTCCCTGACCAGGGAGCAACCTGAGCCCTCTGCATTAGCAGCATGGAGTTTTAGCCACTGGACTACCAGGGAAGTCCCATTACACATAACTATTTGTTTAATTTATAAATAATTATGCATGCTACTTCACCCAGCAAAGATAGCTCTAAAGTCAAAGTGATTATAAACCAGAACTTGCTGGTAATGTCTTCTAGGGTGGAATTATGCCTTACAAAATCATTAGAGTATATTGTGAATAGTAAACTGATATCACCCCTCCATTATTTCTATAATGATTCATAATATACTTTTCTGGAGACATTACTAAGTTGATGAAAACAAATCAGAGCATAGTTTCAGGCTGACTACTTTGTTTCCTCTTAATTTTCTGGAGTTGATCTTCATTCACTACATTTTAGGAAGGCCCATCTCCAAGAAGGGGATACTCAAAGGAAGAATATTGAAAAAACTCAAAGTTATCCTGTTATAATCTTGTAGATTCAAGAAAATTAATCTTTTAATATTTAAAATAAACACAGGTTTGAAAATTGTTGAAATGCATGTATGGGGTAAAGTTTGGCATAAATATAAAGATAAAATAATATAAATAAATACAGAAAAAAATAATTTGAGTTAGGGATGAGGAATTACCAGCCATATAAAAGAAAGAAAGAAAAAAAACACAGAAGAATTTTTAAAATATTTATTTATTTACTTGGTTATGTTGCATCTTAGCTTTAGCACACAGGATCACTATAGATCCCAATTAACACAGACTTAGTTGCTCTGCAGCACTTAGGATCTCACTTCCCTGACCAGGGATAGAACCCACATAGTCTGCATTGCAAGTTGGATTCTTAACCACTGGACCACAGGGAAGCCCCAGCAATAGGATTTTTAAATGTCTTCAAATATTTGAAGACTTTCTTAGAAACAGGGTAGACCAATTACATCCTGACTCCTGAGTATAGGTTCCAGATCAGTGTTTGAAAGCTAAGGGGCTACATTTTCTTAACATGAATGAAAAGTGAAGATTTTCTAAAGATAGAATTAGATAGCTTTCTAGGCTTGCTTTCTCATCTCTATAGTAAGACATTTGATGAGGTGATGTCCAACATCTCTTAAGTTTCACTCTTGCACAGTGTTATCTTTTAGACACTGACTGTCTCCCCCCACACCCTGTGACTTTACAGAAGCTATTTCTCTGGAATGGATATTTAGGGTGAATATGACATGAAAGAACCCATCTCCACACATCAGCATATGACCTCCATCTGTGGGAACTTCTCTCCTTCTTTAATTCCTGGTGAATGTTCTTGAAGACAAAATCAACTCAAAACAATCCTAAGGCCTTCCCTGATGCCCATGCTCCTCTTATGGCAATGTATCATTTTTTCTTTATCGATTATCATGCTTGTTTAGTCATTTCCTTCATAGACAAGGACCACTGTTTATAAAATTGCAATGGGAGTTGAAATCATTTGGAGTTTTAAAATGTAAATTCCTAGACCTCATTATAGAACTATGATGACCTTTAAATTATTTTCTGTGTAATATGCTGAACTCTACTTTTGCAGCTACATAGTGTTACAGAGCCACTTCTGTAAATTCTTTATTTACTCTTGTTTCATGCCAAATGCTGTCAACTCTTGGCTCAATTATTGCCAATACCACAGCCTCAGACCTTTATTGCTGTGTTGTTCAGTCACGCAGTCATGTCCGACTCTGCAACCCCATGGACTGCAGCATGCCAGGACTCCCTGTCCATCACCATCGCCTAGAGCTTGCTCAAACACATGTTCATTGAATCAGTGATGCCATCACCATCTCATGCTCTGTCATACCCTTCTCCTCCCACCTTCAATCTTTCCCAGAATCGGGGTCTTTGCTAATGAGTCAGTTCTTTGTATCAGGTGACCAAAGTATTTGAGCTTCAGTTTCAGCATCAGCATCAGTCCTTCCAATGAGTATTCAGAACTGATTTCTTTTCAGATTGATTTGCTTGATCTTCTTGAAGTCCAAGAGATTCTCAAGAGTCTTTACCAACACCACAATTCAAAAACATCAATTCTTCATTGCTCAGCCTTCTTTACGGTCCAACTCTTACATCCCTACATGACTACTGGAAAAACCATAGCTTTGACTAGAGGGAGGTTTGTCAGCAAACTAATGTATCTGTTTTTTAATACGGTGTCTAGGTTTGTCATAGCTTTTCTTCCAAGGAGCAGATCAGATCAGTCACTCAGTCATGTCCGACTCTTTGCGACCCCATGAATCCCAGCATGCCAGGCCTCCCTGTCCATCACCAACTCAGACTCACTCTGAGTTCACTCAGACTCACATCCATCGAGTCAGTGATGCCATCCAGACATCTCATCCTTTGTCGTCCCCTTCTCCTCTTGCCCCAATCCCTCCCAGCATCAGAGTCTTTTCCAATGAGTCAACTCTTCGCATGAGGTGGGCAAAGTACTGGAGTTTCAGCTTCAGCATCATTCCTTCCAAAGAAATCCCAGGGCTGATCTCCTTCAGAATGGACTGGTTGGATCTCCTTGCAGTCCAAGGGACTCTCAAGAGTCTTCTCCAACACCACAGTTCAAAAGCATCAATTCTTTGGCACTCAGC
>NW_011494923.1:3540750-3541369 GCF_000754665.1 Bison bison bison | reverse complement strand
CACAGTCCAACTCTCACATCCATACATGACCACTGGAAAAACCATAGCCTTGACTAGACGAACCTTTGTTGGCAAAGTAATGTCTCTGCTTTTGAATATGCTATCTAGGTTGGTCATAACTTCCCTTCCAAGGAGTAAGCGTCTTTTAATTTCATGGCTGCAGTCACCATCTGCAGTGATTTTGGAGCCCAGAAAAATAAAGTCTGACACTGTTTCCACTGTTTCCCCATCTATTTCCCATGAAGTGGTGGGATTGGACGCCATGATCTTCGTTTTCTGAATGTTGAGCTTTAAGCCAACTTTTTCACTCTCCACTTTCACTTTCATCAAGAGGCTTTTGAGTTCCTCTTCACTTTCTGCCATAAGGTGGTGTCATCTGCATATCTGAGGTTATTGATATTTCTCCCAGCAATCTTGATTCCAGCTTGTATTTCTTCCAGTCCAGCTTTTCTCATGATGTATTCTGCATATAAGTTAAATAAACAGGGTGACAATATACAGCCTTGACGAACTCCTTTTCCTATTTGGAACCAGTCTGTTGTTCCATGTCTAGTTCTAACTGTTGTTTCCTGACCTGCATACAAATTTCCCAAGAGGCAGATCAGGTGGTCTGGTACTG
>NW_011494923.1:3522685-3540650 GCF_000754665.1 Bison bison bison | reverse complement strand
GTTTATTGTGATTCACACAGTCAAAGGCTTTGGCATAGTCAATAAAGCAGAAATAGATGCTTTTCTGGAACTCTCTTGCTTTTTCCATGATCCAGTGGATGTTGGCAATTTGATCTCTGATTTCTCTGCCTTTTCTAAAACCAGCTTGAACATCAGGAAGTTCACGGTTCACATATTGCTGAAGCCTGGCTTGGAGAATTTTTAGCATTACTTTACTAGTGTGTGAGATGAGTGCAATTGTGCGGTAGTTTGAGCATTCTTTGGCATTGCCTTTCTTTGGGATTGGAATGAAAACTGACCTTTTCCAGTCCTGTGGCCACTGCTGAGTTTTCCAAATTTGCTGGCATATTGAGTGCAGCACTTTCATGGCATCATCTTTCAGGATTTGGAATAGCTCAACTGGAATTCCATCACCTCCTCTAGCTTAGTTCGTAGTGATGTTTTCTAAGGCCCACTTGACTTCACATTCCAGGATGTCTGGCTCTAGGTCAGTGATCACACCATCATGATTATCTGGGTCATGAAGATTTTTTTTTGCACAGTTCTTCTGTGTATTCTTGCCATCTCTTCTTAATATCTTCTGCTTCTGTTAGGTCCATACCATTTCTGTCCTTTATCGAGCTCATCTTTGCATGAAATGTTCCTTTGGTACCTCTGATTTTCTTGAAGAGATCCCTAGTCTTTCCCATTCTGTTGTTTTCCTCTGATTCTTTGCATTGATCGCTGAAGAAGGCTTTCTTATCTCTTCTTGATATTCTTTGGAACTCTGCATTCAGATGTTTATATCTTTCCTTTTCTCCTTTGCTTTTCATTTCTCTTCTTTTCACAGCTATTTGTAAGGCCTCCCCAGACAGCCATTTTGCTTTTTTGCATTTCTTTTCCATGGGGATGGTCTTGATCCCTGTCTCCTGTACAATGTCATGAACCTCATTCCATAGTTCATCAGGCACTCTATCTATCAGATCCAAGGAGCAAGCATCTTTTAATTTCATGGCTGCAGTCACCATCTTCAGTGATTTTGGATCCCAAGAAAATAAAACTGTCACTGTTTCCATTGTTTCCCCATCTATTTGCCATGAAATGATGAGACTGGATGCCATAATCTTAGGTTTTGATCGTTCCAGTTGCTGATTTCATTTTGATTGCATTTTCAGACTATCAGCTTATCCTCAGACTCTTCAGTTTCAGCACACTGATGTTAGTTATAAACCTTGTTCCCCAAGAGCAACTTTCTGAGAACTTCCTAGCATTTACTTATACCTTAACTAGGATCCTGCTTCAAAACAGAACAGATGGAAACATACTTTTTTATGTTTAATGCTACAGTCTAGAGTATCTTATTGCAAAATTTATCAAGAAGAATCATTTTTTATCTCAAAGACAGCCTGAATCCAGCCCAAATCTGTTACTCCCTCAGTTGGGACAGTCCTCTATCTAAGACTATTTAGCAGCTCAGTCTGGGTCTAAGGCATCTACCTCTTCCTATATTTATTAAGACTCTATGAGTTGAAAGCCTACTTTATTTTATTAATTTATTTATATTTTGTGAGTGATGAGAGAGGAAAGTCCTATTTTCACCGAAAAGGGCATTTAAGGCAACATTACCAAGCCTGAAAACAGTTTGTTCTCTTTTTTTTTTCTCACCTCTCCCCCATATGCCTAGACAGGATGAAACAGATGCTCATTAATTCTTAAAATTTCTTTAAAATACATAATATAAATTCTCAGATTTGTGAGATTACAACTTATGGTAGTTACATAATTGTCAATGTGAGAATCAATCAATAGGTCAACAACAGTATTTGCAAGGTATTTTCGAGGTAGGTAGTGAGGCCTGAAAGGGAAACACTCTTCCAGTTGCCATTGGTTGTCATGATCGGAGCAAACAAATAGTATTGTTGCACAATGTCAATAGCCCACATTCTATGCCTTGTTTTGCTTTTAACAGACTGTGAAAAGACCAACAGCTGTTACTGAGCTAAGATGAAGGAAAGGATTTACAGTAGGTGGTACCACCTGTGCTATTCTTGTTCCATCCTTAAAAATCTGCCACTTTATTTTGGAGCTGAGTGGAGAACATGGTCATGACTCAATGTCAGGGGGAGTAGGTAGCCAACTGTGGCTTAGTTTTGATATGAAGAAGTACTGTTATATTTACAATTCACAGCAATGTGTGTTGGTGAATATATATTTTTTCTTTTGCTTTATCCATTTCAAAAAGTTAGGAAAATACCATAAAAAAAACAAAATTGAATTCAGCTGACTTAACTATAAAAATTAAAGATTACAACCCAGATATAATGCAAGATTCTTTGTGTATGCAATTAGTGATCTTTCCTATATTAAGCTTCATTTTAGTTGCTTTAATTTAAAAATTTTAAAAATGCACTTGCCAAGTTACTACCTATTTGACTCTGGTAGTGGTAAAATTTAAAATTTAAACAGCCACTTGGTGAAACATATTTTCTATTTCCAAGTAATGCATTTTAAGGGATTATGGAAAACAGAGAATTAAGTTGTTTGAGGACAAAAATAGTTTTTAAATATAGCAGCTTGAGTTACCTAGCAGTTATGTATGAAGTTTTCTCTAAATGCTAAATTTTAAAATGTTATATACAGAATAATTTAAGCTATATAATATAAAGATTTTGACAAAAGCAAATGCACTGAATGCCTCAATTCAATCAGGGTATCCCTATTTAACCATGAGGTGATATTTCTGTACTTTGCCATTCTGAACTAATCAATGTTACAGAATTTATTCAGTGAAGAAGACATCAAGTGATAATCTCTCATTCTTTTGATTACTTTTCTTATTTCCCATAGTCAATATGGAAATTTGCTCAATATTAGGCCCAAGATGGGTCTGAGTTCCAAGGATCTTAAAAAATAGAAACTTCCTACAATAATTTATATTTATTGGTGAAGATGGTAAATGGCAAGATAGGCAAGGAACTTCAAGACAAAGGAGAAAAGGCAATGTGGTAGGGACTTCTGTATCCACTGTTACCAGAATCCATTAAGTATTTCTATTCATTTATTTACATTATTTCAAACCTTGCTCCAATTCTGTTTTCAGAAGAAAGTTTTTCTGAATAAACAGTCTGTCAGTATGGTATGTTCCAACCTAAACTATTTTAAACAATCTTTCTTGCCTTTTGAAGCAAAAAAAAAAAAAAAATCCTTGAACAAATTTGAAAGTGAAAGTGAAAGTCTCGCAGTCGTGTCCAAGCCTTTGAGACCCCTGGTGAAGGGAATGGCAACTCACTCCAATATTCCCACCTGGAAAATCCCATGAAAGGAGGAGCCTGGTGGGCCCCAATCCATGGGGTCACAAAGAGTCTAGACATGATTGAGCGACTAACACACACTCTGAGTATACATAGTATAGTTTGAAAGCATTTTCCTTTGGATAAATTCATGTAGAACTTCAGTGAAAGAACGAAGGTGGGTTTTTATTGCTATTTTGGAACAACATTTGGACCTACCTGAATATATTAAGTAAAAGTTTATTTCATAATTTAAAAAAATAGTCTTCATTTATAATCATGCATCAAGTAGCAATTCATAGAATATCTCAAATTTACTCAGTGTTCTTGTGCTTTTATTTCCTATTAGTTGCTCTTAGGTACTTTTCCTATATATTACTTTTAATAAACAATATCATATCCAGAATATTCTCAATCACTCTTCACAACATTCTTACTGATGGTGTATTTACTCATAATTTTGTGTTTTTCTTTCTAGTGAGATATTTTTCCACATAAAGCATGTTATGTGGAAACATGCTTTATGTGGAAACAACAGTTCTATCCCACACATTAAAATCTTACAATATGATTACCACATTAGATGTTGGTACTGCTTGGATAATTTTGTCTAGATACCTGTAAAATCTCTTTCTCTTATCAGTATTTGTCATGTCCAGGGCATAGTCACTGATGTTGGTCGCATAGTGCTTAGATTCAGAAGGTGAAGTTTTGGGGGATTTTGTAACAAGTGACTGACTGTCACAGTGAAAATGGAGACCCATCACTAGGAACAGAGAACATCTCTGTGAAGGCTGCATAGTCAGGGTCATTCACTGTAAGCCACTGCTTATCAATAATTACCCAGTGTGAGGAATAGATTTCTCAAGTGATTTTTTTTTTTTCAGAAAGAATGTCAGGCTTTCTTTTACTCCTCCACGATTATTTCTGCTGACTTGAAGAACATACAGAAGGTAGACTGATATGTAGAGCAGTTGCCATCTGATAGTTCACCTCTACAAAATGAGAAGGAAGCTGATACCAAGATGCAGACTCATGAAAGATACTCTGGTAAAAAAATCAATGTGGAATAAAAGTGGATAAGTAAAATCTCTAACTTCATTAAATAAAATGCATAAATAAAGGAATTAACAGGAAGTATTTACTAGATGGAACAAGTCCCAAAGGAAAAATATTTTGAAAAACAAGTCACAAAACTTGTGCTACAAAAGAGATGAACGATAAATAGCACAAAGAACTTAGATGGGGTCTCTATTATACATTTGACAAGGCCACAAAAGAGAAATGTTCTGTTCATAATCATAAGAAAATTTAATTGAATATCTTGGATTACATCTTAGTCCTCTTGGACTCTTGTCCAAGTATCTCGTTTTCAGTAGACCAAGATACATCCAATTTTAATAACTGAAGACTGGCAATCAAATATTTCAGACAATGAAATTACATCGAAGTTCCTGTGTAGAATGGGGAAAGGATAAGGTCATTAATTCTAACATGAAATGAATTAGCATTCCAAGAATTTTATTTATGATGCTGAATCTACAGTAGACAAGAGTTATACCCAGGAATAGAGGAGTTATACGATTTCATCTTGGAACAAGTAGATAGATATGCTACTATATATCTGTGCTGTGCTTAGTCACTCAGTTGTCTCCAACTCTTTGTGACCCCATGGACTGCAGTATGCCAGGCTCCTCTGTCACTGGGGATTCTCCAGGCAAGAATACTGGAGTGGGTTTCCATGCCATCCTCCAGGTGATCTTCTCAAACCAGGAATTGAACCCAGGTCTCCCACATTGCAGGCAGATTATTTACTGTATGGTCACCCTATATATATATCTGCTTACAACAAAACATACCTACTTTATAACCTTCTTTGTCTTCCTTTGATTTTAGAAGATCATTCAATTAGGTAAACCTGTATTAAGTACCAATTTTACTCAAGGTATATTTGAACATCATGAAAGTTTGCAAACATGGTCACAGTTGATACAACCTGCTCCTTGCATTAAGATGTTAAGTCTCTTTCCTGGAGAGAAATTGAATCCTTGAGTCTGTATTTGTCCTTTGACTTGCTGAATTCCTTCTTTCAGAATTCTCTTCCTAGATGCCCCTTCAAAGAGTTATGGTACATCTGTGAAGTATATAGTTATTAGAGAGCTTACAGCTGTTATTCTGTCTTACAGAGAGTCATACCACTTAAAGTCATTTTCTTTCCAGGTTGCCTAATTTCAGTTCCTGAGAAAGAAAGGCGAATAACGGCTCAGTGGTCATGGTGCAATATAAGACACTGAAGCCTTACTTCAGAGCTTACCTCATTGGCTGACAGTATTGAACCTGTACTGCAGATCAATTTCTTCCTCAGTCTTATCATGTTTCCTCTCATTTTCTTATACACATGTTATCCCATAATAAATAACTTATAACCCTAATACCATCAGAGTATCTGCTTCTGAAAAACATAATCTATGTATTTCTTTTGGCCAATATAATGTGAGATTAGCAGCTTTGAGATTACACTTCAAAAACCTCCCAGATTCCTACTCTATTTGGGAATGTTACCAGTACACAATATAAACAAGTCCTGAATAGCTTGCTGGAAAATGAGAGACTATGTGAAGCAGAAACATATCACCTCAGTTGAGGTATTGCAAAACAATCGGCACTAAATGACCCAAGCAGTTGATTGTAGACACGTGAATAAGCCCTTCCTAGGTTAGAAAAACAGCTCAGCTGAGCCCAATCCAAACTATTTACATAGCAGAATCAGAAGCTAGATAAATAATTTGATTTTTTAAGACATTAAATCCTTGAGATGATTTTTCATACAGCAAAAACTATATATCTAAGCAAACTTAATACTTTTAAAAATATAAACTTGAATATACTTGGATTTTTAATGTTTTTATTAATTTTTATAAAACACCTATGATTACTAACATATAGTTAGCATTCAGGATACTTTCAATTGGATTAACAGCTGGATGCTTATCTCTGGGAATGCTTAGAAATCTGGCACTGACTCTTGATCAGGATAAAGGCACTGGGCTAATGATTGATCTTGTAGTGTTTCACACCTGAAATTCCCTTGTGGTACCCAGACTCAGTTGGTTTATTGATATCTTGCACCTGAAGTAACCATGCAAAAAGAGGGTCATTAAAAACCCACTGGAAATTTTCCAGTTGCTTCTGCTGCTGCTAAGCCGTTTCAGTCGTGTCCGACTTTGTGCGACCCCAGAGATGGCAGCCCACCAGGCTCCCCCGTCCCTGGGATTCTCCAGGCAAGAACACTGGAGTGGGTTGCCATTTCCTTCTCCAATGCAGGTAAGTGAAAAGTCAAAGTGAAATCACTCAGTCGTGTCCGACTCTTAGCGACCCTGTGGACTGCAGCCTACCAGACTCCTCCATCCATGGTATTTTCCAGGCAAGAGTACTGGAGTGGGGTGTCATTGCCTTCTCTGAGCAACTCTCCCCAAATCAATATTAATTGTATAAATACTGGTGATGCAATCTGTAGACAAATACATCCTTATAATCTTAGTAAGGAATTAAGAGGGATGCTTCTGGAAGTTTTGGTGCCCCTACATCTTATATAAGCTCTCTTTCTTCTTTTTTACCTTGTAGTTTATAGTACC
Organism: Bison bison bison; assembly: GCF_000754665.1. Taxonomy (NCBI): domain Eukaryota; kingdom Metazoa; phylum Chordata; class Mammalia; order Artiodactyla; family Bovidae; genus Bison; species Bison bison. The sequence continues at coordinate 3,533,746 of NW_011494923.1, read as the reverse complement.
TTCTGTCTCTGTTAAAAGCCTTACATTAATATATTCTATGGTATCTAATGAGTCCTTTCAATTATGCAATGTATTATACTCTTTACAGATATGTGTGTGTGGGTGTATGTATTTTTTTTCAAATACTCATTAAAACTTCAGAAGAACAAGATATACAAAATTTCTTAGAAGGTGTATATCTAAGAACACCATATTCACACAAGATTAAGATCAAAGTTGAATGTGCTTTCATTTTTTGAAAGTGCTTTTTGTGTGTATGTGTGTTTATTTGGTCACATTTTGTTTGAAACTGGTTCTGGAGAAGTGAAAAAGTTCAATTGTAAAAGGAAAACAAAGAAACAGAAAAGTCAGCTTCAAATATAAAAAGTTAACACATATTATTCAAAAATATAGAAAATATAGTAGAAAAATGATTTAACATCCTAACAGTATGATGAAAGAAAAATAAAACAGTTAATACAAGGAGTCAACTTTACATATAGGGGCAATAGAACATGATCAAATCCTTTTAGGGCTCTGGAACAGAATGCATGCCCAAAGTAGTATTCTTAAAAACTTAGTATGTTGCATATATATCCTATGATAATCATACCTTGAAGCTAATGATTTAAAGGTTCCTGATAGAAGGAAAAAATATTTTTAAAATCTGGAAACAACTTTATTAATTAAGCAAATATACTCCAGAATGATCAGTAGAGCAGTTATTATTTTGTAAACTTCCTAGAGGAGAAAATTCTTGATAAAGTAGACAATGGCACAAAAGAGTTATGATTAAAGAAGTTAGTGAGAGTATTCAAAGGGATGCAGTAGAATAAAAAAGAAGTAGAGGATACGCTACAGTGAAGATCCCCAGGAACTTAGCAGTAATGAGTGAAGAGAGAAACCCCAAAGAAAATGAAATCTCAACAGACACTAGTTAGGTAATGTGGATCATGGTTTCTTCATAAACGTACAGGAGAGCTGTGTTTTTACACTTGCAAGGGGGTAATATCAAAACCCGAAGTACTGAACTGAGTACAGTGAAATACTCACTAGTTTATAGTATTCCCTGGTGGCTCAGAAGATAAAGAATCTACCTGCTATGCAGGAGACCTGGGTTCAATCCATGACTGGGAAAGATCCCATGGAGAAGGGAATGGCAACCCACTCAAGCATTCTTGCCTGGAGAATTCCATGGACTGAGGAACCTGGTAGATTCCAGTCCATGGGGTCACAAAGAGTTGGACATGATTGAGCGACTAACACACTATAGTATTCAACAACCTCCAAGTACAAAACACTAATGAAGAATAGCTTAATTCCAGTAATATTTTGTTACTACATGTTGTATGTAATAGATTAATGAAACATCTCTTCCCGAGAATTTGACCTTAGGTTAGTTTTCTAAATGTTCCCCTAACAACCTAACAAAGTGGTAGTTCTCCACGTTTCTAAGTGACAAAGATTATGGTTAAAAAAAAAAAAAAAAGAGAGAGAGAGAGAAAAATACTTGATAAGAAGCCACAGCTTCAGACTTCCCTGAGTATAATATTCTAGGTACACTTCTCGAGAGGACCCTGGAAGCTATCTATGGAACCATGACGAAAGGTATTGGCTACCGTGGGGCATGAAAATTTTACCTCATGTCAAATCATGCATCCATCTGATGCACATCTCCTCCTCTTATAAGTGTCAGTCTTAAATACAATAATTAACAAATTATAAAAGGAGAGTTTCGTTTACTCAGGGATAGCAGAAATTGCAATCAGAACAAGCAGGCTATGGCAAATTATAGGCAAGTCTGAAGACACAGACGGAAGGTTATTAGCTTTCCTTAAGAATAAGCCAGATAAAGGGACCTTTAAAGGGCTTTAGAAAACCTTAGAATCTGATACACAACCACTAGGTCTCACTTCTAGCTGAGCATTAATAATCCCAGAACATAGGATGTTGGGGGGTGGGGGTGGTGTAAAATGGGAAAGTCTCACTGTAACCCCAGTTGTGTGCCTGCATTACTTGCATATACCTTAATTAACAACAGTCAAATTCAGTACTCTGAGAAACGGGAAGTAATATTCATTCATTTCAGTCAGTCAGTTTAGTTGCTGAGTCGTGTTTGACTCTGTCAGCAAAGTAATATCTCTGCTTTTTAATATCCTGTCTAGATTGGTCATAGCCTTTCTTCCAAGCAGCAAGTGTCTTTTAATTTCATGGCTGCAGTCACCATCTGCAGTGATTTTGGCCCAAGAAAATAAAGTCTCTCACTGTTTCTCCATCTATTTGCCATGGAGCAATGGGACCAGATGCCATGATCTTTTTTTTTTGAATGTTGAGTTTTAACCCAACTTTTTCACTCTCCTCTTTCACTTTCATCATGAGATTCTTTACCTCCTCGTCACTTCCTGCCATAAGGGTGGTGTCATCTGCATATCTGAGGCTATTGATATTTCTCCCGGCAATCTTGATTCCAGCTTGTGCTTTATCCAGCCCAGCGTTTCTCATGATGTACTCTGCATATAAGTTACATAAGCAGAGTGACAATATACAGCCTTGATGAACTCCTTTTCCTATTTGGAACCAATCTGTTGTTCCATGTCCAGTTCTAACTGTTCCTTCCTGACCTGCATACAGGTTTCTCAAGAGGCAGGTCAGGTCGTATGGTATTCCCATCTCTTTCAGAGTTTTCCACAGTTTATTGTGATCCACATAGTCAAAGGCGTTGGTATAGTCAATAAAGCAGAAATAGATGTTTTTCTTGAACTCTCTTGCTTTTTCTGTGATCCAGAAGATGTTGGCAATTTGATCTCTGGTTCCTCTGCCTTTTCTAAAACCAGCTTGAACATCTGGAAGTTCACAGTTAACGTATTACTGAAGTCTGGCTTGGAGAATTTTGAACATTACTTTACTAGTGTGTGAGATGAGTGCAACTGTGCGATAGTTTGAGCATTCTTTGGCATTGCCTTTCTTTGGGATTGGAATGAACACTGACCTTTTCCAGTCCTGTAACCACCGCTGAGTTTCCCGAATTTGCTGGCATATTGAGTGCAGCAGTTTCACAGCATCATCTTTCAGGATTTTAAATAGCTTAACTGGAATTCCATCACCTCCACTAGCCCTGTTCATAGTGATGCTTCCTAAAGCCCACTTGACTTCACATTCCAGGATGTCTGGCTCTAGGTGAGTGATCACACCATTATGATTGTCTAGGTCCTTAAGATCTTTTTTTTTTTTTTTGAATAGTTCTTCTGTGTATTCTTGCCACCTCTTCTTAATATCTTCTGCTTCTGTTTGGTCCATACCATTTCTGTCCTATATTCCTTAGTGAATTGCCTGCCTCCTGAGAAATCTGTATGCAGATCAAGAAGCAGCAATTAGAACTGGACATGGAACAGCAGACTGGTTCCAAATAGGAAAAGGAGTGTGTTAAGTCTGTATATTGTCACCCTGCTTATTTAACTTATATGCAGAGTACATCATGTGAAACGCTGGGCTGGATGAAGCACAATTGGAATCAAGATTGCTGGGAGAAATATCAATAATCTCACATACACAGATGACACCACCCTTATGGTAGAAAATGAAGAGGGACTAAAGAACCTCTTGATGAAAGTGAAAGAGGAGAGTGAAAAAGCTGGCATAACACTCAACGTTCAAAAAATAAAGATCATGGCATCCAGTCCCGTCACTTCATGGCAAATAGATGGAGCAACAGTGAGAGACTTTATTTTCTTGGGCCAAAATCACTGCAGATGGTGACTGCAGCCATGAAATTAAAAGACACTTGCTGCTTGGAAGAAAGGCTATGACCAACCTAGACAGGATATTAAAAAGCAGAGACATTACTTTGCTGACAAACTCCATATAGTCAAAGCTATGTTTTTTCCAGTAGTCATGTATGGATGTGAAATTTGGACTATAAAGAAAGCTGCGTGCCGAAGAATGGATGCTTTTGAACTGTGGTGCTGGAGAAGACTCTTGAGAGTCTCTTGGACTGCAAGGAGATCAAACCAGTCAATCCTAAATGAAATCAGTCCTGAATATTCACTCCAGTACTTTGGCTACCTGATGCTAAGAACTGAGTCATTTGAAAAGACCCTGATGCTGGGGAAGATTGAAGCCATGAGGAGAATGATTGGACTGGCAGGAGAAGAAGGATTGAGGGCAGACGATGAAATGATTGGATGGCATCAATGACTTGATGCATATGAGTTTGAGCAAGCTCTGGGAGTTGGTGATGGACAAGGAAGCCTGGCGTACTGCAGTCCATGGGGTCTCAAAGAGTCAGACATGACTGTGACTGAACTGAACCGACTGAGGTTTTAGGAGGGAATTGGGGAGGATTGTTTTGAGTAAAATTTCACTGGATAAAACCAAGAGTTCAAATTTGTGACATTTTTTTTGTTGTTGGCTGTATGTGGTGATTAGTGCTTTGTTGTTGGGTCTGGGAGAGATCTTCCTTCCTTTTCATAAAAAGCAGGAGATAACATTTTAACATTTCTTTGTGAAAAATGTCCTTCCTTGTCAAGGTAATTTTTATCTTCCTTCTTCCTGCTGATTATGGAGTTGGAACAAATGTGGGAGCTCCCCCTTCAGGGCTTCGCAACTCCATTTAAAACAAGGTTTCCTTTACTTTCCCACAAGTTAGCAGTATGAGCCACCAACACATATCCTTGTTGATTCCCTCCTGGAAAACAGTGATTTCTATCTGAAATCCTTCTTGATAACCTGGTAACAAATGTGGCTTATAAGATCCTTAGAATCTAACTGCCATGTGATTCTACCAAGATCACTTGGTGTGCACTGTACTCCACATATGTTAATAAAATGTAAGCAGCTAATCTGCAAAGACTCTGTTTCCAAATAAGGCTATATTCACAGATACTGGTGATTAGGACTTCAACACCTTTTTGTGGGGATACAATTCAATTTAGAACAGAAACACAGCACTGCAGTGCTAAAATCAGAGACAGATTGCCTAGTTAGTTAAACAGGGTATCCTTGAATTGTTTCAGGTAATTTTAAACATTAATTAATTTTACAGCATTGGGTCTTAGTTAAAATATGTAGGATCTTTGCTGTGTCATGCGGGATCTTTTCTTGTAGGATGAGGGCTCTCTAGTTGTGACACACGGATTCCAGAGGATGTGGTCTCAGTAGCTGCAGCACGGGCTTAGTTGCTTGGCAGTATATGGGATCTTAGTTCCCTGACCAGGCATCGAACCCGCATCCCCTGCACTGCAAGGTCAATTCAGGACCACTGGAGTAGAATACCACTGGGCCACCAGGGAAGTCACTTCAGGTATCTGTTAAGTTAGAAGCAGCACGGAAATATTTAGTAAAAGTTTCTTTCTACCTCAACTTTCCTCCTTCAAGAATCAACTGATTTCTTCACATAGTGTAACTAAAATGAAGTTGAAATTAAACATGTCCAATGCTTTTCCACCTTCTAAAAGTTTATTCTAATACAATTTCAAGATATCATAGTCAAATTCAATATATATGTATATATTGAGTAAAGAAACTCTATAAGCAGACTAGAAAAATAAATCTGCATAAATTCCTGAGGAGTGTGTAAAAAAGTACAAAACAATAGTATTTCTCATATAATCTATGAGTCAAGCCTTTATTAGAGTATATTTCTGATGTATGTACATGTTACAACATACTGAAATGGGATAGAGCCCAGCATATGAAATCAATAAATTCTTTAAGAGATATAAAAGCAGAATGAAATTGTTAAATTCAGTTTCATACTACAACATTTATTAATATGACAAAATCTACTTATTAACTTATCATTATTATTCATAATTTGTTTCTTCCAAAGATATTAGAGGCTGCTTATTAAAAACCTAGTTAAGGTCTCTTATTTAAGTTTCCAAAATCTGTTAAAAAGCTCTTCCAAAAATCATCTAAAAATATGTTTTAATCATATTTTCAGCTTAAATAATATTTTTAAAGTAAAAGTGATGATTTTTGCTCATCAGAAGTGCTATCTGAAATTTATCCCTGTCTTATTTAATGTCACATATAATTGCTTTCCATTATGATTTACTATGAAGAAATGTCTAGCACCATATGAGTCCACAGGAAAATAAAATGATCACACTTGGCAAAGTTCCTAGGTTAATGACTATGGAATAAACTTCTGAACATCTCACATTTATGTAAACTATTTAAAAATAATTTTTTAGTAAAATTACAAAACTATGTTAAATTTTTTTCAAGTACCTAAAGCACATAAGATACTACTCAAAACATTAAGTAAATCATTAAACATCTGAGTATGATGTACTGAAGATCTGCCTGATAAGATTGCTCAGAATGTGTTCTCCACATTGTGCTAGGCTATTATCTTGCACTAAACTCAGAGGATTCCTCAAAACAAAGTCTCTATGCAGATTTACACGTAATTAAAGGTATCCAATATGCTACCTATATTAAAAATGGATAACCAACAAAAACCTATTGTATAGCACATGGAACTCTACTCAATGTTATGTGCCAGCCTGAATGGGAGGGGGTTTTGGGGAGAATTGGATACATGTATATGTATGGCTGAATCCCTTCACTGTTCACCTGAAAAGATCACAACATTGTTAATTAGCTATACCCCAAAGCAAAATGGTTTTGGTATTAAAAATAAACAATTAAATGAAGTTTAAAAAAGTTAGTGGGTGAGAACACTTCCTCTTCTAGCAGAGGGATTAACATTGTTTGAGCTCACTTTTAAGACCACTGTTCTAGGCTTGTCAAGAACATTATTTCTTTTAAGTTTTAAAACACTCTTTGAGGAGGATATTAGAATTCACACGATCATGACTTGAGGCTTAGGGAATTAAAGTAATTTCTCATCCATGTTCTACGTCACTCTAAGTCTAGCTTTGCCTGTCCCAAGAAGCTGAGCACTTCTACCATTAATTGGCATTTTATCATAGGGACATCATCAAACCAATCAGAATATTATTTTATTTATTGGTAAAATAAGGAGTAGGCAGTAGAGGACTGATACCTTGTAAAACTCAGATATGTGCTGTCCCTATATCATCTGTTACCTAAATATTTTGAGAGTGACATTTTTGACAGTGAAAGGGCACTATTAATTATGTCAGAGAAACAGATGCACAGTGGCTGGGCAGACTTGTTCTCCTCAACAGACTTTTAACTAGTGTGTTCTCACACACTTTTAATCTAGTTCAATACATTTCAATACATTTTCCATAGAGTAATTATTTGTGGTTCCTCCCTCACTATAAATAGTAAGATCCACAAAGGTAAGGACCTTTCTGTTTTTCTTCATGACAACCCACTCCAGTATTCTTGCCTAGAGGATCCCATGGATGGAGGAGCCTGGCAGGCTACAGTCCATGGGGTCACAAAGAGTTGGACACAACTGAACGACTTAACTTTTATCCCCAGAACCTAGGAGAAATGCCTGGAAAGTAGTAGGTGACAGTCTTCTTTTTTTAATGTATAAAAGAATGACTAAATGAGTTCATGGCTGTTTGGGTCAATGAATTAGCTGTGGAAGGAAGGAAGGAAGGAAGGAAGGAAAGAAGAAAGGAAGACAGAAGAGAAGAAAATGTTGACCAAGTGTAACTATGTAAATACAGATTCCAAAGTAACAGAGATGGCTATCACAGTAGTCCACATCAGCACTTAGATGTAGAAATATAGAACTCGCTAATTGAGAGACAGTTAATTCAAAACCTGAGTCTCCTGACACCTTCCCTGTCTAGAAAGTTTTCCAGTAAACAACATGCTCAGAATTCATAACAATGCTATGTAGCAACTGACAGTCTGTAGATACTCTGATGAATATATTTGTGCTTAACAGTTTTTAGTGCTCTCTTCCTGGAAAACAATTTTGTGTAGTTAATGATTTGAGAAACAATTATAATTGAAACTTACGGAAAAGGCAATGGCAACCCACTCCAATACTCTTGCCTGGAAAATCCCGTGGACGGAGGGGCCTGGTGGGCTGCAGTCCATGGGGTCACTGAGAGTCGAACACGACTGAGCGACTTCACTTTCACTTTTCACTTTCATGCATTGGAGAAGGAAATGGCAACCCACTCCAGTATTCTTGCCTGGAGAATCCCAGGGACGGGGGAGCCTGGTGGGCTGCCGTCTATGGGGTTGCACAGAATTGGACACGACTGAAGCAACTTAACAGCAGCAGCATCATAACTGAAAGTTAAGTGAATAATAAGGCTTAAAATTTCATATATAGGTCAGGTTGCAGCTTTGGCTCCTCTAGCCCAATGTTGGTTTACAGTGGTCAAGATGAGTTGAATTCAAGGGTTTTTTTTCCAAGCTATTTATATCTTCCAAACCAAATGGAATATTACACAAATACAGCATATTCATCCTCTGAACAGGAAGAACGTTGTAGTGTAATTGTTTTCCAGCAATTGTAAGAGCATACTGCTTGTCTCAGAAGAAAATTCCATCTAGAGGGGCTTTAAAGTCTTTAAAAAAAAAAAAGAAAAGAAAATTTCATATATATAACATGATCACACCTATTTGATAATGAACTCATAAGACTGATGAGAAAAAATGAAATCTTACAAAATATTTTTTGGCTTTATGTGGTTAGAAGTTACCAGTTAAAAACATAGTTTGAGTGTCTTGTTTAAGTTTTTAAAGCTATTCAAATTTTCTCCAAGGTAATCAATATATGCTTTAATCATATTTTCACCTAAAGTTACATAAGTAGATACATTGATGAATATATATTTACAGACAGATAGGCAACCCATTCCATTATTCTTGCCTGGAGAATTCCATGGACAGAGGAGTCTGGTAGGCTAGAGTCCATGGGATCGCAAAGAGTCGGACACGACTGAGCGACTTCACTTCACTTCACTGGTAAAGAACATATCTGCCAATGTAGGAGACTTAATAGATATAGGTTCCATCCCTGGTTTGGGAATATCCCCTGGAGGAGGACATGGCCATCCATTCCAGTTTTATTGTCTGGAAAACCTCATGAACAGAGAAGCCTGGTGGGCTACAGTCTATGGGGTTGCAAAAAGTCAGACAGGACTGAAGCAACTTAGCACACATATGGAGATATTTCTCTGTAATCTTCAGACTTTAGTTTTATAAAATTATAAAATAATTTTAAACTAAATTAGAAGTAAATGTTTCTTAATAAGATATGCTGAAATTATATTTTCTGCCTTTAAATTGAAAGTGCTGTGCTGTGCTTAGTTGCTCAGTCATGTCCGACTCTTTGCGACCCCACAGACTATAGCCTGCTAGGGTCCTCTGTCCATGGGATTTCTCCAGGCAAGAATATGCGAGTGAGTTCCCATGCCCTCCTCCAGGGGATCTTCTCAACCCAGGGATCAAACCCAGGTCTCCCACATTGCAGGTGGATTTTTTTTTTGGCTGTGGAAAATTTAGTTGTTTTCAAGAACTATTTTTACTGGCTCTGTGTTCATTCTGGAGCAGAACATATTTGATTTGAAATACAGTGTCTGTCTTTAACTGTTATTTTTGAAATTATTTTTAATTGATGTATTTAATTTTATTTATTTACTTATTTGATTTATTATAAATTAATTTGCTTATGATTAAATTACTATAATGGTTTTTTGGAGGAGCTAAGATGGTGGAGGAGTAGGATGGGGAGAACACTTTCTCCCCCACAAATTCATCAAAAGAACATTTAAACGCCGAGTAATTTCCACAAAACAACTTCTGAAAGCTGGCAGAGGACATCAGGCACCCAGAAAAGCAACCCAAGTCTTCAAAAGGAGGTAAGGAAAAATATAAAGGACAAAAAAAGGGACAAAAGAGGGAGGGACGGAGTTCAGTCCCGGAAAGGGAGTCTTAAAAAGAGAGAAGTTTCCAAACACCAGGAAACCTTCTCACTGCCGAATCTGTGCCGAGCCTTGGAAGCACAGAGGGCAACATAACAGGGAGGAAAAATAAATAATTAAAACCCGCACATTGCGAGCCCTACAGTAACTCCCCCAGCGGAGAAGCAGCGCAGACGCCTGCATATGCCATTAGCAAGCGGGGGCTGGGCAGGGAGGCGCGGCGCGGGCTGCATCGCAAGATTCTGGCCTGAATACCCCAGCACTATCTGAGTGAAATAATTTGGGCTAGCAAACCAGACTGTGGGATATCTACCACGCGAAAAGCCAGCCCTAACCTATGACACCGCCAGGCCCGCTCACGGAATAAAGGACTGAACAGAGATAGCCGGCGGCCTACCATCCCCCTCCGGTGATAGGCAGCCAGAGCCGGAAGGGGACAATTGCAACCCCAGAGAGACATTACCTATAAAACTGTAAGCAGGCTTCTTTGCTAACTAAAACTTCTTGGGGGTCTGGATGGTCAACATCTGCCTGAGAAGGTGTGCCAGTGCACAACTAGATAACAGCGGTGGGGAGGCGATAAGTCGCAGCAATTGCGAGTGCAAAACACCTCATCACCTGAGCTGCTCGAATCTAGGAAGGGCACAAAACGCAGGCCCAACTGAGAGTTTGCGCCTCTGAGGACTACCTGAGTGCCTGAACCTGAGCGGCTTGGACCTGGGAAGTACAGGCAGCCCAGGGCGGGCCGTGGATGGTTTGCGGCGGAGCAACCTAGAGCCTGAGCGGCGTGGGCAGAGAGGCTGCACGCGCCGTGAACTGGGGGCAGACCCAGTGTAGCTGAGGCACTGCGAGCACACGCCAGTGTTATTTGTTTGCAGCATCCCTCCCTACCTCCCCTCAGTGCGACTGAACAATTTCTGGGCAAGACATACCAAGCAAATTCTCCAGCAGCAAGGAACACAGCCCTGAGCTCCAAGATACAGGCAGCCCAAGGTCACCCCAAAACCATAGACATCCCATAACTCATTACTGGACATTTCATTGCACTCCAGAGAGAAGAAATACAGCTCCACTCACCAGAACACCGACACAAGCTTCCCTAACCAGGAAACCTTGACAAGCCACCTGTACAAACCCACACAGAGCGAGGAAACGCCACAATAAAGAGAACTCCACAAACTGCCAGAATACAGAAAGGACACCCCAAACTCAGCAATTTAAACAAGATGAAGAGACAGAGGAATACCCAGCA
>NW_011494923.1:3520526-3522077 GCF_000754665.1 Bison bison bison | reverse complement strand
AGAAACTCTTCAAGCCAGGAGGGAATGGCAAGACATACTTACAGTGATGAAAGAAAATAACCTACAGCCTAGATTATTGTACCCAGCAAGGATCTCATTCAAATATGAAGGAGAAATCAAAAGCTTCTCAGACAAGCAAAAGCTGAGAGAATTCAGCACCACCAAACCAGCTCTCCAACAAATACTAAAGGATATTCTCTAGACAGGAAACACAAGTTCGAGTGTATAAACTCGAACCCAAAACAATAAAGTAAATGGCAACGGGATCATACTTATCAGTAATTACCTTAAATGTAAATGGGTTGAATGCCCCAACCAAAAGACAAAGACTGGCTGAATGGATACAAAAACAAGACCCCTACATATGTTGTCTACAAGAGACCCACCTCAAAACAGGGGACACATACAGACTGAAAGTGAAGGGCTGGAAAAAGATTTTCCATGCAAATAGGGATCAAAAGAAAGCAGGAGTAGCAATACTTATATCAGATAAAATAGACTTTAAAACAAAGGCTGTGAAAAGAGACAAAGATGGTCACTACATAATGATCAAAGGATCAATCCAAGAAGATATAACACTTATAAATATATATGCACCCAACACGGGCACGCCGCAATATGTAAGACAAATGCTAACAAGTATGAAAGGAGAAATTAGCAATAACACAATAATAGTGGGAGACTTTAATACCCCACTCACACCTATGGATAGATCAACTAAACAGAAAATTAATAAGGAAACACAAACGTTAAACGATACAATAGACCAGTTAGACCTAATTGATATCTATAGGACATTTCATCCCAAAACAATGAATTTCACCTTTTTCTCAAGCGCACATGGAACCTTCTCCAGGATAGATCACATCTTGGGCCATAAATCTAGCCTTGGTAAATTCAAAAAAATAGAAATCATTCTAAGAATCTTTTCTGACCACAATGCATTAAGATTAGATCTCAATTACAGGAGAAAAACTATTAAAAATTCCAACATATGGAGGATGAACAACACCCTGCTGAATAACCAACAAATCACAGAAGAAATAAAAAAAGAAATCAAAATTTGCACAGAAACTAATGAAAATGAAAACACAACAACTCAAAACCTGTGGGACACTTTAAAAGCAGTCCTAAGGGGAAAGTTCATAGCAATACAGGCACACCTCAAGAAACAAGAAAAAAGTCAAATAAATAACCTAACCCTATACCTAAAGCAACTAGAAAAGGAAGAAATGAAGAACCCCAGGGTTAGTAGAAGGAAAAAAATCTTAAAAATTAGGGCAGAAATAAATGCAAAAAAAACAAAAGAGACCATAGCAAAAATCAACAAAACCAAAAGCTGGTTCTTTGAAAGGATAGATAAAATTGACAAACCATTAGCCAGACTCATCAAGAAACAAAGGGAGAAAAATCAAATCAATAAAATTAGAAATGAAAATGGAGAGATCACAACAGACAACACAGAAATACAAAGGATCATAGGAGACTACTATCAACAATTATATGCCAATAAAATGGACAACGTGGACGAAATGGACAAATTCTTAGAAA
>NW_011494923.1:3519087-3520041 GCF_000754665.1 Bison bison bison | reverse complement strand
AGCAATCAGAGCAGAAAAAGAAATAAAAGAAATCCAAATTGGAAAAGAAGAAGTAAAAGTCTCACTGTTTGCAGATGACATGATCCTTTACATAGAAAATCCTAAAGACTCCACCAGAAAATTACTAGAACTAATCAATGATTATAGTAAAGTTGCAGGATATAAAATCAACACACAGAAATCCCTTGCATTCCTATACACTAATAATGAGAAAAATGAAAAAGAAATTAAGGAAACAATTCCATTCACCATTGCAACGGAAAGAATAAAATACTTAGGAATATATCTACCTAAAGAACCTAAAGACCTATATATAGAAAACTATAAAACACTGGTGAAAAAAAAAAAAAAAAAAAGAAATCAAAGAGGACACTAATAGATGGAGAAATATACCATGTTCATGGATTGGAAGAATTAATATAGTGAAAATGAGTATACTACCCAAAGCAATTTATAGATTCAATACAATCCCTATCAAGCTACCAACGGTATTCTTCACAGAGCTAGAACAAATAATTTCACAATTTGTATGGAAATACAAAAAACCTCGAATAGCCAAAGCGATCTTGAGAAAGAAGAATGGAACTGGAGGAATCAACCTACCTGACTCCAGGCTCTATTACAAAGCCACAGTTATCAAGACAGTATGGTACTGGCACAAAGACAGAAATATTGATCAATGGAACAAAATAGAAAGCCCAGAGATAAATCCACCCACATATGGACACCTTATCTTTGACAAAAGAAGCAAGAATATACAATGGATTAAAGACAATCTCTTTAACAAGTGGTGCTGGGAAAACTGGTCAACCACTTGTAAAAGAATGAAACTAGAACATTTTCTAACACCATACACAAAAATAAACTCAAAATGGATTAAAGATCTCAACGTAAGACCAGAAACTATAAAACTCCTAGAGGAGAACATAGGCAAAACACTCTCCGACATACATC
>NW_011494923.1:3488847-3518987 GCF_000754665.1 Bison bison bison | reverse complement strand
TGGGAGAAAATAATAGCAAATGAAGCAACAAACAACTAATCTCAAAAATATACAAGCAACTCCTACAGCTCAACTCCAGAAAAATAAATGACCCAATCAAAAAATGGGCCAAAGAACTAAATAGACATTTCTCTAAAGAAGACATACAGATGGCTAACAAACACATGAAAAGATGCTCAACATCACTCATTATCAGAGAAATGCAAATTAAAACCACTATGAGGTACCATTTCACGCCAGTCAGAATGGCTGCGATCCAAAAGTCTACAAGCAATAAATGCTGGAGAGGGTGTGGAGAAAAGGGAACCCTCTTACACTGTTGGTGGGAATGCAAACTAGTACAGCCACTATGGAGAACAGTGTGGAGATTCCTTAAAAAACTGGAAATAGAACTGCCTTATGATCCAGCAATCCCACTGCTGGGCATACACACTGAGGAAACCAGAAGGGAAAGAGACACATGTACCCCAATGTTCATCGCAGCACTGTGTATAATAGCTAGGACATGGAAGCAACATAGATGCCCATCAGCAGATGAATGGATAAGAAAGCAGTGGTACATATACACAATGGAGTATTACTCAGCCATTAAAAAGAATACATTTGAATTAGTTCTAATGAGATGGATGAAACTGGAACCTATTATACAGAGTGAAGTAAGCCAGAAAGAAAAACACCAATACAGTATACTAACGCATATATATGGAATTTAGAAAGATGGTAACAATAACCCCGTGTACGAGACAGCAAAAGAGACACCGATGTATAGATCACTCTTATGGACTCTGTGGGAGAGGGAGAGGGTGGGGAGATTTGGGAGAATAGCATTGAAACATGTATAATATCATGTATGAAACGAGTCGCCAGTCCAGGTTCGATGCACGGTACTGGATGCTTGGGGCTGGTGCACTGGGAAGACCCAGAGGGAGGGTAGGGGAGGGAGGAAGGAGGAGGGTTCAGGATGGGGAATGCAGGTATACCTGTGGTGGATTCATTTTGATATTTGGGAAAACTAATACAATATTGTAAAGATTAAAAATAAAATAAAATTTAAAAAATAATTAAAAAAATAAATTACTATAATGATTTAAATTAATTGATTTATTTACATAAATTATTTTTTTAATTGGAGGCTAATTACTTTACAATATTGTGGTGGTTTTTGCCATACATGGACATGAATCAGCCACAGGTGTACATGTGTCCCCCCATCCCAAGCCCCACTCCCACCTCCCTCCCCACACCATCCCTCTGGATTGTTCCAGAGCACTGGCTTTGAGTTCCCTTCTTCATGCATCGACCTTGCACTGGATATCTATTTTACATTTGGTAATATACATGTTTCAATGTTATCCTCTCAAATCATCCCAACTTCACCTTCTCCCACAAAGTCCAAAATTCTGTTCTCTACATCTGTGTCTCTTTTGCTGTCTTACATATAGGCTCTCTTTCTAAATTCCATATATATGTGTTAATATACTGTATTGCTGTTTCTCTTTCTGACTTCACTCTGTATAATATGCTCCAGTTTCATCCACCTCATTAGAGCTGACTCAAATATGTTCTTTTTTATAGCTGAGTAATATTCCATTGTGTATATATACCACAACTTCCTTATCCATTCATCTTGCAGGTGGATTCTTTTACCAGCTGAGCTACCAGGGTGGCCCAAATTGAAAGTGAGGAGATGTTGATTTCTTGAACAATTAGTGAAGTACAAGTGAATCTCATTCTGATCTTTCTGCTTTATTCCCAAGGTTTTAGATTTGGGTAACAGCTACTGCAGGAGTTAGACTGTATGGATAAATAACAAGGAAACTCTGGAATTTATGAATGTGGAAAAATTCCTAAGATTTTCTGACATTCATTTCATTGAGAAAATGTAAATGTCAGTGATTTTTAAATATGTGAAGTAACAACTCAATTATATCAAACCGTAAGATAACCATCCAAGAGCAAATAAAACTGCAATGTGGACCAATGGAGTTCAAAATACATTTCAAATATTTTTAAAATTTGTTATACTTGGTATTAATCAATGAGTAATAAAAGGTATATTTATTTATTAAGTAAATAGGAACAATTTGGGAAAAACAGAGAATTAAAATTTAAATAGACCTGAAATCCTGGAAACCTTGCATACCCATTATGAGCTCTATTACTGAAAGTACCAAAGCCAGTCTATGATATGTATTTTATGAAATTCTCCTTTAGGCCACCCATCTGTAATGATATTCCACTGTTGTCATCCATATTGATTTTTCTTTGTCTGTAATGTAGCTAGAGTGAAGCTGAAAGATTATTTATGTTAGAAAGGAGGAACTAGCATTAAAGCAAAGAGAAAAAAGAAAGAAAAAGAAAAGTAACACTGGTGCAAATGGCTCTTTTCTATGGCTTAGGAATCTTTTTCTCAGGTTAAAAATTCTTCTTGATATACAGCAACCAGAAGAATTTGCCTCATAAATAACCGGCTTTGGACATGGAAGGATTATGGGATTTTAATGTCCTTTGTGTACTAACTTGATTTAGTTTTTTTTTTATTTAGTTTTACCATCTTTCTATTGTCAGAATCCTCATATCTCACTTAAACCCTACAGCTGATACTATGAAGCAGAGCCTATTTTTCTTTTCTTTTTCCAAAGGAAAGTCATCTCATGTTCTTGACTGCAACATATTCCATATCTAGTCGAAATAAATGAGTTAATATCTTTTACATCATGTGGCAGGTTAACAAAGACAATTTGCGAATCAAATTATTACTCTGAAAGGAATTGAGATAATAATTCTGTTTTCAAGACATTTCCATTATGGTGTATATCTCTTAACACAAAATATTTCTACTTGAGCTTGGAAGGTACCATTATTAATAGGTATAATTATTAATAGGAAATAATAAGTGATAAAAAATTAATGAACTTTTTAAAAAAAATTAGTGTCTTCATTACAAATTTTTCTGCTGCCTAAATTTGGCTAAGGTGTGCAAATTTTAATGCCTTTAAATAAACAGTTCACATGCTTTAACATATTGGTAACTTTACCACAATTTTCATTACATTCTATTTTCTGTGTTTGTATTCAGTTCATCCACTAAGAAAACTGTGCATTATCAACATTACTCCTTGAATATCCCAGCTGAAACACATGGATAAGAAATTTTAGAAGACCTAAAAGCCCATGCATCTTGGTTTAAACATTCAGCAACTTAGTTTTACTGAAGAGAATAGATGTATAAAATTAAATATCAATGTCAAGTAACTGTGCTTCAAAACAGATTTCTTTCAACTGTCACAATGAATTAGACAGAGTATAAGACAGCTTGAATAACCAGGTTGAAATCTTTTAAATAATTTTAACTCCAGAATGCCAGTGAAGACACTGCTGTACATTAATGAAACCTTTGATTCTCCTACCAAATAATAATCCGTTTTTCTTTTTCTTCTTAAACTTAATCTTATAGATAGACTGCAAAGCAGGGATAAATGGTATACAACTTGTCAAGAATGCCTCTTTGTTTGAAGAAAAAGTATTAGCCAGCTCATCGATTACAAAACACTCTTATTCTCTGTTATGCTGAAGTTTCTTTAAAAAAGAAAAAAAAAAAGAAATAAAGAGAAAAAAATAAAATTCATGAAGTCCATCAAGAAAATTTATTTTACAATAGAGAATAAGAATAAAAATGTGAGGAATAATCAATATGCCTTCTTATGTGAGCCTAGAGAAAAGACATACTTGAGAAACAGAATACATAGATTGCTTCCACAAGGAAAATCTTCTGATTTTTTTAAAGTACTGATTCAAAAATTGCTGTGATTTTAGACCAATCTCAATTACAGTGCCATAAAATGATGTCCAGCATCATTATGCCATTTTCTTCCTTACGTTTACTCATAGAAGTAGCAATAGTGAATGGAGGAGAGTTTCAAAAATCACTATTTGCTACACAGTACATAGCAAATTGTCTTGACTAAAGATTTTATGTCTCTTTATAAATAAAATAAAAACTAATATATGTCCAGAAACTGTACATAAAAAATAGTAAAGTACATTTACCTTAATGTCATTAATTGAAATTATTTTCCTAACAGCTCTGAAAATGTATTGCATATGTGTATATATTATGTATATATGTACATAAACCCATATATTTAATTATATTGCATATTGTATGACTCGTACTCATGAACCTCTATACCAGCCTTTCAGTATTTTGAGATATGGATAGCAACATCTTATAGAATTTAGACTCCACTGAAGCTAGAGTTATATATTCAATTTAGATTTCACCAAGAAGAGGAGAAAAGGAAAGTTATATCCATCTGAATGCAGAGTTCCAGAGAAAAACAAGAAGAGAGAAGAAAACTTTCCTAAGTGATCAATGCAAAGAAATAGAGGAAAATGATAAATTGGGAAAGACTAGAGATCTCTGCAATAAAATTAAAGATAAAAAGGGAACATTTCATGCAAAAATTGGCACAATAAAGGACACAAAAGGTATAGACCTAACAGAAGTAGAAGATAATAAGAGGACTTAACAGAAGCCAAAGATATTAAGAAGAGGTGTAAATAATACACAGAAACTATACAAAAAAGATCTTCATGAACCAGATAGCCACAATGGTATGATCGTTCACCTAGAGCCAGACAACTTGGAGTACGAAGTCAAGTGTGCCAAAGGAAGAATCACTATGAACAAAGCTAGTGGAGGTGATGGAACTCCAGATGATCTCTTTCAAAACCTAAAACACGATACTGTGAAAGCTGCACTTAATATGCCAGCAAGTTTGGAAAACTCAGCAGTGGCCACATTCCAATCCCAAAGAATGGCAATGTCAAAAAAATGTTCAAACTACCACACAATTGCACTCATCTTACACACTAATAAAGTAATGCTCAAAATTCTCCAAGCCAAGCTTCAACAGTATGTGAACTGAGAACTTCCAGATGTTCAAGCTGGATTTAGAAAAGGCAGAGGAACCAGAGGTCAAATTGCCAACATCAGTTGGATCACAGAAGAAGGAAAGGATTCCAGAAAAACATCTACTTCTCTTTCACTGACAATTCTAAACCCTTTGACTGTATGGATCACAAAAACTGTGGGAAACTCTTAAAGAAATGGGAATACCAGACCACTTTACCTGCCTCCTGAGAAATCTGTATGCAAGTCAAGAGGCAACAGTTAGAAATGGACATGGAACAACAGACTGGTTCCAAATAAGGAAAGGAGTATCTCAAGGCTGTATATTGTCACCCTGCTTATTTAACTTCTAATGCAAGGAGCATCATGCAAATTGCCTGGCTGGATGAAACACAAACTGGAATCAAGATTGCTGGGAGAAATATCAATAACCTCAGATATGCATATGACATCACCCTTATGGCAGAAAGCAAAGAGAAACTAAAGAGCCTCTCAATGAAACTGAAAGAGGAGAGTGAAAAAGCTGACTTAAAACTCAACATTCAAAAAACTAAGATCATGGCATCCAGTTCCATCACTCCATGGAAAATAGATGAGAAAACAATGGAAACAGTGACAGACTTTATTTTCTTGGGCTCCAAAATCACTTCAGATGGTGACTTGCAGCCATGAAAGTAAAAGACACTTGCTTCTTGGAAGAAAAACTATGTCAAACCTAGACATCATGTTAAAAAGTAGAGACATTACTTTGCCGATAAAGGTCTATATAGTCAAAGTTACGGTTTTTGCTGTAGTCATGAATGGATGTGAGA
Source organism: Bison bison bison (assembly GCF_000754665.1). Taxonomy (NCBI): domain Eukaryota; kingdom Metazoa; phylum Chordata; class Mammalia; order Artiodactyla; family Bovidae; genus Bison; species Bison bison. The sequence goes on along the minus strand of NW_011494923.1, from coordinate 3,513,260 downwards.
GTTAGATTGTAAAGAAGGCTGAACACTGAAGAATTGATGCACTTGATTTACATGAGTTTGAGCAAGCTCAAGGAGTTGGTGATGGTCAGGGAAGCCTGGCGTGCTGCAGTCCACAGGATCACAATGAGTCAAAGACGAATGAGTGACTGAACTGAACTGAACTAAATGAAAGGAATTTGTTAAAGCTTCATGCACAGATAAATTTCATGCTGCAGTTACTTACAGCCATGGATTATATAATAATATTATAATTATATTATATAATCCATGGCTGTAAGTATATATATAATCCAGATCATGGATTATATAACTATTGGGGGCTCCCCACAATGCTCTGAAGTCTAGACTCCAGTTTCAAGAGTATCTTGAGGCAGTTGAGGCACAAGCCACTAGTTTCATAAGTGTGGACAAATAAGGGGCCTAAAAGAGATGTTAGCATCTTCCCTTCCAGATCAAAATTAAGGCACTAGCACGACAAATTAACTCTGTTCATTTCCAAGGCAAAGCATTCAATATCATGGTAATCCAAGGCTATGCCCCAACCAGTAATGTTTAAGAAGCTGACATTGAATGATTCTATGAAGACATACAAGACCTTTTAGAACTAACACCCCCAAAATATATCATTTTCATTATAGGGGACTGGAATACAAAAGTAGGAAGTTAAGAAACACCTGGAGTAACAGGTAAATTTGGCCTTGGAGTACAGAATGAAGCAGGGTAAAGACTAATAGAGTTTTGCCAAGAGAACACACTGATCATAGCAAACACCTTCTTTCAACAACACAAGAGAGGACTCTACACATGGACATTGCCAGATGGCCAACACAGAAATCAGATTGATTATATTCTTTGCAGCCAAAGATGGAGAAGCTCTATACAGTCAGCAAAAACAAAATGGGGAGCTGCCTGTATCTCAGATCATGAACTCCTTATTGCCAAAATCAGGCTTAAATTGAAGAAAGTGGGGAAAACCACTAGACCATTCAGATGTGACTTTAATCACTTATGATTATACAGGGGAAGTGACCAATAGATTTAAGGGACTAGGTCTGTAAGACAGAGTGCCTGATGAACTATGGCCAGACATTCATGACTGTACAGGAGACAGGGAGCAAGATCATCCCCCAAGAAAAAGAAATGCAAAAAGGCATAATGGCTGTCTGAGGAGGCTTACAAATAGCTGTGAAAAGAAGAGAAGTGAAAAGCAAAGGAGAAAAGAAAATATACCCATTTGAATGCAGAGTTCCAAAGAATAGCAAGGAGAGATAAGAAAGCCTTCCTCAGTGATCTATGCAAAGAAATAGAGGAAATCAATAGAATGGGAAAGACAAGAGATCTCTTCAAGAAAATTAGAGATATTAAGGGAACATTTCATGCAAAGATGGGCTCGATAAAGGACAGAAATGGTATGGACATAACAGAAGCAGAAGATATTAAGAAGAGGTGGCAATAATACATAGAAGAACTGTACAAAAAAGATCTTCATGACATAGATAATCACGATGGTGTCATCACTCACCTAGAGCCAGACATCCTGGAATGTGAAGTCAAGTGGGCTTTAGGACGCATCACTATGAACAAAGCTAGTGGAGGTGATGGAAGTCCAGTTGAGCTATTCCAAATCCTGAAAGATGATGCTGTGAAACTGCTGCACTCAATACGCCAGCAAATTTGGAAAACTCAGCAGTGGCCACAGGATTGGAAAAAGACAGTGTTCATTCCAATCCCAAAGAAAGCCAATGCCAAAGAATGTTCAAACTACTTCACAATTGCACTCATCTCACCTGCTACTAAAGTAATGCTCAAAATTCTCCAAAGGCTTCACCAATACATGAATCGTGAACTTCCAAATGTTCAAGCTGGTTTTAGAAAAGGTAGAAGAACCAGAGATCAAATGACAACATCCGTTGATCATCAAAAAAGCAAGAGAGTTCCAGAGAAATATGTATCTCTGCTTTATTGACTATGCCAAAGCCTTTGACTATGTGGATCACAATAAACTGAGGAAAATTCTGAAAGAGATAGGAAGACCAGACCACCTGACCTACCTCTTATATGTCAGGAAGTAACAGTTAGAAATGGACATGGAGTAACAGACTGGTTCCAAATAGAAAAAGTATGTCAAGCTGTCTATTGTCACCCTGCTTATTTAACTTATATGCAGAGTACATCATGAGAAACACTGGACTGGAAGAAGCACAATCTGGAATCAAGATTGCCAGGAGAAATATCAATAACCTCAGATATGTAAAAGAAACCACCCTTATGGCAGAAAGTAAAGAAGAACTAAAGAACCTTATGATTACAGTGAAAGAGGAGAGTGAAACAGTTGGCTTAAAGGTCAACATTTATAAAACTAAGATCAAAACAGTGGAAACAGTGGCAGACATTTTTGGGGGGTCTCGAAAATCACTGCAGTTGGTGACTGCAGCCATGAAATTAAAAGACATTTCCTCCTTGGAAAGAAAGTTATGGCCAACCTAGACAGCATATTAAAAAGCAGAGACATTACTTTGCCAACAAAGGTCTGTCTCATCAAGGCTATGGCTTTTCCAGTAGTCATGTATGGGTGTGAAATTTGGGCTATAAGGAAAGCTGAGCACCAAAGAATTGATGCTTTTGAACTGTGGTGCTGGAGAAGACTTTTGAGAGTCCCTTGGACTGCAAGGAGTTTCAACCTGTCCATCCTAAAGGAGATCAGTCCTGGGTCTTCACTGGAAGGATTGATATTGAAGCTGAAACTCCAATACTTTGGCCACCTTATGTGAAGAACTTACTCATTTGAAAAGACGCTGATGCTGGGAAGGATTGAAAGTGGCAGGAGAACTGGACAACAGAGGATGAGATGGTTGGATGGCATCACTGACTCAATGGACGTGAGCTTGGGTAAACTCTGGGAATTGGTGATGGACAGGAAGGCCTGGCGTGCTGCAGTCCATCAGGTCACAAACAGTCAGGCACGGCTGAGAGACTGAACTGAACTGAACTGAGATAAATAAGCTTATTACCTTATAGGGGTTCCCATGTAACTAACTTTTTGTCTTTATCTTAGTGCCATTAGATCCGTGCCTTTTTGTTTAACTTTTACATTTTTTAAAATGTATTTATTATTTGACAGTTTTTTGGCTATGTTTTTGGAAAAGCTCGACAGTCTTATGTAAATCAATGAAGTTAGAACTGTCCATCACACTATCCATACAAATAATCTCAAAATGGCTTAAAGGGTTACATACACAAGAGGACACTGTAAAACTCCTAGAAGAGATCATAGGCAAAACTGTCTGACATAAGTTGTACCAGTGTTTTCTTAGCTCAGTCTCCCACAGCAATAGAAATAAAATAAAAAATAAACTAATGATATCTAATCAAATTTTTAAGCTTTTGCACAGCAAAGGAAACCATAATAAACAAATGTCAAGTCAACCTACAGAGTGGGAGAAAATATTTGTAAATGATGTGATCCAGCAAGGGTTTAATTGTGAAAATACACAAACAGCTCATACAGTTCAAGAACAACAACAACAAAAGACAAAGAACCCAATTGAAAAAAAATGAGCAGAAGACCTCGATAGACATTTCTCCAAAGAAGACATAGAGGTATGTGTGTATGTGTGTGTGTGTGTGTGTGTGTGTGTGTGTGTGTGCATGCTTAGTCATGTCCAATTCTTTGAGACCCCATGGACTGTAGCCCACCAGGTTCCTTTGTCCATTAAATTTTCCAGGCAAAAATACTGGAGTGGCTTGCCATTTCCTCCATAAATGATCGAACCTGCATTTCCTCTGTTTCTGGCACTGGCAGATGGATTCTTTACCACTGTGATTCCTTCGGAAGCCCGACAGAGAGATGGCCAATAGACAAATGAAAAGACGCTAACATTGTTAATTATCAGAGAAATGCAAATCAAAACTACAAAGGGTAACACTTCACACCAATTCTACAGAAAATAAATGCTGGAGAGGGTGTGGAGAAAAAGGGAACACTTCTATACTGTTAGTGGGAATGTAAATTGGCATAGTCACTACAGAAAACACTATGGAGGTTCTTTAAAAACTAAAAATAGAGCTACTGTATGATCCAAGAATACCATTCCTGGGCATATAGCTGGAGAAAACCCTATTTTGAAAAAATATATGCACTCCAATGTTCAATAGACAAAAACATGGAAACAACCTAAATGTCCATCAACAGAGAAATCAATAAAGAAGATATGGCACATATGTGCAATGGAAGACTACTCAATCTTAAAAAAGAATGAAATAATGATATTTGCAGCAACATGGATAGACCTAGAGATTGTCATGTTAAGTGAACTAAGTCAGACAGAAAAAGACAAATATCATATGATATTACTCATATGTGGAATCTAAAATATGATACAAATGAACCTATTTACAAAAAAGAAACATATCCATAGACATAGAAAATAAAGTATGGTCACCAAAGCATGGGGGGATAAATCAGGTATATGCAATTTAGCAGATACAAACTACTATATACAAAATAGATAAGTGACAGGGTCTTACTGCACAGGGAACTATATTCAATATCTTAACATAATCTATAATGGAAGGGCATAGGAGGAAAATATATATATATATATATGTATATATATATAACTGAATTACTTTGTTGTACACCAGAAACTAACATAACATTGTAGATCAACTATACCTCAACAAAAATTTCAAAAATTAAAAAAGAGACATCTAAAACAGTAAAATAAATAAAATCAAGGTGTTAATGTGAATTTGAAATCACCAATCCATTGGTAGCCATTTGAATTTTGTCTCCAAATTTTATAATAATTTGCAACCATGTAATGCCTTGCACTGGGAGAAGGCAAGGATGATCCACTCCAATACTCTTGCCTGGAAAATCCCATGGACGGAGGAGCCTGGTAGGCTGCAGTCCATGGGATCATTGAGTCGGACACTACTGAGTGACTTCACTTTCACTTTTCACTTTTATGCATTGGAGAAGGAAATGGCAACCCACTCCAGTGTTCTTGCCTGGAGAATCCCAGGGACGGGGGAGCCTGGTGGGCTGCTGTCTATGGGGTCACACAGAGTTGGATATGACTGAAGCCATTTAGCAGCAGCAGCAATGCCTTGCATTAAATCAGTTCTTTCTTTGAAAAAAAAAAAAAAAGCTTCCTATTGCATGACTCATTATCTTGAATGAAATCACAAACAGGGAATGGGTGAAATTCTCCAAAGGCAGGCTGTGGAAGAATATGTGAAATCTTCTTTACCTTCATCTCAATATTGTACTTCCTTCCATACACTGAGTGCTTGAAAAATATCTTTTTTTCTGAACAGATTATTGAAATGAGAGAAGAAAAAAACACTATATTGAGCCTGAACTCTACGAACATTAGTGGTAAAAGCTTTGAAACATCATTGGAACAGGTAAAGTATGGGGAGCGAAGACTTCAATTTTAAAGTTACAGGAATAAGGAATTTAATTAATTTTTGAATTTCTTAGTCATTTTGGAAAATCATGAAATTGGACTGTATGTAGATATTTTGTTTTCCCAGAATCCAATTCTATGAATACCTATTTTCCCTTGATTTGACAAATTTTTCAAGCCCATATGGATAAAGTATGCATGAAGCCCTGATTTCAGTGACTCAGTGGGTCTTTGTTGCTGTTGTTGAGTCATTAAGTCATATCCAACTCTTTGAGACCCCATGAAATGAAGCACACCAGGCTCCTCTGTCCATGAAATTTACCAGGCAAGAATACTCGAGTAGGTTGCCATTTCCTTTTCCAGGAGATCTGACCTTTGACCCTGGGATTAACATTCAAGGAGTCTTATCATCTTGGCCACCAGTATGGTTCAAGTTTCCATCTAATGAGTCCTTCATTTGATTAGAATCTATAATATTTCTTTACTGGCATCAAAGGGTATAAAATCTAGTAAATTTGTGAACACCCAGAGAAACACTATATCTATGTGGAGAGACTAAATCTACAACTAAGCCATGCCAAGATGAGCCAAGTCAAGAGTAAGAGAAAAAGAGGAATTCCTGAAAATATTTTGTGAATATATAGATATGTGTATGCTTACAGGGAATTTACACTGTATATTTTTCATGTAAACTTTAAATTTGTTGTTAGCTTAGGTTTAAACTAGGACTTGCAATATTGAAACTCAGTTGATCCTAAAATAGATCGGTTCATTTGGTAAAATCTCTGAAATCACTATAAATAAATGGTTTAGTGTGTAAAACTAAATGTTCTGCTTAATTATGTGTGTGTGTGTGTGTGTATCTGAGTTTTTGGAAAGCTTTATAAACATTATTGCTTCTCTAGGAACTGTTGATTAAAAAAAAAAACTATCAGTTTAATCTTGTTTTCCTTTGGAAAATATTGCTTGGGCATAGAAAGTTTGTATGCAGTGTGAGTCAGTTTGCTCACAGGGAAATTATGAGCAGAGTCCCAAGAACCACCCAGAATGTATGGAGCCTATGTTTATTTGTAGTGAGAGGAGTCTGAGAGATAAACTGGAACTCCAGGGAGAAAGGACATGATATACAGTGCTATCTTTGGCAGAAGCTGATCTGCTCAAAATGGGAAGAGAAGAACTCATCATGAATCTATCCATAGCTAGTAATGGTGCTCTCAGAACAGTTATATCTAATAGAAATTATATTACACTATACTATAAATCTGTTTTACTTCTCTAAGTGATATGTAAGATCTTCTTATATGTCGAGGCCTTGTCTTTCCCATGACTGTAGTAACATATGAGAGAGTTCTGGGAAGATAAGTAGAAACGCAATGGAACTATAAACATAATGATAGATACCAAACATTCCCAGTAACCAATTCCATGTTTAGTGAGCTCACAGGGAGAGTAAAGACATTTTACTAAATTTAAAACTCAGCCTGAGACAACAGATAATAATCAGAGTCTGTGGATATATCATTTCTTAAATTTCTTTGAATATAACAGGAATGTATTTGAAGAGAGGGACTGAGCAAAATAACTGCCTGAAATTAAAAAAAAAAAAAAAATAGAGGCAAAATGGTTGTCTGATGAGGCCTTACAGATAGCTGAGAAAAGAAGGGAGGCAAAAAGCAAGGAAGAAAAAGAAAGATATACCAATCTGAATGCAGAGTTCAAAAGAAAAGCAAGGAGAGAGAAGAAAACTGTCCTACATGATCAATGCAAAGAAATAGAGGAAAACAATAGAAAGGAAAGACTTGAGATCTCTTCAAGAAAATTAGAGATACCAAGGGAACATTTTAGGTAAAGATGAGCACAATAAAGGGCAGAAACAGTAAGGACCTAACAGAAACAGAAGATATTAAGAGGTGGCAAGAATACATAGAGCTATATAAGAAGATCTTAATGACCTAAACAACCACGAGGGTGCTATCACTCACCTAGAGCCAGACATCTTGGAGTACAGACTCAGTGTGCCTTAGGAAACATCACTATGAACAAAGCTAGTGGAGGTGATGGAATTTCAGCTGAGCTATTTCAAATCCTAAAAAATGGTGCTATCCAAGTGTTGCATTTAATATGCCAGCAAGTTTGGAAGACTCAGCACTGGCCACAAGACTGGAAAAGGTCAGTTTTTAATACAATCTCAAAAAAGGGCAATGCCAAAGAATGTTCAGACTACTGCACAATTGCATTCATTTCACATGCTAGCAAGGTAATGCTAAAAATTCTCCAATCCAGGCTTCAACTGTACATGAACGGAGAACTTCCATATGTTTAAGCTGGATTTAGAAAAGGCAGAGGAACCAAAGGTCAAATTGCCAACATCTGTTGGATCACAGAAAAAGGAAGAGAATTCCAGAAGAACATCTACTTCTTCTTCATTGACTATGCTAAAACCTTTGACTGTATGGATCACAACAAACTGTGGAAAATTCTTCAAGAGATGGGAATACCAGACCACCGTACCTGCCTTCTGTGAAATCTGTATGCAGGTCAAGAAGCAACAGTTAGAAATGGACATGGAACAATGGGCTGGTTCCAAATTGGAAAAGGAAAGTGTCAAGGCTGTATATTGTCACCCTGCTTATTTAACTTATATTTGAGTACATCATGCAAAATGCTGTGCTGGATGAAGCACAAGCTGGAATGAAGATTGCCGGGGGCAATATCAACCTCAGATATGCATATGACACCACGCTATGGAAGAAAGCAAAGAGGAACTAGAGCCTCTTGATGAAAGTGAAAATGGAAAGTGAAAAAGCTGGCTTAAAATTCAACATTAAAAAAAAAAAAACTAGGACCATGGCATCCGGTCCCATCACTTCATGGCAAATAGATGGGAAACAATGGAAACAGTGACAGATTTTATTTTCTTGGGCTCCAAAATCACTTCAGATGGTGACTACAGCCATGAAATTAAAAGAGGCTCATCCTTGGAAGAAAAGCTATGACCAAACCTAGACAGCATATTAAAAAGCAGAGACATTACTTTGCCGAATAGTCAAAGCTATGTAGTCAAAGCTTCCAGTAGTCATGTAGGGATGTGAAAGTTGGACCATAAAGAAGGATGAGTGCTGAAGAATTGATGCTTTTGAACTGTGGTGTTAGAGAATACTCTTGAGAGTTCCTTGGACTGCAATGAGATGAAACCAGTTACTCCTAAAGGAAATCAATCCTGAATATTCATCTGCAGGACAGATGCTGAAGCTGAACCTCCAATACTTTGGTCACTTTATGTGAAGAGCCACTCATCAGAAAAGACTCTGATGGTGGAAAAGATTTAAGGAAGGAGGAGAAGTGGAGGACAGAGGAAGAGATGGATGGCATCATCCACTTAATGGACACGAGTTTGAGCAAGCTCCAACTCGGGAGATGGTGAAGGACAGGGAAGCCTAGCATGATGCAGTCCATGGGGTTGCAAAGAGTCAGATATAACTGAGCAACTTAAGAACAACAACACAGTGACAAAATTCATCTATCTTAAAATACTGATAAAACCAAATGGGCTTTCCAGGTGGTACTAGTGGTAAAGAACATGCCTTCCAATGCAGGAGATGTAAGAGATGTGTTTTCAGCCCTTGGAATGGGAAGATCTCTTGGAGGAAGGCATGGCAACCCACTCCAGTATTCTTGCCTGGAGAATCCCATAGACAGAAGATCTGGCAGGCTGCAGTCCATAGGGTCACAAAGAGTCCTATACGACTTAAGTGACTTAGTGTGCATGCATGCAGAACCAACCATTGACAAGGATACAGAGAACCTGGATAACTCATACATTGCTGATGAGAACCTAAGATCGCATAGTGAATCTAATATAGTATGTTGTGAGGTTTCTTATACAACTAAACATGCAACTATCACAGGACTCGGTAATTGCAAACTTAGACTTTATTTTTCAGAGAATTTAGGTTCACACAAACACCTACATGCATAGTGGCTTTACTTGCAATAGCCCCAAACTGGAATCAGATATATGTCCTTCAATGAAATAATAGTTAAACTATGGTATGTCCAGTCTGTGGAATACTGCCGCTGCTGCTGCTGTGGCTGCTAAATCGATTCAGTCGTGTCTGACTCTGTGCGGCCCCATAGATGGCAGCCCACCAGGCTCCCCCGTCCCTGGGATCCTCCAGGCAAGAATACTGGAGTGGGTTGCCGTTTCCTTCTCCAATGCATGAAAGTGAAAAGTGAAAGTGAAGTCGCTCAGTCGTGTCCGACTCCTAGCGACCCTATGGACTGCAGCCTACCAGGCTCCTCTGTCCACGGGATTTCCCAGGCAAGAGTACTTTAGTGAGCTGCCATTGGCTTCTCTGAATCAACAATAAATAGAAACAAACTTGATACATATAAAAAGTTCAATGAATCTACAGAGAATTACAATGAATGCAAAATATTCTCAAAAGGTTATACATCATATGATTCCATTTATACAACATTTTTTAAATCCAAAATATAAAAAATATAGGATATATTAGTAGTTGCCAGAGGTTAGGAACTGAGTAAAATTTAGGGAGCTGTAGGTTATGATTACATACAGGGTAATAAGGTGTTGGAACTGCTCTGTATCTTGACTGTGGTGGTGGATATACAAGCTACACAGGGTGACAAAATTGCTCAGAACTTACACACACTAAAAAAGAAAAGATAAACCTGGAGATTTTGAATAAGACAGAATATATCCTATCAATATTCTCCTTGTGATACTATACTAACATTGTAAAAAATGCTACCATTTGAAAAACAGCAAAATGCATAAGAAATCTTTTGTATTATATCTTAAAACTGCATGTGAATCAACAACCATCTCAATAACAATGGCAATTAAAAAAAACAACTGTTTGGATCCTTAAAAACAAATAACAGCAACAAAAAATAAAACAGATATGGGCTGCTTGTCATGTATGTAGAGACAGGAATGAAACTTCATTGTAAAATTAAAGGAGGGGTGGGTCCTAAGATGGTGGAATAATAGGACAGGGAGACCACTTTCTCCCCAACAAATTCATCAAAAGAACACTTGAATGCTGAGCAAATTCCACAAAACAACTTCTGAACGCTGACAGAGGACATTAGGCACCCAGGAATTCAGCCCCTTGTCTTCAAAATGAGGTAGGACTAAATATAAAAGATAAAAAGAGAGACACAAGAGTTAGGGACAGAGACCCATCCCAGGAAGGGGAAAGGGAAGGGAAGTCGCTCAGTCATGTCCGACTCTTCACGACCCCATGGACTGCAGCCTACCAGGCTCCTCCATCCATGGGATTTTCCAGGCAAGAGTACTGGAGTGGGGTGCCATCGCCTTCTCTGCCCATCCCAGGAAAGGAGTCTTAAATGAAGAGAAATTTCCAAACACCAGGAAACCCTCTCACTGGTGGGTCTGTGGGCAGTTTTGGAATCTCAGAGGGCAACATAACCAGGAGGAAAAAAAATTAAAAATAATTAAATAAATCCCACAGATTACATGCCTAATGGCAACTCCCAGCAGAGCAGTAGCCCGGACTCTCACATCCACCACCAGCAAGCAGGAGTTGGACAGGGAGAAGCGGGCTGCATTGCATAGGGTAAGGATCAGACCTGAATGTCCTGAGGACAATCTGAGGGAGCTACCATGAGATAGCAACCTAAACTGTGGGATAGCCAGAGAGAGAGGAAAAAGAGAGAGAGAGAGAAAACTATCCTGCCAAAAGCCCTAAGCTAGGGCACTTCCGGGCCCACTTTCAGAACAAAGGACTGAACAAATACAAGAGGAGAGCTAGCTGGTTGTGGATAGGCCCATCCCCTGCCAGAGGCAGCCAGAACTGGAAAGGGGCAATCTTTGTCCCAGAGATGGCATCCTCTACCAAACTGCGAGCAGGCTCCCAGTTGCTAACCAAGACCTGGGCTTCTGGACAGTTGACATCATCCTGGAGGGTCGCAGCCACAGATCAGCTCTCTAGAAGAGACACATGACACATCTGAGTAAACGCGTCTACTGCACACCCAGAAAACTGAGCGGCTGGGACAGAGGAGGCGATAAGATGCACACCCCAACCTGGGGAGAGTGTGCTCAACAAGCACCTGGCCGCCTGAGCTGCTCAAACCTGGGAAGGGCACAAAATGCAGGCCCAACCGAGTGTGCCCCTTTGTGGAGTATCCAAGAACCTGAACCTGAGTGGCTTTGACCTGGGAAGTGCACACAACCCAGGGCCCGCTTTAGACAGTTTCCCTGCAGAGCAACCTGGAGACTGAACAGTGTAGACTGGGAAAGCACGCACACCATGAGTGGGGGCAAACCCAGTGTGGCCCAGACACTGTGAGCACTCCCCTCACATGCCAGTGATATTTGTTTGCAGTGTTCCTCCCTCCTCACAGAATGACTGAACAAGTGAGCCTAAATAAGTGACCACTTTCACCCTCTTGTGTCAGGGTGGAAATTAGACACTGAAGAGACCTGCAAACAGAAGAAGCCAAAATAAACAGAAGGAACCACTTTGGAAGTGACAGGCGCAACAGATTAAAACACTGTAGTTAGCACCTACTACATTGGAAGGGGCCTGTAAATCTTGACAAATATAAGAAAGAACAAGGAACTAACTGATACTGAATTGACCCCGCACTGCCCACAACAGCTCCAGATAAATTCCTAGATATACTTTTATTATTATCATTTTTTGAATTTTTAAAATTTTTATGTGCTCTATTAATCTTTTAATTTTCATTTTTAAAACCTATTACCATGCCAAAAAAAGACCCTATTTTAAAAAAATTCATATATATTTTTTATAATTTTTGTGATTTTGCTCTTTTTTTTTTGTATTTTTGAGAGTCTAAACTCTAGATTTTTAATCTTTGCTTTTTGGTATTTGTTATCAATTTTTTATCTTGAAGAATTCAATCTTCAGTACCCATTTTTACTTAGGAGTGTGATTACTGGCTTGATTACTCTCTCCCCCTTTTGACACTCCTTTTTCTACTCCAGGTCACCTCTATCTCCTCCCTCCCCCTTCTCTTCCCTACCCAAATCTGTGAACCTCTGTGAACCTCTGTGTGTGTCTGGGGCTGTGGAGAACACTTAGGGAACTGATTACTGGCTAGATCTGTCTCTCTCCTTTTGATTCCCCCTTTTCTCCTCCTGGTCACCTCTATGTTCTTCTGGTCTCCTGGTCACCTCCCTCTTCTATTCTCTATGTAACTCCATGAACCCTCTCTGAGGTTCCAGACTGTGGAGAGCACATAATGAATTGATTACTGGCTAGATTGTTTTCCCCTCTTCTGATTCCCCCTCTTCTCCTCCTGGTCACCACTATCTCCCTCCCCTCTCTTCTCCATGTAACTCTGTGAACCTCTCTGGGTGTCCCTCACTGTGGAGAATCTTTTCACAATTAACCTAGATATTTTATCATTAGTGCTATATGGATGGAGAAGTCTTGAGGCTACTGTAAGAATAAGACTGAAAATCAGAGACAGGAGGCTTAAGTCCAAAACCTGACAACACCAGAGAACTCCTGACTCCAGGAAACATTAATTGATAAGAGCTGATCCAAAAGCCTCCATACCTACACTGAAACCAAGCACCACCCAAGAGTCAACAAACTCCAGAGCAAGACATGCCATGCAAATTATCCAGCAACGCAGGAACATAGCCCTAAGCTTCAATATACAGGCTGCCCAAAGTCACAGCAAACCCATAGACATCTCAAAACTCACTACTGGGCAGTTCATTTCACTCCAGAGAGAAGAAATCGAGCTCCACCCACCAGAACACCAACACAAGCTTCCCTAACCAGGAAACCTTGACAAGCCACTCGTTCAACCTCACCCACAGGGAGGAACCTCCACAATAAAGAGGAACCAAAAACTGCCAGAATACAGAAAGGCCACCCCAAACACAGCAATCTAAACAAGATGTAAAGGCAGAGAAATACGTAGCAGGTAAAGAAACATTATAAAGAAAATGCCCACCAAACCAAACAAAAGAGGAAGAGATAGGGAGTCTACCTGAAAAAGAATTCAGAATAACGATAGTAAAAATGATCCAAAATCTTGAAAACAAAATGGAGTTACAGATAAATAGCCTGGAGACAAGGATTGAGAAGATGCAAGAAATGCTTAACAAGGCCCTGGAAGAAATAAAAAAGAGTCAATCAATAATGAATTATGTAATAACTGAGATCAAAACACTCTGGAGGGAACCAACAGTAGAATAACGGAGGCAGAAGATAGGATTAGTGAGGTAGAAAATAGAATGGTAGAAATAAATGAAACAGAGAGGAAAAAAGAGAAAAGAATTAGAAGAAATGAGGACAATCTCAGAGACCTCTGGGACAATGTTAAACACCCCAACATTCAAATCATAGGAATCCCAGAAGAAGAAGAAGACAAAAAGAAAGACCATGAGAAAATACTTGAGGAGATGATAATTGAAAACTTCCCTAAAATGGGAAGGAAATAGTCATCTAAGTCCAAGAAATCCAGAGAATCCCAAAGAGGATAAACTCAATGCAAAACACCACAAGACACATATTAATCAAATTAACAAAGATCAAACACAAAGAATAAAGCAGCAAGGATAAAACAACAAATAACACACAAGGGGATTCCCATAAGGATAACAGCTGATCTTTCAATAGAAACTCTTCGGGCCAGAAGGGAATGGCAAGACATACTTAAAGTGATGAAAGAGAAAACCTACAACCCAGATTACTGTACCCAGCAAGGATCTCATTCAAATATAAAGGAAAAATTAAAAGCTTTACAGACAAGAAAAAGCTGAGAGAATTCAGCACCACCAAACCAGCTTTCCAACAAATGCTAAAGGATATTCTCTAGATAGGAAACACTGAAAAGGTGTATAAACTTGAACCCAAAACAACAAAGTAAAAGACAACGGGATCATACTTATCAATAATTATCTTAAACGTAAATGGGTTAAATGCCCCAACCAAAAGACAAAGACCGGCTGAATGGATACAAAAACAAGACCCCTATCTATTCTGTCTACAAGAGACTCACCTCAAACCAAGGGACACATACAGACTGAAAGTGAAGGACTGGAAAAATATATTTCACACAAATGGAGACCAAAAGAAAACAGGAGTAGCAATACTCATATTAGATAAAATAGACTTTAAAATAAAGGCTGTGAAAAGAGACAAAGAAGGACACTACATAATGATCAAAGGATCAATCCAAGAAGAAGATATAACAGTTATAAACATATTGCACCCAACATAGGAGCACCACAATATGTAAGGCAAATGCTAACAAGTAAAGAGGAAATCAACAATAACACAAATATAGTGGGAGACTTTACTACCCCAGTCACACCTATGGATAGATCAACTAAACATAGAGTTAACAAGGAAACACAAATATGAAATGATACAATGTACCAGTTAGACCTAATTGATATCTATAGGACATTTCATCCCAAAAGAGTGATTTTTACCTTTTTCTCAATTGCACATGGAACCTTCTCCAGGATAGATCACATCCTGGGCCATATCTAGCCTTGGTAAATTCACAAAAATTGAAATCATTCCAAGCATCTTTTCTGACCACAATGCAGTAAGATTAGATCTCAATTACAGAAGAAAAACTATTAAAAATACCAACATATGGAGGCTAAATAACATGCTTCTGAATAACCAACAAATCAGAAAAACATCAAAAAAAAAGAAATCAAAATATGCATAGAAACAAATGAAAATGAAAACACAACAACCCAAAACCTATGGGACACTGTAAAAGCAATGTAAGGGGAAGGTTCATAGCCATACAGGCATACCTCAAGAAACAAGAAAAAAGTCAAATAAATAACCTAACTCTACACCTAAAGCAACTAGAAAAGAAAGAAATGAAGAACCCCAGGGTTAGTAGAAGGAAATGAATCTTAAAAATTAGGGTAGAAATAAATGCAAAAGAAACAAAAGAGGCCACAGCAAAAATCAACAAAGCTAAAAGCTGGTTCTTTGAAAAGATAAATAAAATTGACAAACAATTAGCCAGAGTCATCAAGAAACAAAGGGAGAATAATTAAATCAACAAAATTAGAAATGAAAATGGAGAGATCACGACAACACAGAAATACAAAGAATCATAAGAGACTGCTGCTGCTGCTAAGTCACTTCAGTTGTGTCCGACTCTGTGCAACCCCATAGATGGCAACCCACCAAACTTCCCCGCCCCTGGGATTCTCCAGGCAAGAACACTGGAATGGGTTTCCACTTCATGGCAAGAGAAATGGCAAGAGACTAATATCAGCAACTATATGCCAATAAAATGGACAACTTGGAAGAAATGGACAAATTCTTAGAAAAGTATAACTTTCCAAAACTGAACCAGGAAGAACTAGAAAATCTTAACAGACCCATCACAAGCACGGAAATCAAGCTTATTACACAAGCACTGTAATAAGAAATCTTCCAGCAAACAAAAGCCCAGGACCAGACGGCTTCACAGCTGAATTCTACCAAAATTTTAGAGAAGCACTAATACCTATCCTACATAAATTTTCCAGAAAATTTCAGAGGAAGGTAAACTGACAAACTCATTCTATGAGGCCACCATCACTCTAATATCAGAACGAGACAAAGATGCCACAAAAAAAAAAAAAAGAAGAAGAAGAAGAAGAAAACTACAGGCAGTTTCACAAATAAACATAGATGGAAAAATCCTTAAAATTCTAGCAAACAGAATCCAACAACATATTAAAAATATCATACATCATAACCAAGTGGGATTTATTCCAGGGAGGCAAGGATTATATCCACAAATCAATGTGATACACCACATTAACAAATTGAAAGATAAAAGCCTTATGATTATCTCAACAGATGCAGAGAAAGCCTTTGACAAAATTCAACATCTATTTATAATAAAAATCCTCCAGAAAGCAGGAATAGAAAGAACATACCTCTACATAATAAAAGCTATATATGATAAACCCACAGCAAACATTATTCTCAATGGTGAAAAATTGAAAGCATTTCCCCTAAAGTCAGGAAAAAAACAAGGGTGCCCACTCTCACCACTACTATTCAACATAGTTTTGGAAGTTTTAGCCACAGCAGTCAGAGCAGAAAAAGAAATAAAAGGAATCCAAATTGGAAAAGAAGAAGTAAAACTCTCACTGTTTGCAGATGACATGATCCTCTACATAGAAAACCCTAAAGACTCCACCAGAAAATTACTAGAGCTAATCAATGAATATAGTAAAGTTGTCGGATATTAAATTAACACACAGTTATCCCTTGCATTCCTATACACTAACAATGAGAAAACAGAAAGCAAAATTAAGGAAACAATTCCATTCACCATTGCAACAAAAAGAATAAAATACTTAGGAATAAGTCCACCTAAACAAACAAAAGATCTGTATATAGAAAACTATAAAACACTGATGAAAGAAATCAAAGAGAACACAAATAGATGGAGAAATATATCATGTTCATGGATTGGAAGACTCAATATACTGAAAATGAGTATACTACCCAAGGCAATCTATAGATTTCAATGCAATCCTATCAAGCTACCAATGGTATTTTTCACAGAGTTAGAACAAATAATTTCACAATTTGTATGGAAATAAACAAAAAACCTTGAATAGCCAAAGCAGTCTTGAGAAAGAAGAATGGAACTAGAGGAGTCAACCTGCCTGACTTCAGGCTATACTACAAAGCTACAGTCATCAAAACAGTATGGTACTGGCACAAAGACAGAAATATAGATCAATGGAACAAAATAGAAAGCCCAGAGATAAATCCATGCACCTAGGGACACCTTATCTTCAACAAAGGAGGCAAGAGTATACAATGGAGAAAAGACAATCTCTTTAACAAGTTGTGCTGGGAAAACTGGTCAATCACTTGTAAAAGAATGAAACTAGAACACTTTCTAACACCATACACAAAAATAAACTCAAAATGGATTAAAGATCTAAACATAAGACCAGAAACTATAAAACTCCTAGAGGAAAACATAGGCAAAACACTCTCTGACATAAGTCACAGCAGGATCCTCTATGACCCACCTCCCAGTGTAATGGAAATAAAAGCAAAAATAAACAAATGGGACCTAATTAAACTTAAAAGCTTTTGCACAATGAAGGAAACTATAAGTAAGGTGAAAACACAGGCTTCAGAATGGTAGAAAATAATAGCAAATGAAGCAATTGACAAAGAATTAATCTCAAAATTATACAAGCAACTCCTGCAGCTCAATTCCAGAAAAATAAATGACCCAATCAAAAAATGGGCCAAAGAAGTAAACAGACATTTCTCCAAAGAAGTCATACAGATGGATAACAAACACATGAAAAGATGCTCAAAATCACTCATTATCAGAGAAATGTAAATCAAAACCACATTTCAGGCCAGTCAGAATGGCTGCGATCCAAAAGTCTACAAGCAATAAATGCTGGAGAGGGTGTGGAGGAAAGGAAACCCTCTTACACTGTTGGTGGCAATGCAAACTAGTACAGCCACTATAGAGAACAGTGTGGAGATTCCTGGAAATAGAACTGCCATATGACTGAGCAATCCCACTGTTGGGCATATACACCAAGGAACCCAGCATTGAAAGAGACACA
The DNA here is from genome assembly GCF_000754665.1 of Bison bison bison. Classification (NCBI taxonomy): domain Eukaryota; kingdom Metazoa; phylum Chordata; class Mammalia; order Artiodactyla; family Bovidae; genus Bison; species Bison bison. Next base: position 3,495,233 of record NW_011494923.1, on the reverse strand, counting down.
TGTAGTCCAATGTTCATCACAGCACTTATTATAACAGCCGGGACATGGAAGCAACCTAGGTGTCCATCAGGAGACGAATGGCTAAGAAAGCCATGGTACATATACACAATGGAATATTACATAGACATTAAAAAGAATACATTTGAATCAGTTCTAATGAGGTGGAAGTAAGTCAGAAAGAAAAACACCAATACAGTATACTATTGCATATATATGGAAAAAGAGACACAGATGTATAGAAGTCTTTTGGACTCTGTGGGAGAAAGCAAGGGTTGGATGATTTGAGAGAATAGCGTTGAAACATGTATATTATCATATGTGAAACAGATCACCAGTCCAGGTTCAATGCATGAGACAGAGTGCTCAGGGCTGGTGCACTGGGATGACCCAGAAGGATGGGATGAGGAGGGAGGTGGGAAGGGTTTCAGGAGGAGGAACACATGTACACCCATCACTGATTCATGTCAAAGTATCGCAAAGACCACCACAATATTGTAAAGTAATTAAACTCCAGTTAAAATAAATATTTTTAAAGTAAAATTAAAGGAAAGTAAAGCTTTAAATACTAGAAAAAAATTCATAATTCACTTTTAATCTTTTCTGGAAAAAATAGCTTTTGATTTGAATGGAGCAGTTCATGACATAAATAAACAATTTTATTAACTCATATATCTTGTGATGTGTGTGTAATTTTTTTTTTTTTCCTGAGAGTCTAAGTTTTTCCACTTATCCTTTCGGATAAATTCTTTAAATATTACTGTGTGTGCGTGCTAAGCTGCTTCAGTTGTGTCCAAGTCTTTGTGACCCTATAGACTAAATAGGTCTATTTCATAACTAATAAATCAGAATAATAACTTGGCTCTTTACATTTTTGTATCAATCACACACTATCAGAAATAGGCTAAATAACTATTCTCACTTATTTGAAAAAAATCCAATTAGCTGTTACATTTAATTAAAAAACTGTGATACTGACTCAGCATATTTGTATTCAGAATGTTAAATTACTATGGTAAAATTTGGAGAACTCTCTTTTGAATATTTTTAATTATCTAAGGCTAAAGAATAGAAAAGAAAGAAAATTCAAAATGCTCCCTTCTATTCTTTTCTGAATTATTTTAATCTACTCTTCTCTCACTTTTTGAATAACTTTTAAAAATCAAAACTAAATTCAAAATATTTATATCTACTGCACCTTATGTTTTCTTAAATAATATCAATTGCACTTTCACCTTCTCCATGTATTCTTCTCTGATCATTTCAAATAAAAGTAATACCTTCGTGCTTGGAATCTTTACAGCTTATAATGCCAAATACATTGTTTGATACTTAAAATTAAAGGTATTTTATCATTAACTGTATATGTGGCATCTGCCTTTGGACAGGAATTAGGTCTAATTATTTATTTTTCTTTTGTAATTCACCATATTACCCACTGATTTCTATTCAACAGGAGCACACTATAAATGTTGACTGATATTTAACACATCTAAAACTCACATATAAGAAATCAATGAAATCAAAACACATACTTTCCTAAATAAAAAGCATATGAATATATGCATCACCTTCACACTATGCCATGCACATACCAGATGTTTACTTTACTATGAGTAATCCGTCCACAGGCCACAAATACACAATTAATGAATATGTTCTGCTACAGCTGAAACTCCAATACTTTGGCCACCTCAGGCAAAGAGTTGGCTCATTGGAAAAGACTCTGATGCTGGGAAGGATTGGGGGCAGGAGAAGGGGATGAGATGGCTAGATGGCATCACCAACTCGATGCACATGAGTTTCGGTGAACTCCAGGAGTTGGTTATGGACAGGGAGGTCTGGCATGCTGCAATTCATGGAGTCGCAAAGAGTTGGACACGACTGAGTGACTGAACTGAACTGAACTGAAACAGCACCCTAATTGGGGATTGAACTTTCCATATGGGCTATCAAAAACCCCTTTTTGTTTTCAAATTTTCTGGAAGTAGACCCGACTCTGCATTTCAGGAGCTTCAAGGAAACTCTTTCTTTTCCTAAAGTATACTCAAAAAAAGAAATATGGAAAAGAAAGGGAAATATCATTCGTAATGTGGTCTCAAGCTGAAAAGAATTGGCCATGATTTTGCAAAGAGATCAACACATAAATTGTGATTAAGTTTTAAATCGTAGCTCACTCTATTTTAGTGGCATTATAAACTGAAAGGATTTCTTGTATATTATTGAGAGATATGAAGCAATATATATAATTTCTTCAGCAAAATGTTTTCTTTGTGTGTTTCAAACAACTGGGTTTTATCAAAAATTTTGATGCTTGGACATTTAGTAAGTTTGGGTCTGCCTATACTAAATTCCTCCTAGAGTTTCATAATTAAAGGTATGTGGAACTGGACAAAGGCCAAGATAATTTTTAAAACATGACTACATGTTTTTAAAATAGCAATGTCAGCTATACAGTGTTTCAGAAGAGAGCAACGTCTACAAAGAAGACTCTTCAATTTGACTTCCAAGTCTTGGCATAACTTTTACAGAGCTGGTAATCACACACTCTATTATCCACTAAGCTTCAGTGAGTCAATAGGATAGAATTTTAGTTATAGAGTGAAAAAAAAGCTACCATATGTCTCACGATTTATAAGATAACATTCTTCACTGGGATCTGAAAGTCTGAAGACCTTGCAGAAGGAGAGAAGTAGAGAGGGAGAAACTATTCATTCTTTTGTAATTATTAGTACTTTCTAGGAAGATCTTAATCATTTTTTTAATGTTTCCCTCAGGTATGACTCCATACAATCCTTTTGACTTCTTAAAGCCTACTCCTCAATTGTCAGACACTTTGGTTTCTTCTTTAAAATCTATTTTTAACATGCATTTTTATTTAATCAAGGCAGTTTCACCCCCCTGAACCTCAAAGTCCTTGGAGAGGGTCCATAATCCTCAATATAAAATGAAGTGAATGCCAGATAAATCCCTTTTTGGGTAAGTCACCTATTTTCATACTTTTATTGCCCTGTCTGCTTTATTAGATCAAATCAATGTCTATGAAATGTCTCATACTGATGCCCCTCAATAAATGTTCAGTCTGATCATCCCTGGCACCAATATTAATTAAAGGGGCTTTGTAAGAACAATTTGTAAAATGTTTTGAAATGTTCAGATGATAGTTGTATACAATGTATCACATCAATTAATATTTATTACCTGTTTAAAATTTATACAGTAGCTACACTTTATTTTTTTTTAATTTTATTTTATTTTTTAACTTTACATAATTGTATTAGTTTTGCCAAATATCAAAATGAATCCACCACAGGTATACATGTGTTCCCCATCCTGAACCCTCCTCCCTCCTCCATCCCCATACCATCTCTCTGGGTCGTCCCAGTGCACTAGCCCCAAGCATCCAGTATCGTGCATCGAACCTGGACCTTATACACGTTAACAAGGATACTACGTTTAGCAATAGAACGAAATAGGCTGGAAGAAAAAGTATTCTGTTTCCTAGATTAGCCTATGCCCAGGGATAAGAAATCCTATAACTAGGTAAAAGAGGTTTAAAAGATGCCTTGAATGTATTTTTAATAGTAATACCCTTATCCCTTATCCATCTGATTTTTTTCACTTTCTATTCACCCCCCCAATTTTTTTTTTTTACACTTACACTCAACTTCACCAACTCACTTTGTTCTGACTTTTATGATACCTCTGCCATCTCTTCCTTACTCTATGACTCTGATATTCATGTTCTTCTCTGAATCATGCCTGGTGCTGCTAAGTCGCTTCAGTCATGTCTGACTCTGTGCGACCCCATAGACGGCAGCCCACGAGGCACCCCGTCCCTGGGATTCTCCAGGCAAGAACACTGCAGTGGGTTGCCATTTCCTTCTCCACTGAATCATGCCTAGGCGCCCTTTATCTTTATCTGGAATATACATATGATTTTCCTGTCATACTTTCACATACCTGCTATCGTTTTGTCATACATTATTGGTTGGGGGGTTTGTTTCAACGTTGAACATGATTATTTGAGGAATGAGAGTTTGTTCTATTTGTTAATTATATATATATATATAGAGAGAGAGAGAGAGAGAGAAATTCCAGTGATTAAGGAACATTTTTTAAAGCCTATTCTAATAAAAGTAATCTATTCCCAGAATACCTAAAAATCACCTTTTTTTTCTGTAGGAATATAACTCAGAATACAAAAGGACAAAAGTAAAAATAACACTAACTATTTTATATTAATAATCTTATACAAATAATGAGCTTCATAAGATTTAGTTTTTCTGTTCCAACTCACTTACTGGATTTTTAAAAATATTATGGAATGTTAAATTATTTTCCTGGGTCAGCATAGCAATCTCAGGGACTTCTAAGAAAAGTAATTTTTATTATTAGGGCACTTTCAATGACTTGATTAAATGACACGTTCTCACAGCCTTCTCAGAAACTAAATATTTTGAGACAATATACCTATCCTCAACTGTTTAGGCAGCATATGAAAAGAAATTAAATTAACTGCATCAGCTTTATTTTCTAATGGACATGGATTATTCACCCTATAAAGCACTATAAAGTAAAAAAGACTGAATGATATCTGTGTGTGTGCATGTCTGCCAGAGATATCCTATTCTGACTCGATGATCATCTGTCCATATTCTGTGTAGTATCATAAAAAAATTTTAAATATATTGGTGATTTATCTTGTGTCAGTGACACATCATTTCTTCAGTTTATTGAAAATGAGTCTGCTCATATCTTAATATTCAACATGTTTCTGTCATATTAAAAAAATTAAAATTTACATTTAGAAAGATAAAGCCAGGATATGGACAAAATTTTCTTTAAAAGGTTCAACTTGATCCAAAAAGAACCCTGGATTAATCTTTTCTCAGACACTAGCAAAGAAGAAAAAGATATCTGGGGTAACACATTTACTAATGGTTGAGGAATTAAGCAAAGATTTCAGATAATGATGTAAAAATTATTTAAATAGTTGAATTTCCTTGCTATTTCATGTTGCATGAAGACTGTCATTTGTCCTTAACATGTTCGATATTTATATAATTTCTCTTCAGGATATGATCAGTTTGAGTTCAGTTTCTCAGTCGTGTCCGACTCCTTGCAACCCCGTGAACCACACCACACCAGGCCTCTCTGTCCATCACCAACTCGAGTCCATGTAAACCCATGTCCATTGAGTCGGTGATGCCATCCAACCACCTTATTCTCTGGGGTCCCCTTCTCCTCCTGCCGTCAGTCTTTCAGAGCACCAGGGTATTTTCCAATGAGTCACCTCTTCTCATCAGGTGGCCAAAGTATTGGAGTTTCAGCTTCAACATCAGTCCTTCCAAGGACAACCACGACTGATCTCCTTTAGGATGGACTGGTTGGATCTCCTTGCAGTCCACGGGACTCTCAAGCATCTTCTCCAACACCACAGTTCAAAAGCATCAATTCTTCAGCACTCAGCTTTCTTCACAGTCCAACTCACATCCGTACATGACCACTGGAAAAACCATAGCCTTGACTAGACGGACTTTGTTGGCAAAGTAATATGTCTTATTTTCAATATGCTATCTAGGTTGGTCATAACTTTTCTTCAAAGGAGTAAGCGTCTTATAATTTCATGGCTGCAATAACAATTTGCAGTGATTTTGGAGCCCAGAAAAATAAAGTCTGACACTGTTTCCCCATCTATTTCCCATGAAATGATGGGACCGGATGTCATGATCTTAGTTTTCTGAATGTTGAGCTTTACGCCTACTTTTGCACTCTCCTCTTTCACTTTCATCAAAAGGCTTTTTAGTTCTTCTTCACTATCTGCCATAAGGCTGGTATCATCTGCATATCTGAGGTTATTGATATTTCTCCCAGCAATCTTGATCCCAGCTTGTGCTTCCTCCAGCCCGGCATTTCTCATGATGTACTCTGCATAGAAGTTAAATAAGCAGGGTGATAATATACAGCCTTGACGTCCTCCTTTTCCTATTTGGAACCAGTAAGTTGTTCCATGTCCAGTTCTAACTGTTGCTTCCTGACCTGCATACAGGTTTCTCAAGAGGCAGGTCAGGTGGTCTGGTATTCCCATCTCTTTCAGAATTTTCCACAGTTTGTTGTGATCCATACAGTCAAAGGCTTTGTCATAGTCAATAAAGCAGAAGTAGATGTTTTACTGGAACTCTCTTGCTTTTCTGATGATTCAGCGGATGTTGGCAATTTGATCTCTGGTTCCTCTCCCTTTTCTAAAACTGGCTTGAACATCTGGAATTTTATGGTTCATGTATTGCTGAGGCCTGGCCTGGAGAATTTTAAGCATCATTTTACTAGTGTGTGAGATAAGTGCAATTGTGTGGTAGTTTGAGCATTCTTTGGCATTGCCTTTCTTT
>NW_011494923.1:3483022-3488685 GCF_000754665.1 Bison bison bison | reverse complement strand
CTTCTGTGTATTCTTGCCACCTCTTCTTAATATATTCTGCTTCTGTTATGTCCATACCATTTCTGTCCTTTATCAAGCCCATCTTTGCATGAAATGTTCCCTTGATATCGCTAATTTTCTTGAAGAATCTCTAGTCTTTCCCATTCTATTGTTTCCCTCTAGTTCTTTGCACTGATCGCTGAGGAAGGCTTTCTTATTTCTCTTGCTATTCTTTGGAACTCTGCATTCAAATGGGTATATCTTTCCTTTCCTTCTTTGATTTTTGCTTCCCTTCTTTTCACAGCTATTTTTAAGGCCTCTTCAGACAGCCATTTTGATTTTTTGCATTTCTTTTTCTTGGGGATGTCTTGATTGCTATCTCCTGTACAATGTCACGAACCTCCGTCCATAGTTCATCAGACACTCTGTGTTTCAGATCTAGTCCCTTAAATCTATTTCTCACTTTCACTGTATAGTCATAAGGGATTTTATTTAAGTCATACCTGAATGGTCTAATGGTTTTCACCACTTTCTTCAATTTCAGTCTGAATTTGGCAATAAGGAGTTGAGCCACAGTCAGCTCCTGGTCTTGTTTTTACTGACTGTATGAAGCGTCTCCATCTTTGGCTGCAAAGAATATAATCCATCTGATTTTGGTGTCAACCATATAGTATGTCCATGTGTAGAGTCTTCTCTTGTGTTGTTGGAAGAGGGTGTTTGCTATGACCAGTGTTTTCTCTTGGCAGAACTCTATTAGCCTTTGTCCTGCTTCATTCCATACTCCAAGCCAAATTTACCTGTTACTTCAGGTGTTTCTTGACTTTCTACTTTTGCATTCCAGTCCCCTATAATGAAAAGGACATCTTTTTTGGGTGTTAGTTTTAGAAGGTCTTGTAGGCCTTCATAGAACTGTTCAACTTCAGCTTCTTCAGCATTACTGATCGGGGCATAGCCTTGGATTACCGGATATTGAATGGTTTGCTTTGGAAACGAACTGAGATCATTCTGTCGTTTTTGAGATTGCCTCCAAGTACTGCATTTTGGACTCTTTTGTTGACTATGATGGCTACTCCATTTCTTCTAAGGGATTCCTGCCAGCAGTAGTGGATATAATGGTCATCTGAATTATATTCACCTGTTCCAGTCCATCTTAGTTCACTGATTGCTAGATTGTCTATGTTTACTTTTGTCATTACCTGTTTGACCACTTCTAATTTGCTTTGATTTGTGGACCTAACAGTCCAGGTTCCTATGCAATATTGGTCTTACAGCATCAAATCTTGCTTCTGTCACCAGTCCCATCCACAACTGGGTGTTGTTTTTGCTTTGCCTCAATCCCTTCATTCTTTCTGCAGTTATTTCTCCACTGATCTCCAGTAGCATATTGGGCACCTACCAAACTGGGGAGTTCATCTTTCAGTGTCCTATCTTTTTGCCTTTCATACCAAGATATGATCTGCTACTGCTACTGCTAAGTGGCTTCAGTCGACTCTGTGCGACTCTGTCTGACTCTGTGCGACCCCATAGATGGCAGCCCACCAGGCTGCCCCATCCCTGGGATTCTCCAGGCAAGAACACTGGAGTGGGTTGCCATTTCCTCCTCCAGATATGATCAGATATGGTCAGATATGGTCAATTATAAATTTGTTTCCCCAATGAAAGTAGTAGTAAAATACACAACCCCATCAAAGTGAATTCATTTATAAAACATAAGCCAAGCATTTTACACTGATTCTTGTTCACAGTTGTGATAATAAGTGTTATTAGCTTTCAGTTTTGCTAAAGATTAGGAGTATTGTATGATTCTATATCAATCTATAGCATAATTTTAATGCAGTTATGAAACCACTAGGGAAAAATTAACTATCACACATTAATTTAGGCAGCAAAAATAAATAAATAAATAAAATAAAGAGTAACTTTAGTTCTTTGTGTTAACTCTAGTATATATATGGAAAATTGACTTATATTTCATCACTGGAGTTGATTTTTAAAAAGGCCATATGAAGAAACTCAATCAGCCCCAGACTAACCTATATGAAAAAGCTGTGATTCATTAGCACTTGACATCATGGTGAACTGTCACAAACACTTAAATAAACTTTTTAAAATATAGTGTTTTGCATTAGAAAAATTTTTTAATATAAATTTATTTATTTATTTGGAGGTTAATTACTTTACAATATTGTATTGGTTTTGCCATACATCAACATGAATCTGCCACAGGTATACACGTGTTCCCCATCCTGAACCCCCCTCCCTCCTCCCTCCCCGTACCATCCCTCTAGGTCATCCCAGTGCACCAGCCCCAAGTTTTGAATTTATTTTTATTTCTACTTTAGAAAAATAAAAGTTGTTATGTAAATTTATATCTTGAACATTTCATTAATATCAGACATTATTTTAATCATCTTGAGATAGCTGTTAACATGAAATTAAGCAATAGTGTCAGATGATAGTATGAATGATAACATCTATCCTATAGCAGATGATAAAAAATCATTGAAGTATGAAGGCAATGATTCTTAAAGCAGCAATTTGCAGGCCTCTAAATTGCTTAGTTTATAGTGCAGTTTTAAATGTTTTTGCATCTCAAAAAGATGTGATGGCAATTAAATTATACCCACACAAAGGAGCATGTAAGTAAAGGGTATAGAGGTACTATGCATTGAAGGAACTTTTTTTTTTAACAAACTATTTATGGAGAAATCATACTTGCACCTGTGAATTCTGTATTCCAATCCATTTGTATCCACATATTAATACTTTTAAGTTTTACTTCTGTCCCTTTTGTCATTATTTGACACTCTGTTCAGTAATACTCTGCTTGACCCCAAGAAGCCAAAGTAGTCAAAATAGTCATATCTTCTAAAAAAATCTAATTGAACAATGATTAACAACCTGAGCACTCTACCAAATTATCAAGAATTTATCAGCCACAATGTCAACAACTACATTGTGTTCACTTTACCAGTTTCTGCACTTCAGAACGAAAGGCACTTCTTTGTGCCAAAGTGAGTTAGAGATTCTAGTCTGTAAGAACCACTGTGGGTGATGGACACCTAAGTGATCTTCTGCTGCTGGCCTTGGATCGTGAAGCAGCTGAGAATACTAATTGTAACAAAGCAAGGGCAGTTTTTGCTGATTTAAGATCATGCCAGTCTCTACTGATATAAACAGGAATTTGATGGAATGCAATGATCTGTCTGCTTTCTACAAGCAGCACATAAAACTTATTCTAAAGTGTTTATCCTCTTAGATTTGACCTGAAATGCAGTGTGGGCTGTGACTGAATTGATAATGTTGGAATATGACTTTGAGGCACACAATCAAACTAGCACACAGCTTCTTTTTTCACTGCATCTGCTGCTTTCTATCAGTTACCATCCCCACAGAATTCACTGGAAGAAAAATGAAATTTTAAAAAAGAAAAATGAAAAGAAAAAATGATGCTCAGGGAAGACCTACTGCCTCAAATCAGAGATGAGGGAGAATGTAGCAGTTTGGGCTGCAGAAGCAGCATTTAGGGCCCTACCCAACTGCTGATTTTCACACCATATTCTATCTGCACATACGTGTCTGGGATGTGCAGTACCTTGCACCAAGTGACTTTCTTCTGTGGAACCTTTCTCTCTCGATTTCAAAAATGCATTCTTGTTTCCCAGACTCAGCATTTCTCTTCTGTTTGGCTACTGAGTAATAGTTATGTATGGTTTGGCCTAGAAATGGCACCCCTGGAGTGAATTGTTGTAACAGTAACTAATGTGAAAAGCTGATTTGCAGATTTCCCTGTACCAAATGTACATTTCATGGCATTATCACAAAGCATTTCTTCCAGCATCAGAACAGATGATTGGCATTTCTAAACTGAAGTGCTGAAATTAGTGTAAGGAAAGGTAAGAACTGGTAAATAAAACAGTTAAGTATTTCTTACTAATGCCTTCATATCTGTTTGATTAGCCAACCTGGCACAAGCTGAAAGGATCATACCATGTAGCAACTACCAAATATCAAGAACATAGTTTATCAGAACCAAAACAAGGTACATAGTAATTTTTACAACCAGATTTGCCCCAGTGTTAACCAAAGCAGTGTAATATGGAATTGCAGCTTTTCCTTGTACATCATTTTGAAAGTGAAAGTGAAAGTTGCTCAGTTGTGTCCAACTCTTTGCGACCATGGACTATACAGTTCATGGAATTCTCCAAGCCAGAATACTGGAATGGGTAGCCTTTTCCTTCTGCAGGGGATCTTCCCAACCCAGGGATCGAACCCAGGTCTCCCATACTGCAGGAAGACTCTTTACAAGGGCAGAAAATCTCCTTTCAGAAATCACTGCTACCTACCTCCCCCTTCCTCTTTATGACTGATCACCCACTCAATAATGCTTATGTTTATCTCTACTGTTCTAAACTCAGTTCTTTCAAACCCAGTGTCCTCTCTCTATCTTCTGAGCTCCTCTATGTTCTAGATCTTGAATTCCCAACATACCCAGTAAAAAAATCTCATTTCCAGTAGTCTTCACTGTGAATGCTCTGATAAACAATTTAAGTTATTAATTACAGATTAAGTCTTACTGTGCTACACCTTCAAGGAACAAACATCCTACCTCAAAATAATACAATGGAAGGAAATTAAGGTGCTGTATTTTTAAAGCATATATTTTCTTTATGCCCCTCACATCCTATAGGAAGTGTATTCTTCGCTCATTTGAAGTAGCCTCCCAAGAGCACTTTCTTAAAAGAAGTCTATGGAAATAACAGGCATCCCAAAGGATGAGGACAATTCCCCTGGGGACCTATATTCTACTCTCTTAAAGGCTGATTAAGGTATTTTATCTTTATTTCTAGTAGAAGGAGATATATCAGGATGAGAGATATCTGCGTAAATTATTTCTCTAGTATAAGGCTAGATATCAAACCATTTTCCTATATGAGTGAATAGTACTGATTCAAACAATAGCTTTTGTTTAGTTGCATGCCTTTGTTCCAGAATCACAGAGCTTTTTTAAAGCCCAGGTATTTCTCAACTAATCCTGATATACTAGCTTAATGTTAGATGATGGTGGATGATAGACTCCTGAAACTTCTCTGTGTTGCCTCCATATACTACACAAGTTGCTGCTGCTGTTCAGTCACTAAGTTGTGTCCCACTCTTTGCAACCCCATGGACTGTTGCCCACCAGGCTCCTCTGTCCATGGGATTTCCTAGGCAAGAATATTGCAGTGAGTTACCATTTCCTTCTTCAGGAAATAGTCCCAACTCAGTGATCAAACCTGCATTCCCTGCTTGACAGGTGGATTCTTTACCTCTGAGCTAACTGGGAAGCCCCATACCACACAAGAGATACTTCTTAAAACAAATATTATTGTTATAGAGAGTCATCGATACAAAAATCAGTTCAGTAGATGCCATGAAAATGTTCTCCCTGACCCTTAGTCACTACTAAAAATGGCACTGATATAATTATAAACACAAACATAATACCTTTATTCCCATAGTCCTTTACAATTTTCAAAAGGTTAAGTATGTATTATACTATTTATCATCACAACTTCAGTTCAGTTCAGTCACTCAGTCATGTCCGAATCTTTGTGACCCCATGAATCGCAGCAGGCCAGGCTTCCCTGTCCATCACCAACTCCCAGAGTTCACTCAGACTCACGTCCATCAAGTCGGTGATG
>NW_011494923.1:3481609-3482922 GCF_000754665.1 Bison bison bison | reverse complement strand
GTCTAGTCAAGCATCAGAATCTTTTCCAATGAGTCAACTCTTTGCATGAGGTGGCCAAAGTACTGGAGTTTCAGCTTCAGCATCAGTCTTTCCAAAGAACACCCAGGACTGATCTCCTTCAGAATGGACTGGTTGGATCTCCTTGAAGTCCAAGGGACTCTCAAGAGTCTTCTCCAACACCACAGTTCAAAAGCATCAATTCTTCCACGCTCAGCTTTCTTCACAGTCCAACTCTCACATCCATACACGACTACTGGAAAAACCATAGCATTAACTAGACGGACCTTTGTTGGCAAAGTAATATCTCTGCTTTTCAATGTGCTATCTAGGTTGGTCATAACTTTCCTCCCGAGGAGTAAGTGTCTTTTAATTTCATGGCTGCAGTCAAAATCTGCAGTGATTTTGGAGCTCAAAAAAATAAAGTCTGACACTGTTTCCACTGTTTCCCCATCTATTTCCCATGAAGTGATGGGACCAGATGCCATGATCTTTGTTTTCTGAAAGTTGAGCTTTAAGCCAACTTTTTCACTCTCCTCTTTCACTTTCATCAAGAGGCTTTTTAGTTCCTCTTCACTTTCTGCCATAAGGGTGGTGTCATCTGCATATCTGAGGTTATTGATATTTCTCCCGGCAATCGTGATTCTAGCTTGTGCCTCTTCAACTCAGCATTTCTCATGATGTACTCTGCATATAAGTTACATAAGCAGGGTGACAATATACAGCCTTGATGTACTCCTTTTCCTATTTGGAAGCAGTCTGTTGTTCCATGTCCAGTTCTAACTGTTGCTTCCTGACCTGCATACGGGTTTCTCAAGAGGAAGGTCAGGTGATCTGGTATTCCCACCTCTTTCAGAATTTTCCACACTTTATTATAACCCATTACCATTATATATTTCAGTTTTACCTCTATTTCTGCTTTATTGACTATGCCAAAGCCTTTGACTGTGTGGATCATAACAAACTGTGGAAAATTCTGGAAGAGATGGGAAAACCAGACCACCTGACCTGCCTCTTGAGAAACCTGTATGCAGGTCAGGAAGCAACAGTTAGAACTGGACATGGAACAACAGACTGCTTCCAAATAGGAAAAGGAGGACGTCAAGGCTGTATATTGTCACCCTGATTATTTAACTTCTATGCAGAGTACATCATGAGAAATGCTGGGCTGGAAGAAGCACAAGCTGGAATCAAGATTGCTGGGAAAAATATCAATAACCTCAGATATGCAGATGACACCACCCTTATGGCAGAAAGTGAAGAGGAACTCTGCATATAAGTTAAATAAGCAGGGTGACAATATACAGCCTTGACAT
>NW_011494923.1:3450650-3481509 GCF_000754665.1 Bison bison bison | reverse complement strand
GGAACTAAAAAGCCTCTTGATGAAAGTGAAAGAGGAGAGTGAAAAAGTTGGCTTAAAGCTCAACTTTCAGAAAACAAAGATCATGGCATCTGGTCCCATCATTTCATGGGAAATAGATGGGGAAACAGTGGAAACAGTGTCAGACTTTATTTTTTGGGGTTCCAAAATCACTGCAGATTTTGACTGCAGCCATGAAATTAAAAGACACTTACTCCTTGGAAGGAAAGTTATGACCAACCTAGATAGCACATTGAAAAGCAGAAATATTACTTTGCCAAAAAGGTCCGTCTAGTGAATGCTATGGTTTTTCCAGTGGTCATGTATGGATGTGAGAGTTGGACTGTGAAGAAAGCTGAGCGTGGAAGAATTGATGCTTTTGAACTGTGGTGTTGGAGAAGACTCTTGAGAGTCCCTTGGACTTCAAGGAGATCCAACCAGTCCATTCTGAAGGAGATCAGTCCTGGGTGTTCTTTGGAAGGACTGGTGCTAAAGCTGAAATTCCAGTACTTTGGCCACTTCATGCAAAGAGTTGACTCATTGGAAAAGACTCTGATGCTGGGAGGGATTGGGGGCAGGAGGAGAAGGGGATGACAGAGGATGAGATGGCTGGATGGCATCGCTGACTCGATGGACGTGAGTTTCAGTGAACTCCAGGAATTGGTAATGGACAGGGAGGCCTGGAGTGCTGCAATTCATGGAATTGCAAAGAATCAGACACGACTGAGTGACTGAACTGAACTGAACTGAATGGGTTTTATATTGGCTAAGTTTTGTACAGCCAGTAAATTAGAGAGTACTCTTATCTTGAAAATGTATTTTTGGGTTATAATTTAACATTTTGTGTCATTACTTATAGTCTCTGTGTCAGTATATGAAAGAGTAAATATGTGAATTTAATACTTGATAAGCAAAACTTGATCTAGAACTCAGATTTTCGATTCCTTACTCAATTTCTCATTAGATTCTCTATGTGTTTCATTCCAAGATACTCCAACTCTTAATTAAAATGAACAATCCCCAGCATCAATTCAGCATACAGAGCTGCCATTATTGCCATTCTTTGATATGTGAGCCAAAGGTATCAGTGATTGTGGATTTGAACATGTGGCCTCCTGAATTATCATCAAGTATTCATCAAGCTCTCTCAGAGCTCAATGGCACCGTTTTAGGTCCTACTAAGGAAAGTGCATTTTTCCCTGCTAGGAAGATTCATAAAAATTGGTAACCATGAGGTAACAATTATTTCCAGTGTTCATTAACATTGTATCTGTAATGGGAATAGGAGACTGTTGAGGCTAAAATCTAAAGCAGATAATTAAGAAAACAGTATATTACAAACTATATTTCTCGTATTAGAAATCATATTAGACTTTTCTTTATTATAACATACTATATGAAGAATTCTAACCATTTATTTTACTTTCTCTACTTTAACATTGCTTTCTAAAACTAGTCTGTCTGAAGAAATAAACATAATTTTCTAAATAACGTCTACAATTTGTACATATTTTAAATGTGTGCATGTGTGCTCAGTTGCTCATTCATGTCTGGCTCTTTGTGACCCTATGGACTGTAGCCTCCAGGCTCCTCTTTTCATGGAAGAAGGCAAGAATACTGGAGTGGGTTACCATTTCCTACTCCAGGGATCTTGCCAACCCAGGGACTGAATCTGTGTCTCCCATGTCTCTGCATTTCAGGTATACTCTTCACCACTGTGCTACCAGGGAGCACTCAAATTACTTATAGTTATGTTTTTCATGTTTAATATTGTTTGATGCTAGATGTGAAGTATTATTTTAACAATTTTATAGATGAAAACAGAGGAGTTAGAGAACATGACCATCTCCCAACAGCTAGATAATGATAGAAAATCTTAAAAAATCAAGTTTTAACTCAAAAATTCATGTTTTCAAAAGGTTTTGTACACTGTACAGTATTTGAGCACATCTAGTGCTGACTTGAGATAATCCTTCCACTAGTAGAAAGATGAATGTAAAACCAAATGTCATATCCAATAACAAAATTAGAAAAACTATAGCCATTGCTTATTGCCTTTTTTTGTTTGTTTGTCTGACTTCCAAAGAAACATGTGCTGGATGATAATTATGCTTTGGGGCATATCTTCTAAGAAGCAAATTTGACAATCTATTTCATGATGGGTTCTGTTAAAGAAACAAAAACACTGATGGAGACAAACCTGCAAAATGAGTTCATCTAATTTCATTGGATAGACTGCATGTTTTCATAAGTTCATGTAACTAAAGATATGTTTTTAGTCCAACACAGATTTCAAATCAATGGTCAGTTTTGTTTTTGTTTTCTTTTTCCTACTATGTGTTATGTGAAAGTTTTAGCATAAAATTTTTATGTAAACTGAAAGCAGGCAAACAATCCTCTCTCTCTTCTCAACTAGAGAACAGTCACATGATCTATGCACTGCCAATCATTTAGAGATTATCCATGACAACAGTGGTATTGCGATGGACAATGGGAACTCAGAAACAACTGAATTCAGCAACAAGCAACAAATACTAAGTATCTGGTGGGGTTATTGTGATGGAAGCTGACTAAGAAACACTCTTCTACTAGAATGTGTTTGATTTTTGCTCTTTGGTTCCTTCTAAAGTCTGTTATCACAAACGTATTATTCCTTCTGACATAAATTAATTTTTAGCTCAATAAAGTTAACTTCAGTAATTTATTTACAGTTTACAGTTGAGATTTCTGAAAAAATTAAGGGCCATATAAAAATGCTTTCTTTTATATTTTGATATCATTACCTCGCTGTCTAAAGCACATGCAATAGGTGTGAGGAATTTGTTTAGATTTATTCTTCAATTGTAAAATATGTTTTCAGTGTGTCCTTGTCAATGCTGTTTTGGTTGAAAAGAATAGAAAACAATTTGAGTTAGCTGTTTGTAAACAGATCCGCAAAATAAAGGATTATCTTTGAGTGGAAGGAAACACATTTATTCCACTAAAATGAGATAGTAGGAAGTAACAGTGAAGGTAGATATGGTTATTTTTGAAAGGAAAAGGCAGATAGCTAAGGATGTTGACGATGCTCTGGCCCTTTATTTCATAGGGAATTCTCGATTGATAAGAGAAAGCATTCATGCTCTAGCCCTCTGCGTCTCTGCTTTGAATGTCAGAGACATGAAATGTGAAACATGTCAAGAATACCTGCTTTTACAGTAATAATGGAATGTGTGACTTTGCTATTGTTGGTGGTAACATGACAAACTTGATTATCTCCCTTTTTCTCTTGAGTCATCAATTTCTCTCCTCCTGAATCATTCTAATCAGGAAATAAACATGAAAGACTATAACTTTTTATATATATATATATTAGCAAGAAACAAACAAAAATTTATTTAGAAATATTGGTTCAGTTCAGTTCAGTTCAGTCACTCAGTCGTGTCCGACTCTTTGTGACCCCGTGAACTGCAGCACACCAGGCCTCCCTGTCCATCACCAACTCCTGGAGTTCATCGAGTTGGTGATGCCATCGAGCCATCTCATCCTCTGTTGTCCCCTTCTCCTCCTGCCCCCAATCCCTCTTTCATTTCTCTTAGACAAATGCTTAGGCTTTCATTTCTCTTAGACAAATGCCCAAGAACAGAGCTACTCAGTTGTATGGTGGGTGTATGCTTCACTTTTAAAACTGTCAAAACTGTTTTCCAAGTTGATTGTACAACTTTATACTCCTCCATGATACCAGTTTAAAAACTCTTTTCCCACGTCTTTCTAGCCACCACAACTTCTCTCTTTTTATAAAAAGTTGTCTAAATACTTGTCTCTCCTTATTGTTTGTATTTTCTCAACTCCCGTTCTCTCTAGTCCAGGTTTCTTCCAGAAGTTTCCCCTAATTAATCTTATCAAATCACAAATGACTGCCATGTTGTCAAATCCAATGGCCACTCCTAAGTCTTCATCTCTATCAACCAATCAGCAGCTTGACACTGATCACTCCTACAGTTGCAAGTCATCTTTACTTTGACTGCACAAAATCAACATGCATCTGGTTGGCCCTCAGACTCACTGTCCATCCCTATTCAGTCTCCTTTCTGAATCCTCCTAATTTACCTAAACTCTAAATGTTTAATTATTTGGGGACTTAGGTTTTATACATTTTTCACTATGCTTACTCCATAAATAATCTTACTTAGTCTCCTAACTTTAAATCTAATTCATATATGCTATTTCTGAAATACATTTCTGGAAAATGCCCCCCTGCCATAACTACTGACATAAATATCCAACCACCCATTCAAAATCTCCCTGTGGATATCTACTTGGAAAATCATACTTATCAAAGTTTGAACCACCTCAAGTCTTATACTTCTAATACCTTTCCCATTAATCAAAACAATTCACTCATCCAGTTGTTCAACCTACACTTAGATTTATCCATAACTTTTGTTTATTGTTCAAACTCAGAATTCAATCTGTTAGCAAAACCATATCAGTGAAACTCAAAGAAACATACCAAACTTGACTACTTCTCATTGCTTCCAGCCTTATACTGAAATCACTGTGTTTTATGTGAGCTACTAAATGACCTCTTAACTGATCTCCCTTGTTCCACTTGTGTGTCACTGCAGATTATTTTTTTTACACAGCAGTCAGAATGCTCCTTTATAAGCATAACCATTTACAGTCAATTGTCCGATGAGATGGTCTGATGGTTTCCCATACAGAAAGGAAGAAAGAAAGAAGAAAGGGGAAAGAAGGAAGGAAATAAGGAAGAAAGGGAGGAAAGAAAGAAATGAAGAAAGGGAGAAAACATAAAAACCCAGAACTCTATAGATACAGGCCCCACTCCCCCACCCAGCCTCACCTCTTAATCCTCATTTCCAGTTTAACACCACTCAGCTCTCACTGGCATCCATATTTTTCCTGGTTCTGGCTTAGGGCCCTTGGAATGCTGTTGCTTCCCTTGGACTATCTATTACAGGATATCAGCATGACTCATTTCTCCACCACCTTCATGCCTCTGCTTAAATGTCACCTTATCAGAGACTTTCCCTGAAAAATATATGTAAAATAACACACGTTCCCAAGTTTTATCTATTCTATTTCATTTTTTAAAAAATTAATGTTTGTTGGAGTATAGTTGTTTTACAGTGTTGTGTTAGTTTCTGCTCTACAGCAAAGTGAATCAGCTATATATATATCCTTTCTTTTTTGGATTTCCTTCACATTTAGGTCACCATGGAGTACTGAGAAGAGTTCCCTGTGCTATAAAATAGATTCTCAGTTATCGATCTTATACATATTAGTGTATATATGTCGATCCCATTGTCCCAATTATTCCCACCTCCTCTTCCCCTGCCTCCTGGTACCGATGCATCTGTTCTCTACATCAGTATCTCTATTTCTGCTTTGTGAATAAGGCAATGGCACCCCACTCCAGTACTCTTGCCTGGAAAATCTCATGGACAGAGGAGCCTGGAAGGCTGCAGTCCATGGGGTCGCTGAGGGTCAGACACAACTGAGCGACTTCACTTTCACTTTTCACTTTCATGCACTGGAGAAGGAAATGGCAACCCACTCCAGTGTTCTTGCCTGGAGAATCCCAGGGACGGGGGAGCCTGTTGGGCTGCCGTCTATGGGTCACACAGAGTCGGACACGACTGAAACGACTTAGCGGCAGCAGTAGCAGCAGCAGCACATTAGTTTCAATTTTTTTTTAGATTCCACATAAAACCAATACAACATGAAATTTAATTTTCTCTTTCTGAATTACTTCACTGTATAAGGTTCTAGATTTATCCATGTATCCTTAAATTGCACAATTTCATTCCTCTTTATGACTAAGTAATATTCCATTGTATATAAGCACCACATCTTCTTTATCCATGTCTCTGCTGATGGACATTTAGGCTATTTCCTTGTCCTGGCTATTGTAAATAGTGCTCCAATGAACATTAGGGTGTACGTATTTTTGAAATATGCTTTTCATTTGGGTATATACAGAGCAGTGGGATTTCTGGGCATATAGTAGTTATGTTTTAGAGTTTTAAGAAACCTCTGTACTGTTCTCCATAGGAGCTGTATCAATTTTATACTCACTTCATAAGTGTAAGAGGGTTGCATTTTCTTCACACCCTCTCCAGCATATATTGTTTGTGGACTGTAGTCTTGATTTGCATTTATCTAATAATTAGTGATGTTGAGCACTTTTCATCTGTTTCTTGGCAATGTGTATGTTTTATTTGAACAAATGTCTATTTAGGTATTCCAACCATTTATTGATTTTGTTGTTGCTCAGTCGCAAAATCCTGTCTGACTCTTTGTGACCCCATGGACTGCAGCATGCCAGGCTTCCCTGGGCTTCACCATCTCCCAGAGCTTGCCCAAACTCACGTCAGTTTGGGCAATCCAACCATCTCATCCTCTGTTGTCCTCTTCTCCTCCTGCCTTCATCTTTCCCAGCATCAGAGTCTGTTCTAATGAGTCAGCTCTTTGCATGAGGTGGCCAAAGTATTGGAGTTTCATTTCAGCATCAGTAATTCCAATGAATATTCAGGATTGATTTCCTTGAGGATTGACTGGTTTCATCTCCTTGTTGTCCAATGGAAGCCCATGAGTCTTCTCCAAAGCCATAGCTTAAAAGCATCAATTGTTCGGTGCGCAGCTTTCTTTATGCTCCAACTCTCACATCCATACATGACTACTGCAAAAACCATAGCTTTGACTATATGGATGTTTGCTGGCAATGTCTCTGTTTTTTAATATGCTGTCTAGGTTTGTCACAGCTCTTCTTCCAAGGAACAAGTGTCTTTTAATTTCATGGCTGCAGTCACTATCTCTGGTGATTTTGGAGTCCAAGAAAATAAAGTCTGTCACTGTTTCCATTGTTTCCCCATCTATTTACCATGAAGGGATGGGAGAGGATGCCATGATCTTCATTTTTTTAATATTAAGTTTTAAGCAAGCTTTTTCACTCTCCTCTTTCAGCTTCATCAAGAGGCTCTTTAGTTCCTATACACTTTCTGCCATAAGGGTGGTGCCATCTGAATAATCTGAGGTTATTGATATCTATACCAGCAACTGTGATTCCAGCTTGTGCTTTGTCCAGCCCGACATTGCCCATGATGCATTCTGCATAGAAGTTTAATAAGGAGGGTGACAATATACAGCCTTGATGTACTGCTCTCCCAATTTGGAACCAATCTGTTATTCCATGTGCAGTTCTAACTGCTGCTTCTTTACCTGCATGCAGGTTTCTCAGGAGACAAGTAAGGTGGTCTGGTATTCCCATCTCTTTAAGAATTTTCCACAATTTGTTGTGATCCACACAGTCAAAGGCTTTGGCATAGTCAATAAAGCAAAAGTAGACAATTTTCTGGAATCCTCTTGCTTTTTCTCTGATCCAACAGAACCTAGCAATTTGATCTCTGGTTCCTCTGCTTTTTCTAAACCCAGCTTGAACATCTGGAAGTTTTCAATTTACGTACTGTTGAAGTCTAGTCTGGAGTATTTTGAGTATTACTTTGCTAGTGTGTGAGATGAGTGCAATTGTGTGGTAGTTTGAGAGTTCTTTGTCATTGCCTTTCTTTGGGATTGGAATGAAAACTGACCTTTTCCAGTCCTGTGGCCACTGCTGAGTTTTCCAAATTTGCTGGCATATTGAGTGCAGCACTTTCACAGCATCATCTTTTTGGATTTGATATAGTTCAACTGGAATTCTGTCACCTCCACTAGCTTTATTCATAGTGATGCTTCCTAAGGCCCACTTGACTTGGCACTCCAGGATGTCTGGCTCTAGGTGAATGATCACACCATCGTAGTTATCTGGGTCATCAAGATTATTTTGTAGAGTTTTTCTGTATATTCTTGGAACCTCTTCTTAATATCTTTTGCTTCTATTAAGTCCATACTGTTTCTGTCCTTTCTTATACCCATTTTGCATGAAATGTTCCCTTG
Organism: Bison bison bison; assembly: GCF_000754665.1. Taxonomy (NCBI): domain Eukaryota; kingdom Metazoa; phylum Chordata; class Mammalia; order Artiodactyla; family Bovidae; genus Bison; species Bison bison. The sequence continues at coordinate 3,473,577 of NW_011494923.1, read as the reverse complement.
GTATCTTTAATTTTCTTGAAGAGATCTCTAGTCTTTCCCATTCTATTGTTTTCCTTTTTTTTTTTTTTTTGCACTGATAACTTAGGAAAGCTTTCTTATCACTCCTTGTTATTTTTGGAACTCTGCATTTTTCTCCTTTGCCTCTCACTTCTCTTCTTTTCTCAGCTATTTGTAAGGTCTCCTCAGACAACCATTTTGCCCTTTTCCATTTCTTCTTCTTGGGGATGGTTTTGATCACCGCCTCCTATACAATGTTGCAAACCTGCTTACATAGTTTTTCGGGCACTCTGTGGATCAGAACTAATCCCTTGAATCTATTTATCATTTGTACTGTATAATCGTAAGGGGTTTGATTTAGGTCATACTTGAATGATGTAGTGGTTTTCCCTACTTTCTTCAATTTAAGTCTGACTTTGATAATAAGGAGTTCATAATCTGAGCCATAGTCAGCTACTATTCTTTTTTTGTTTGTTTTTGCTGACTATATAGAGTGTGTCCATTTTTGGCTGCAAAGAATATAATCAATTTGATTTTGGTATTTACCATCTGGAGATGTACGTGTGTAGAGCCATCTCTGTGTTGTTGGAAGAGGGTGTTTGCTATGACCAGTGTGTTCTTTTGGCAAAACTCTGTTAGCCTTTGGCCTGCCTCATTTTGTACTACAACACCAAGCTTGCCTGTTACTCCCGGTGTCTCCTGACTTTCTACTTTTGCATTCCAGTCCCCTATGATGAAAAGGACATCTTTTTGTTGGTATTAGGTCTTGAAGGTCTTGTAGGTCTTTACAGAACCACTCAACTTCAGCTTCTTTGGCGTTAGTGGTTGTGGCATAGACTTGTATTACTGTGATATTGAATGGTTTGCCTTGGAAATAGAGATAATTCTGTCATTTTTGAGATCACACCCAAGTACTGCATTTTGCACTCTTGCACTCTTTTATTGACTATGAGGGTCCTACTCCATTTCTTCTTAGGGGTTCTTGCCCACAGTAGTAGATATAATGGTCATCTGATTTACATTCTCCCATTCAGGTCGATTTTAGTTCACTGATTCCTAAAATGTCAATGTTCATTCTTGTCATTTCCTATTTGACCACTTCCAATTTCCTTTGATTCATGGACCTAACATTCCAGGTTCCTGTGAAATATCTTATCTACTGCATAGGACTTTATTTTCACCACCAAACACCTCCACAACTGGGTGTTGGTTCCACTTTGACTCAGCCTCTTCATTCCTTCCAGCGCTACTTCCCCACTCTTTTCCTGTAGCATACTGGGCACCTACCTACCAACTTGGGGAGTTCACCTTTCAGTGTCATATCTTTTTTCCTTTTCATACTGTTCATTGGGTTCTCATCATGGCTCAGATGGTAAAGAATCCGCCTGCAATGTGGGTTCAAACCCTGGGTTGGGAAAATCCTCTGGAGAAGGGATAGGCTACCCACTCCAGTATTCATGGGCTTCCCTCATGGCTCAGATTGTAAAGAATCCGTCTGCAACATGGGAGACTTGGTTTTTATCCCTGGGGTTGGGAAGATCCCCTGGAGGAGGGGAAGGCAACCCAGTCCAGTATTCTTGCCTGGAGAATCCCCATTTACAGAAGAGCCTGGGCTCCTCTGTATGTGGGCTACAGTCCATGGGGTTGCAGACAGTCAGACATGACTGAGTGACTAAGGACACACATGGGGTTCTCAAGGTAAGAATGCTGAAATGTTTTGTTATTCCCTTCTCCAGTAGACCACATTTTGTCATAACTCTCCACCAGGACCCACTTGTCTCAGGTGGCCCTGCATGGCATGGCTTGCTGCTTCATTGAGCTATACAAGGCTGTTAACCCATGTAATCAGTTTTGTTAGTTTTCTGTGATTGTGTTTTCCAGTCTGTCTGCCCTCTGATGGATGAAGATAAGAGACTTAATGGAAGTTTCCTGATGGGAGGGACTGGCTGTGGGGGAAACAGGATCTTGCCCTGGTGGGGAGGGCCATGATCAATAAATCTTTAATCCAATTTTCTGCTGATGGGTGGGGCTGTGTTCCTTCCCTGTAATTTGGCCTAGGACCAAGGAACAGGCAAAAAAAATTTTTTTTCATATTAAGCTGCATGAGCTAATTGTATATTTTGGATATCAGCCCCTTCTCAGCTGCTTCATTCATTATCCAGCACCCAGCCCTCCTCTGCACCAGAAGACACACAACAAGCTGGGGTGTGCAAGGCAGTGGCATGCACCATGTGTGAAATTCTTTCTTTGTCCTACCTTCCACAGACTGGTTGCTGTGTTTTCCTCCAATCTCCCAAAGGTCCCTTTCTGCCCCAGCTGATTTCTCCACCATGAGTGGGCTTTTCTGAGTGTGGGAACCTCTCCTCACATCAGTTCCCCACCAGGGGTGCTGGTCCCTTCTCCTTTCCTCTTTTTTTCTTTCATACTACCCAGTTGTATGGGGATTTTGTCTGAGGTCTTCCACTAGTGTTTAGAGGGTGCTTCATGAGAACTGTTTCATTTGTAGATGTATGCTTGATATACTTGTAAAGAGAGGCAAATTCTGCATCCTCCTATTCTGCCATCTTGACTCCTCCCTTTTGCCCCCTGTCTATTCTATTTCTTATGATTTACTTTCCATAATATATTATCACTTGGAGTAATTTTCTTATGTCTCAACCTCTAGAATGCAAGCTGTACAAAAGCAAAAACATAGTAAACCAGAAATAAAGCCTTATAAAATGCACAAAGAAATGAAATTATTGCATTTATTTGAATTATTGGTTAAAAGTGGTTTCAACGAACTTCAAACAACCAGTAAGGAGAAAAATAAGATGATACCATTTAACTGAGGCAAAATTTTTATTTTGAGAATATGATTTGGCTACAATTTTGAAACTATTTGATGAACCACAATATAATTGCTATAATTGCTGAACATTTAAATTGTTTATAGCTTATCGTTTTACATTTTTTTGCAGTAAATATCTGGAATATATATCTTTTTGAGCACCTCAAATTTTTATACCATAAATTCTAAGAAGTGGAATTACTAGTCAAAGGGTTTCAACATTTTAAATTGTATTGATAAATGATATCAAATGTCCACCAAGAAATTTATATTAATTTCTTCTCTCATTAAAATAATACTTAAATGCAAGCGTCATCCAGCCCAGGTCATATCTATCTATTAAAATAATTGCAAAAAGACACAGATGTATAGAACAGTCTTTTGGACTCTGTGGGAGAGGGAGAGGGTGGGATGATTTGGGAGAATGGCATTAAAACATGTATAATATCATATATGAAACGAATTGCCAGTCCAAGTTCGATGCATAATACTGGTTGCTTGGGGCTGGTGCACTGGGATGACCCAGAGGGATGGTATGGGGAGGGAGGAGGGAGAGGGGTTCGGGATGGGGAACACGTGTATACCCATGGTGGATTCATGTTGATGTATGGCAAAACCAATACAATATTGTAAAGTAATTAACCTCCAGTTAAAATAAATAAATTTATATTAAAAAAAAACTACAATAAAAACGTCCTTGTCAAGTTAAAAAAAAATAATAAATAAAATAAAATAATTGCAAAAACAAAACAAAATAAATGTATTTATATAAGAGCTGATAATCACATTTTTTCTATTATTAAATGAGATTTGACTTTTTTTTTTTTTAAACCTTTCTGGAGATTTTTATATATTTTGTGATTTTTCTTCATCATTGCTCATTTTATTCTAAAGGGCCATTCATCTTTATCTTCTCTCTCCTTTGTTTTGAAAATATTATTGCAAATACTATTTACCAGTTTACCTTTTGAATTTTATAATGCTGATGTTTATATTATCAAACATGTCTATATTTTATTTTTTAATTTATTTTATTCATTTAATAATTTAATAATTAGTAGCCTTTTTCTAAGTTTTTTTTTTTTTTGCTTTTCCTTTTCACAATTTAATCTTTAATTCATATAAGAATAATTTTGAAGTATATTATAAAACAAGTCTCTTATTTTCCTTTGGATCTACTACAAAATAAGTTATTGGATAACCTTTCATTTTCCCATTGCTTTATGTCTCCAGATATTAATTCTGTTCTATTAATCTCTTTATATACACTCACTACTTACACAGATTTCAATACTCTTGCTTCATAAGCAGCCGGGACTATGTCTGTCTTGCTTAGTATTTATGCCTAGAACTGAGCAAGTAATCAATAAGTGTTTTTGAATTATGAATGAGGTAAGACTTACTATCTTGCAAAACTAAGAAAGTAGAAGAGGAAACCTTTGGAATGGTTATGCTCCAAGTCAGTATCTCTGGCCACCAAGCCTGGGTCTCCTAAATAAGTGTTTTACAATGTTCTCAGCCAGCAAAGGTCAGAAAACTGATTAGAATTTTTTTTTTCCCCCAGGAAGTCTGAGGTAACATTGGGAAAAGATAGCTTTATCTAAGAAAAGATCATGCAATCTTCATCAGCTACTGGTCAACCATACTGGCTGGGAAACACTGGGACAAAGTAAATCTGATGTTTTTTTAAATAAATAGCAGAAAGCCAGTAATGTTTTATAATATTCTGGGATCAATGCCTCAAAACATCTAAATCCTGAAAACAGTACTGGAGGGTTTTGTTTGGCTGTGGTGTCATCATCACGTACTCCAAGGGTCAAAGTTGAGATCTAACATAGAAAAGTTGAAGCATATAGGGCTGAATCCAATATATCACCCTAAATTGAATCTTAAATTTTGAATACAAGAGTGTTGTCTTATCATTTGATCTCATTCACCATACAAATCCAAGTCAAACATTCCTTTCTATGTAATCCTTTCTTACTTTCCTCTCCTTGATCCTCTTTCCATCCTCTATCACAAGGCATTCCCTGCAATACAGTGATGAATCAGTTTGCAGGTTTCTCTGGTTTCACTCTTAAAGATTAGGGACAGCATCTGTACTTCCTACATGCAGTACAAGATGCCATATACAGTAGGCTTTTTAAAAATATTTATTGAACTAAATTAGTCCTGCCAGCTAATTATGGAATAGCAAAATAAATTTTCCTTAAATAAGGGCCTCAGTGAGTTATAGCTGAATCAATGGATCATGGAGACTTTCAAGGCTGAAAGGAGCCCTAAAGGTCATCTTGCCCAATGCATCTTCCAATGTTTGGATTTTCTTTACAGCATTCTATTTGAACACTTAATGATGAGCAGCTTATGAGAATAAGTTTATTTCATCACCAGTATGCTCAGAGTTTAAAAGTTTTACTTTCAGGTTAGCAAAAACTCATCGTGGGATTCACCACCCTCCTGTATAGCTGTAACATGGCAGGAGAAATCTGGAGCCAAAAATTCAGCTTTCACTGTAATCACTCCCTGTAATGTGGTCCCAAATCATCCTCAGATGCTATCATCTTGGGGAGGTGCACTGGTCCCCATGGGCTGCCTTCTTGAAAAGGCTGGCAGTTAAGCTAACTCATTAGTGATGTGGGTGAGACTATATCAGCATATATGCTCAGGTCTCTGAGAAACAGCTATTTAAATAACTTACATATAAATTAACATCTTCGTATGCAAAAATCAGTCACCTTCCCATTATATGTTTTTTATTTATTTATTTATTTTTTAATATTCTACTTGGGCAAGCAAAATTACTACCTTTCCCAGTCTTCATGTTTATAGATGAGAGCTGAAAGGTAATTTTGGTTTGGTGAAATTTTGGTAAAAATGATTTGTGCCACAGGCATGCCACGCCATTTAATATTTCTCACCCTCTCTCATCAAACTACTGAACAGAAAAGACTGAGAGAATGGGGAGTCTCATGAGAGAAAGAGCCTAGATTCTGAGATCACTGCCTAGACAAGGCTGTCCACAATGTACCTGTTCAAGAAAGTCTGAAATGGATTTGCATGAACTAGAAATAAAATTCTTGGATTACACTAATGAATTTGGGGTTGGTTTATTCCATTCATCAAGACAATCCTAACATAGCCAATATATACTTAGCAATGCCAGTCAACACTGTGTATTTTAACTGGGCATTATAAAATTTCTCACTTCAATAGTGTAAAAGGATGCACATCTTCTTTTTGAATACCTATTTTATCTTACCTCTCTCTCTAATAATATATCTTCCATCTTCATAAACAGGCAGTTAAAAAGACTTGTCTCAGTATTGGCTTTATTTGTATAATGAGGAGTTACCGATTTAGAGGCTGTTTTTATAAGAAGCATCTAAAATATCTTTTACACTACTAGGGAAATAGCTATACACAAAATGCTTTTTTAAGTTTTGGTTTCTCTTCCTAAATAATCAAAAGATAAAATTGTGTCTTGCTTTATGAGACACAAGTAAAAGAGACAAGTTAGCATATCTATATTTTAGTAAAAATATAATCAATATACATGATGTCCTAATAAAGTCACATTGTACACTACAGTTTAATAGAATAAAAAAAAAGTGAATGAAAGCACATGGAAAAACAGTAAGATTTTAATGTTTTAGCTATGGAACCATGGTACTTAGCAATTTAACATGAGAATCATGTTATTTATAAATCTAGGAAATCACAAAAATGCTTTTTGAATACTTTCAAATCTACTGGTTTGCTGTAAGGGTAAATATTTTATGAATTAAAGAACTATGATTAATGACATAAGACTGTAGACATTATGAATAAAAACTGACAAACCAGTGAACAAATATCGCAGTCTACCTGATGCGAAGAGTTGACTCACTGGAAAATACCCAGATGCTGGGAAAGATTGAGGGCAAGAGGAGAAGAGGACAACAGAGGATGAGATGGTTGGATGGCATCATCGACTCAATGGACATAGGTTTGGGTGGACTCTGGGAGTTGGTGATGGACAGGGAGGCCTGGCGTGCTGTGGTTTATGGGGTCGCCAAGAGTCAGACACGACTGAGCGACTGAACTGAACTGAACTGAACCATTCTAAAAATATAAAAATACAAAGAAAGGTGGAATGAGGTAGAGTGGAGTAAAATCTAAGAGGAGTATGCTAATTAAAATTATGAGTTCCTTTAGCTAGTAAAGACTTTCCAACTTTGAAAACTTACCCAGACAGTGTCAAAAATTAAATTTACCTTTTCTTCATTAGGATCATATTGTATACAGAAAATCTTTAGTCAGTTTTGAATAATTCAACATCCAAGTCTTTTTAACTGCCTGTTTATGAAGATGGAAGATATATTATTAGAGAGAGAGGTAAGATAAAATAGGTATTCAAAAAGAAGATGTTCATCCTTTTACACTATTGAAGTGAGAAATTTTATAATGCCCAGTTAAAATACACAGTGTTGACTGGTATTGCTAAGTATACATTGGCTATGTTAAGACTGTCTTGATGGGTGGAATAAACAAATCCCAATGAGTTATAATCATATTTCCTACCTGAAGATAGAATACCAGTGTGAGAGAAGAGCTATAAACATAAGACACTGAGAAACTCTTTGGTAATCATGTACTGAGGAACAAAAGCCTAGAATTAGCAAAGACATTAGGAAAAAAAAAAAAAACATGTGTATTTGAGGTGTATCTTCTATTTTCCCCAACAGGAGAAACTTTGACACTACAAATGTTTTGGTTTTCTTGGAGGGCAAAAGCATAAAATGGCAGTTCAGCCTGAAGAAATAAATTTGGGAGATGTGTGGTGCTAATGGTAAAAACTATAATGACTTCACAGTTTTGCTTATTTAACCTAGTTATACATTTTTTTTATTCAACAAAACTATATTAATAAGATCACCACCATCAGTAAACAAGTGATTACTCCTGACATTGATGGGAGACACTAGAAACTAAAGAATGTTTCTAGATAAATGCTACATAACTCTCAGTGAAATTTTCCAGCCAGATGAAAAGTAAAAATAATGGTTAGATGATGAATTGGGCATCCAAGATACAAACACATCATTAGAATGGCTCTGTTAAATTAGTAGGGCTTCTTGTATCTCAGTTCACAAAACAGTGTGTTGCAAAAAGTTTAAACAGCAGTTTCAGGATTTCATTGTCAATGTCCAATGGTAAGTTTACATACCTAGATACCTGGTTCCATATGACACTGACCTGCCACAGAAAGACCCAACCCCAAGAGTGCATTCCATAATGTAAGGCTTGAAAAACTATTAAAACAGGTGTTGACAATTTCATTTTTGCTTATCATACTTACTGCTGTCTCTCTATTCAGTACTAAGAAATCAGAAAATACTTTCATCTCATTTGCCCTTTTTCAAAGCATTAATAATTATGTCAGTTCATGTGTGATGAAAAAAGACCTTCCGATTCTGTACAGTGACTTCTATCACCACTACTCTAATTAAAGGTTTCTTTTTGTTTTGATTCTATTTTCATATTTATGTTTATAGACATTATATCTGATTGAATTTTATAGAATACTACCTCTTACATGGTACAATCTCCTAAAAAATACTATACCATAAAGAAGATTTAACAAAAAGCATGAGTTTGATCTACATAGTAAATTTATTTGCTGTACACTCTGGAAATGCGGTTGTAAGTGAAAATTTGTCTTAAGAATTTTTTTGAGGGACATCACCTTGGCCTGTCCTCATTTATGCCAGTTTTCCATCCTTTCTTTACATGGCTGAAGAATACAGACAATGATATAAATACGACATATTTAGAAAGTATACTTCAAATTTCTCAGAGAATTTTGGCAAATTAATTTAAAATGAATCTTTTCAATTTTGATATGGTTGCTCCTGCTGCTGCTAAGTCGCGTCAGTTGTGTCCGACTCTGTGCGACCCCAGAGACGGCAGCCCACCAGACTCCCCCATCCCTGGGATTTTCCAGGCAAGAACACTGGAGGGGGTTGCCATTACCTTCTCCAATGCATGAAAGTGAAAAGTGAAAATGAAGTCGCTCAGTCGTGTCCAACTCTTAGTGGCCCCATGGACTGTAGCAGCAGGTTCCTCCATCCATGGGATTTTCCAAGCAAGAGTACTGGAGTGGGGTGCCATTGCCTTCTCCATTTGATATGGTAGGCGTTGTTTAAAAATAAATTACAGCACTAAGTAAAGCTCAGAAAAAAGGCTTCCCATCATCTATCTCCTCAATCTATTGTTTTGGTGACCTGAATTTTTGACCTATTGCAAAGGACTCTGGGAAAGAGGCTAAACTCTTATCACTGGCCTTAAAACAATAAAGAAGAAAAGAAATCCTTACAAGCTATTTTTCCAACCTGACAAGATTGTAGTTTTCTAATGTAAGTACAGTATTGTATACAGAGAGGAAAAGAAACTAAAATTCAGGCAGTGTGTGGACAATGTGGGAAAGACAATGGGAAGAAGTTGCACTTGAGTCTGGTACAGTGTAACCAGGTACCTACAGAGTTAAAAAAAAAAAAAAAAGAGAGAGAGAGAAATGAATCCAGGTAAAAGATAAAGAGATGAAAGGATATTTTGTGCTAAGAAGCAAAAAAAAAAAAAAAATGTTAAAGAACTCAGAAGGGTAGAAGATTATGTTGTAAGTATAAATACAGGAGTTGTATTCAATGATATCACTTTGCCAACAAAGGTCCTTATAGTCAAAGCTATGGTCTATCCAGTAGTAATGCACAGATGTGAGAGCTGGACCATGAAGAAGGCTGAACGCCAAGGAACTGATGCTTTTGAACTGTGGTTCTGGAGAAGATACTTGAGAGTCCCTTGGACAGCAAGGAGATCCAGCCAGTTATTCCTAAAGGAAATCAACCCTGTATATTCACTGGAAGGACTGATGCTGAAGCTGAAGCTGGAAAAGACCCTGATGCTGGGAAAGGGAAAGATTGAAGGCAAAAGGAGAAGGGGGTAGTAGAGGATGAGATGGTTAGATAGCACCACCAACTCAATGGACATGAATCTAGGCAATCTCCAGGAGATAGTGAAGGACAGGGAAGACTGGAGTGCTGCAGTCATGGGGTCACAAAGAGTCAGACATCACTTAGACTGAACAGAAACATATAAGTATGTTAAAATAGGATTATGAAAACAATGAAATTTCAATGAGCATTTACTATGTGCCAATTACAGGAGCAAGTACTTGTTCTATCAAATTCTTAAAACCATCTTATAAGTGAGATAATGTTGTTACACCCCATTCACTAAAAGGAAAAACTGAAGATTGGACAAACAATTTATTTGTTGCGGGTGGCAATGTCCTAATTTGGATTCAGGCAGTCAGAATCCAGATTCTGTGTTATTAAACATTTCAATACTCTACCATTCTAATAAATCATATTTTTATATTATGACATAAAAGTATAAAAAGTCTGACACAGACTCACTAAAATGACTTGCAAGCATGTGTGTTCAATCAGTCATGTCCAACGCTTTGAGACCCCATGTACTTTTGTCCACCAGGCTCCTCTGTCCATAGAATTATCCAGACGAGAATACTGGAGTGGGCTGCCATTTCCTCCTCCAGGGGGTCTTCTCAACCAAGGGATCAAACCTGTGTGTCCTGCATCTCCTGCATCAGCAGGCAGATTCTTTACCACTGAGCCACCTGAGAAGTCTCTGAAAATTACTAAGGAATGTTTAATTGTGTAAATATAATTTTAGTTTGAAACTTAATAAACAGCATCATGGTATGTTCAAAATCTGAAACTGTCTCATCAAATATTTATTTGTATTGTAGTTTCTTAGCTTTCTTGCTGATATTCCACAGCATTTTTCTTTTCTGTTTATAATCTCATTTGTTTATATAAGTATTTGAGATATAATGATTAAATAGTTTGAGTTTCTCTTCTTAAGTTTTTATGCATCAAAACATTCTTTAATATACCAATTTTGGTATGGTCAACTTAAATTTATGCCTAAAATAAAATGATAAATTTCAGCTATGTTCTGACTGTTAACAGTACTAGAGACCATAACTAAAACAAATAAACAGAAAAGGCTTTGTAACCTGACTCAGTTGGGTTCAAATCAGAAATCTGTTACTTAATCTGACTATGACTCTGTGTATTTGGAAGATTACTAAATTTATTTGATGCCCAGCTTTCTTATTTCTAAACTGTAAATGATAATATTTAGCTTGTATGTTTCTGGTGAGAATTGTTTTTTAGCTGCTAAGTTGCGTCGCACTCTTTTGCCACCCTATGAACTGTAGCCCACCATCCTCCTTTGTCCATGGGATTTCCCAGACGAGATTACTGGAGTGGGTTTCCATTTCCTTCTCCATGAGATCTTCCTGACTCAGGGATTAAACTCGTGTTTCCTGCATTGACAGCTAAATTCTTTCCCACTGAGGCACCAGGAAGCCATGGTAAGAATTATAAGTTGTAATATTAAAAAGCTAATATATTCCTAGATGTAAGGGTTTAAAAAAATGATGCAACCAATATTATTTTTACTGTTTCTGTCACTGCTGTTATCACTAAGAGCTGGCCAGCCCAGTCCTCTCCCAAAGTCACGCACCCATCCTTGGTCACTGATATTCATTTATTGCCAGATTTTCCATATTAATGTAAAAAATCAGTTGTTGTTGTTGCTTTGAATTCATCTTTTACTTAGGCTCTTCCATGTCTATTACCTTGTACAGTGAACTGACCACAGGATATATGCCATACCCAGATGCTCTCTAAGGGGTGATGCTCTTCAGGGATTGCTTCATACATACTTTTTCTTAGCATAGTGATGAAATCAGAGCAAAAGATTCTTGAGACATAAGGTAGAGAGCTTCCTTTCAACTATTCTAGCCTAAGAATAATACATTAAAGATACAGCATATTATTGCAGATGAATCTAACTGGTTGCTTTTTTTTTTCTTTTTTGCCTAAAGTTGACATATTCTAGAACATGTTCTAGAAGGTGCTGTACTGCATCTTCTCTAAAACACTTTCCAGATAGGGTTAATATTTCTCAGTAAAATTTAGAAATGGAAGTTTCCCAGAGATCAGATCAGAGGGTGCTGACATAGGGCAGAAAGAAGGAAAGACAAATATTGTCTACTTTGCTTCCCTAGCAAAAATGTGAGTCCTCTGATTTCCCACAGAATATGAGATTTAAATCAACATCTGGATTAACAAATGGAACAAAAGTGTGTAAGCATAATTTTTACACTTTCTTATCTGATTTAAAATATTTTCTTAAGTTGGCCAAAGGTTTCTTCATTTTTTCTTTTTCTCATAAGATGGCTCTAGTAGTTCTTATAAGTCTTTAACTTCATTTGAAACAATTTTGTTAGATAGTGAGTCAGATCATGAACTCCTTACTGCCAAATTAAGACTTTAATTGAAGTAAGTAGGGAAAACCACTAGACCATTCAGGTAAGACCTAAATCAAATCCCTTACAATTATACAGTGGAAGTGACAAATAGATTCAGGGCTTAGATCTCATAGACAGAGTGTGTGAAGGACTATGGACAAAGGTTCGTGACATTGTACAGAAGGCAGTGATCAAGACCATCCCCAAGAAAAAGAAATGCAAAAAAAGCAAAATGCTTGTCTGAGGAGACCTTACAAGTAGCTGTGACAAGAATAGAAGCTAAAGGCAAAGGAGAAAAAGAAAAACATACCCATTTGAATGCAGAGTTCCAAAGAATAGTAAGGAGAAATAAGAAAGCCTTATTCAGTGATCAGTACAAAGAAATAGAGGAAAACAACAGAATGGGAAAGACTAGAGATCTCTTCAAGAAAATTAGAGACACCAAGGGAGCATTTCATGCAAAGATGGGCTCAATAAAGGACAGAAATGGTATGGACCTAACAGAAGCAGAAGATATTAAGAAGAGGTGGCAAAAATACACAGAAGAACTGTACAAAAAATGATCTTCATGATCCAGATAATCACGATGATGTGATCACTCACCTAGAGCCAGACATCCTGGAATGGGAAGTCAAATGGGCCTTACTACAAACAAGTCAAATGGGCATCACTACAAAAAAAGCTAGTGGAGGTGATGGAATTCCAATTGAGCTATTTCAAACCCTAAAAATGATGCTGTGAAAGATCTGCACTCAATATGCCAGCAAATTTGGAAAACTCAGCAGTGGCCACAGGACTGGAAAGGGTCTGTTTTCATTCCAAACCCAAAGAAAGGCAATGCCAAAGAATGTTCAAATTACCACACAACTGAACTCATCTCACACACTAGCAAAGTAAGGCTCAAAATCCTTAAGCCAGGCTTCAGCAGTATGTAAACTGTGAACTTTCAGATGTTCAGTCTGGATTTAGAAAAGGCAGAGCAACCAGAGATCAATTGTCAACATCCACTGAATCATCAAAAAAGCAAGAGAGTTCCAGAAAAACATCTGTTTCTGCTTTATCGACTATGTCAAAGCCTTTGACTGTGTGAATCACAACGAACTGTGGAAAATTCTTCAAGAGATAGGAATACCAGACCACCTGACCAGCCTCCTGAGAAATCTATATGGAAGTCAAGAAGCAGCAGTTAGAACTGGACATGGAACAACAGACTGGTTCCAAATAGGGAAAGGAGTATGTCAAGGCAGTATATTGTCACCCTGCTTATTTGAGCTATATGCAGAGTACATCATGTGACATGATGGGCTGAATGAAGCACAAGCTGGAATCATGATTGCTGGAAGAAATATCAATAACCTCAGATATGAAGATGACACCATCCTTATGGCAGAAAGCGAGGAAAAACTAAAGAGCCTCTTGATGAAAGTGAAAGATGAGAGTGAAAAAGCTGGCTTAAAAGTCAACATTCAGAAAACTAAATCTGGTCCCATCACTTCATGGCAAATAGATGGGGAAACAGTGGAAACAATGACAGACTTCATTTTTAGGGCTTCAAAATCACTGCAGATGGTGACTACAGCCATGAAATTAAAAGATGCTTGGTCCTTGGAAGAAAACTATGACCAACTTAGCATATTAAAAATCAGAGACATTACTTTGCCAACAAAGGTCCATCTAATCAAATCTCTGTTTTTTCCAGTAGTCATATATGAATGTGAGATTTAGACTATAAAGAAAGCTGAGCACCAAAGAATTGTTACTTTTGAACTATAGTATTGGAGAAGACTCTTGAAAGTCCCTTGGACTGCAAGGAGATCAAACCAGTCAGTCCTAAAGGAAATCAGTCCTGGGTGTTCATTGGTAGGACTGATTTTGAAGCTGAAACTCCAATACTTTGGCCACCTGATGGCCAAATGATTCATTGGAAAAAACCCTGATGCTGGGAAAGATTGAAGGCAGGAAGAGAAAGGGAGGACAGAGGATGAGATCATTGGATGGCATCACCTACTCAGTGGACATGAATTTGGACAATTTAGGCAGTTGGTGATAGACAGGGAACCCTGGCCTGCTGCAGCCCATGGGGTCACAAGGAGTGGACACAACTGAGTGACTGAACTGAACTGATTGTGACTGTCTCATCAGCATGCATTAAAAAACTTATCAAAATGTGTGAATTTTTGTGTAGGCATAGAGTTGATGATGGAAGCATATTATGCTTTATTATGTAAAGAAAGATAAAAACACAACTGAAACTCAAAAAAAAAATTGTTCGGTGTATGGAGAATGCACTACAACTGATTGAACTTGTCAAAAGTAGTTTGTGCAGTTTTGTACTGGAAATTTCTCACTGGACAATGCTCCATGGCTCAGTAGACCAGTTGAAGTTGACAGCTATCAGATCAAGAATTCAGCTGAGAATAATCACTATATCATGAAGAAGATAGCCAACATAATCAAAATATTCAAATCAAGTGTTAAAAAATCATTTACATCAGCTTGGTTATGTTAATGACTTTGATGTTTGGGTTCCACATAAGGAAATAAAAATTTAAAAGAAAACCTTCTTGACCGTATTTATGCATACAATTCTCTACTGAAACATAATGAAGATGTTCTATTCTTAAATCAAGTCGTGATGGGCAAATGAAAGGTGGATCCTGTACAATAATGTGGTATGGAAGAGACTGTGGGACAAGTGAAATGAACCACCAGCAACCACATTAAAGTCAGGTCTTTAACCAAAGAAAGTGATCTGTACCTTGTGATATTGGAAGGGAAAACTCTATTATTAGGTCCTCCGGAAAATCAAAGGATTAATTTCAACAAGTACTGCTCCCAATTAAACCAACTAAAGGCAGCATTGGGCTTCCCTGGTGGCTCAGCGGTAAAGATTTTGCCTACAGTGCAGGAGCCTCAGGAGACATGAGTTCAATACCTCCGTCAGGAAGATCCCCTGGAGGAGGGCACGGCAACTCTCTCCAGTACTCTTGCCTGGAGAATCCCATAGACAGAGGAGTCCGGTGGGTTACAGTCCATGGGGTCGCAAAGAGTCAGACATGACTGAGGCGACTGAGCACCCACATACTCACACAAAAGCAGCACTGGATGAAAAGCATCTAGAATTAGTCAACAGAAAACACATAATCTTCCATCAGGATAACTCAAGACCACATGTTTCTTTGATGACCAGGCAAAAACTGTTACAGCTTGGCTGAGAGGTTCTGATTCATCTGCCATATTCACCAGACACTGAATCTTTAGATATATATTTCTTTCAGTAATAAAAAATTCTCTTAATGGAAAAAAAAAAAGATCAATTTCCTGGAAGACTGTAAAAGATACCAGGAACAGCTCTTTGCTCAAAAAGATAAAATTTTATGAAGGAATTATGAAGTTGCATGAAAAATGGCAGAAAGTACTAGAACAATACAGTGAATGTGTTGTTCAATAAAGTTCTTGGTGAAAATGAAAAAATGTGTATTTTTTTTTTTTTACTTAAAAAAAAAATGTTGTAGTAATGTTGTCATTACTGGCCATACTTTAGATCATTTTTCTTGAAAGTTTGATTCTTAAAAAAAATTGTATATAATTGATATACAAAGGTTTTCCCAATAATGTAATATAAAAGGTGTCTTATGTATTTTTACAATACATATGTATGTATACACACATATATATATTTACACAAATATATACTTTTTAGAATACAAGGTTATATCTAATTCCATTTTACCTCATCTCAAATTCCACTTGTTTCTTTGTTTCAACAGTCTCAATCACATATCTTCTGTCACATTTCTAGTTATGTATAGTTATCTTTAATTCAACTATCTTAAACCTGCAAAATAAACTCTCTAAACTGCCCTCATAGGTTTTAAGAACCAGTTAATTCTTCTGTCAGTCATCAGGTTGTGTCTGTATTTAAAATATTTCACCTGACAATCATTGAAATTTCAATTCTTTGGTTCAACTGCATTTTGTTATAATATATAGCATTATTCATAAGTAAAAGTTAATATCCCATACTTTATATTCAAAGGAGTCAATATATCTCCAAATCAATGGTATCCTTGGAAAGTGAATACCTACATTTCAAATAAGAATTCAACCAATACAGTAACGCATAGAGGTTGTTTCCTGTGGCCATTAGGAGGAGCCCTCTGGAGTGGTATTCATTACTTTAGCAAATTTGTTTTAGTCAAAGGTCTGCCCCTCAGTACTGCAGATACCTAAACCTGATTTTGTCAGAACATACAGAGTGTGTCCATGCCTCAGGACCAGATATTGACCAAGCTAACAAGACCTATGTATAAAAGTAGAAAGTCTATTGTTCTGTTTATTGAATGCAATGGGTTCTTAAACCCTCCTTTGGGCTATTATTCTTTAATGCTTTCCACTTTTAACTAAATGACCCCTTCCATCTTACCACAAGTGCATTTTTTTTTCACATCACAGTCTGTTAGCTGTTATTAAATTATAAGAGTATCCCCCAATTTTATCACCCCTTCACTTTCAGTGGTGACATACTTTATGAGCACAAGTTGTCAATAAACTTTTTTTCATGTGCCCAGTTATTTTTCAACAGAATAGAGACCCACTCTCTAAATTAAAAACAGCAACAACAACAAAAACAGGAGAAATATAACAAGGTACGTTTTTTTTTTTTCTTTTTTTTGAGGCAGGGCGACCAGGCAGGTGGCTGGGGAGAGGGACCCATGGGTGGGGAGCAAGGGGGCAGGGGAGAAGGCCACCCATGTCGCCCTCCCTGGCTGCAGTTACTTTTCCAATGTTGATCCGGAGTTTGTTCCGGTTGACATCCGTCTCCTCCCAGACTTCAGCCTCAGGACCCCCAGGGTGGGGGACAAGGTGGGGGCTGGGACCCAGTCCCTCGGGGGGCCGACCAGGCAGGATCGGGGGTGCATTCTCCTGGTCGCTCAGGTGCTCGCCCTGCAACACGTCCTCGGTGTTCTCCCGGAGCAGGTCACCGGGCACTGGCATCACGTTGACCACCCTGCTAAGGCGCGTCAGTCATGTCTGACTCCATACGACCCCATGGACTGTAGCCTGCCAGGCTCCTCTGTCCATGGGATTCTCCAGGCAAGAATACTGGAGTGGGTTGCCATTTCCTTCTCCTAACAAGGTACTTTTTTAAAGTTTCCCAAATCTTGATAGTTAATGGCTGCATAGACCTTCACTGGGTGTACCTTGATCACTGAATATATTAGCCTTGCTTTCTTGTATCATTGTGTTCCCAGGTAATTTAATTCAAATTTATTTAAGTTTTCCAGATTATATTAAAACAATATAAAATGTGATTTTATTAGCCTATCACATATATTGGACACATATATTTTTTTGGTAAACTTTAGTTATATCAACTTGTCTCTTCATTAACTTATGTCTTATAAAGCAGGACACAATTTTAGTTTTTAATAAAGTGTTTAGGGAAAGAAACAAAAATGTAGAAAGCATTTGTGCCTACATTAAAATTTTATATGTTAACTTCCTGATTATTTTAGCTATTTTCATAATAGAATAAAAGATATCCTGGATGACCCTTAAAAAATAGCCTCTAAACTGATGACTTCTAATTACACAAAGCCAGTAGTGAGACAGTCTTTTTAACTTTGTGTTTATTAAAATGGAAGATGTATTTATTATAAAAATATATATTATATTATACATATATTATATATATATATGGCACAATTTGAAAAAGGAATTCAAAGACACTTTACGTGTTCAGTCACACCCAGGTACTCAAAACCTAGCACCTAATCTGGTATTTACACATGGAGTACTGTAATACCTCTTTGTTATTTCACAATAAAAAGTAAGAACTGTGACAAGGCATGAAATACTCAAGTCCATTCCATGTGAACTGTGATTATTTTTTGCTTTTGGTGGTTGTTCAGTCACTCCATCATGTCCAATTCTTTGTGACCTCATGGACTGCAGCATGCCAGGCTTCCCTGTCCTTCACTATCTCCTGGAGATTTCTCAAACTCATGTCCATTGCGTCAGTGATGCCACCCAACCATCTCATCCTCTGTCACCTTCTTCTCCTCCTGCCTCAGTCTTTACCAACATCAGGGTCTTTTCCAATGAGTTAGCACTTCACATCTGGTGGCCAAAGTATTGGAGCTTCAGCTTCAACATCAATCCTTTCAATGAGTATTCAGGGTTGATTTCCTTGAGGACTGACTGGTTTGATCTCCTTGCTGTCCAAGGGAATCTCAAGAGTCTTCTCCAACACCACAGTTCAAAAGCATGAATTCACTGGCACTCAGCCCTCTGTATGGTCTAACTCTCACATGTGTACAGGACCACTAGAAAAATCATAACTTTGACCAGATGGACTTTTGTTGGCAAAGTAATGCCTCTGCTTTTAGTATGCTGTCTAGGTTCATCATAGCTTTTTTTCAAGGAGCAAGTATCTTTTAATTTCATGGCTGCAGCCACTGTCCACAGTGATTTTGGAGTACAACAAAACAAAGTCTGTCACTGTTTTCATATCTATTTTCCATGAAGTGGTGGGACCTGATGCCATGATCTTAGTTTTTTGAATGTTGAGTTTAAAGCCAGCTTTTTCATTCTCCTCTTTCACTTTCTTCAAGAGATTCTTTAGTTCCTCTTTGTTTTTTGCCTTTAGTGTGGTGTCATCTGCCTATCTGAGATTATTGATATTTCTCCTGGCAGTCTTGATTTCACCTTGTGCTTTTAGTCAATTTTATAAGGGGAAGCTAATGCAACTGCCCTTTTTGAAAAGAATCAAAAGAAAAGAATCGGGTACATCAAATGTTCAGTGATAGCAAGCTAGGAGAGTCATCATCTATTGCACAGTTAAGGCTGCCTCATGAACAGGAGGATGGATGGAAGAGGAGTGGGAATGGAGGTGGGGAGAAAGGATATATATGCAGAGTCTTCATGTTATTAAGATTCCATTCAAGAGACATGGATGAATGCTACCAAAGTTTATCCCAGTTACTCTCCTTTATCCAAGATTTTGTCACTGGCCAACTCTCCACAAAAGCATTCATTTTTTTCCCCAGTGATGTTAGTATATTTACTCAGATAACAGTTGAGTCACATAAGCCTGGAAAGTAGGCCAATGATTTGCACATTTCTTCTCTGTTCTACTGTTCATTTCATTGTTAATCTCTCAAAGAGCCATTATTTTGAAAAAAAAAATTCTTGAGTGAGACCTAACTATAGTTCCAAGTAGCAATATTTCTGTCCATATTTTAAACATTTCTCATACAATGTGTTTTAAATATATCCCACACCACTGAGCGACTTCACTTTCACTTCTCACTTTCATGCATTGGAGAAGGAAATGGCAACCCACTCCAGTGTTCTTGCCTGGAGAATCCCAGGGACGGGGGAACCTGGTGGGCTACCATATACGGGGTCGCACAGAGTCGGACACGACTGAAGCGACTTAGCAGCAGTAGCAGCAGCAGCATATATAATATATAGGAATATATATATATAATTTTATATATATAATATATGACATCTCTTTAAATTCAGTCATATTATAAGCAAATCTTTTACCTAACTGATTAATTAGAAGAAACTGTGTGTTTCACTTTGATTCACAGAACAGGTTTGAGAATTTTAGTAAAATGATCAAGTATGTCTTCATTAACCTGACCAATGAACAAATGTAAATTACTATAATTAAATATAAATTTATGAAATATATTGCCTTCTTGTTAGCTATCATGGAAGAAAATTCTCACCATTTTTATCAAGAATCCTTATATGAAGAACTATGCATGTTTTGTCTCTCTATTAGAATATCAAATGACAAAGCAGAAAATGAAAAACTTCTACACATTAATTTTCACTTCATACTTAACACAGCTATTAAAGCAATTTTCTTTGAGTATAAGAATGATTATAATTGTGCTAAACTACAAACATAAAATTCCAAAGCTTGTTCTGTCAAAGCAGATTCCCTGTATTTCCTATCAAGTTTAGTCCTATTGAGATACTAACAGTTAAACTCCATTTCCAATTTGGCTGGGACCATTACTGTAACTCTCATGTTTATGCTTGCTTAAATATAGTTAGTTGAAGTTGAATCCTGTGCCTATGGCTGACAGCAATTTTAATTAAACTAGTCAACTACCTCCTAAATCCAAAACCCAAGATAAGACTAACCCTATATTTTTCAAAGCCAAAAAAACAAATTAAGCAGAGATATAGAGAAGTTATTAATCCCATGTGTGTATGTTGCCTATACCCCTTCAGAGGATACCACCTCTAGAGCTTTCTGAACAGCAGTCTGGAAGGGAGGATTTAGAATATATAATTATGTATTGGACTTCCCTTGTGGCTCAGATGGTAAAGCGTCTGCCTACAGTGCAGGAGACCTGGGTTCGATTCCTGGGTTGGGAAGATCTTCTAGAGAAGGAAATTATCACGCACTCCAGTACTCTTGCCTGGAAAATCCCATGGACAGAGGAGCCTGGTAGGCTACAGTCCATGGGGTTGCAAAGAGTCAGACACGACTGAGCAACTTCACTTCACAGTCTTCACAGTTATATATTAGATCATGAAAAAAAGTATTTTTCTTGAAATTTTAATCCAAAAATTCAAATACACATTTCCCATATGGTCTGTGAGCTAGATTCTTGCTTGTCAACATGGCTCAGGGAACATCAGTGGCAGTAACACATAGAAGCTCCTTAGACAGAACTTCAGGCCCTATCCCACAAACACTGAGTTACATTCTACTTTTATCAAATTCATAATGTACAATGAAGTTTGAGAAGCACTAGTCTACATTACCTTGAACAAAAATATAAATTATACTGCATATGAGTTTCTTAGAAATTTGTGTTAACAGAGCATTTATTTCAAATTTAGGAAATATGTTTGCATATTCTTTCCAAGTTACAAGCATTAAGTTCAGCTTAATATGATACTCTGAATGTTTGTACTAAGCAAAACACAACACACATTCAAGCTAAGCATTATTCACATTAAATTTTAAAGATAAATGTATTTCAAAGGAAATAAAGAAAAAAAGTGAAGTCGCTCAGTCATGACCAACTCTTTGTGACCCCATGGACAGCAGGCTCCTCTGTTCATGTAATTTTCCAGGCAAGAGTACTGGAGTGGGTTGCCATTTCCTTCTCCAAGGAATCTTCCTGACCCAGGGATTGAACCCAGGTCTCCCGCATTGTAGACAGATGCTTTACCATCTGAGCCACCAGGGAAGTCAAAGGAAGTTAATCTATAAATCTTCAACTAATTTACACATATCTTTTAAGCACATGTCTGACATCTATAACATTTTTAGAACTTTGTGTGTGTCTTTGTTCATACCAGAAGCTTCAGAATATTATGCATAGATGCATAGATAGTGAAATGTAAAACTAAAGTTTTAAAGTATATTTAACTTAGAAAACTATGATTTACAATTCCAGTCAAAATTAACATTACTTAAAATAATTTATTGCATCAAAACTCTAAGATAAAGAAAAATTCATTTAAAGCAACCAATTTGCTATTTTTAGCACGATGAAGCAAAATATAGTGGTAGGCTTTGATTATGCAATTTTCAGTAAAATGTTAAAACTTCAGTGACATATGTGGGTGAATGCTTAATTTTCCCTCATGTTACCTTTCAAGTAATTTGCAAATACTAAGGCTAAAATCAGGATCTTCTTCATAGGTACACTGTTTAGATATAGGCAAAAGACTAATAGTAACATCCTAAAAAGAATAATCTGCAAAGAGTATAAGAACTGCCAAATATCTGAGCAAAAAGTAGAGAAGAAAAAGGAAAAGAGATAATTAGTGGGGTGCACAATGTCTGAGAGAAAGCATAAATTATACAATTAGATCTATCATATTTCCCATAAATGAGTAAGAGAGTTGCATTTGCTTCCTTTGTAAATGAGTCAGGAATCGGCCAGGCATACTACTCATTTGTCTCTCTTTCACTAACGTATTTGTCTTCTCCCTCCCTAAATCAAATGAATGATCAATATGATGTAGCTATGGGGATATTGACTTGCTTTTCTTATGGTCTCAGAGAATAAGCCTTACTGATATTTTTTGGTCATATAACTCTTACTTAAAATACTACTACTGAAGATGATAATCTATCATATTATTTCAAGTATATGATAATTTTATTAAAAAAAAAGATTTTAATGAGTTGCTGCTTCTCTAAATTGCCAGTACACTCTCCAAAATTAAAACTTCACTGTGCAAGAAAATGATGCATTTTCCTAGTAAATTCCTCACAAAATAACCAGAGAACGTCTTTATGTTATGCTCAAAGTTAAACAGATGTGAACTGGGAAACTTATATCCAGTTTTTAATAGAAGCACAGCCAACTTTCAGATCTGTAATGGATGTATCTCTTACTGTTTTTATTCCTTCCTTTTCCTTTTCTTCCCTCTCTCCCTTCCTCCTCCTTTCCTTTCTTTTTCATTTAGGGCATAAACTTAATGTCAAGCCCCAGTCAAGGAGTTATCAAGAACAAGAATCCAAAATTTTTTTTAAAACCTGAGGTCAAGAATTATGCCTTTTCTTTTAAATCTCTTCAGTGCTTAGAACCATGCACGTGAATGGTAAGGCCTTAATATGCAGTCCTGAGCTCATTTTCAGGCCAAATAGTTATGCACAGAGCTGACAATAATGCTTTTTGTAAATTAGATTCTCAGTTTTCTTTAAAGTTCTTCCCCAGCCCCCCCCC
>NW_011494923.1:3443935-3450550 GCF_000754665.1 Bison bison bison | reverse complement strand
GCAGAATGAATTTCTAACTTCTGGCAAAGAAATGGAGTGCCCTAATGAGACTGCCCTGTCATATGTGGAAGCCTCATCTAGCCCTGGGATCTCTCAAAGAGATAGTTCCAGTTCATGCAGAAGCCAAAGCCAAAATTGGTCTGTAATCTTTGGATAGGGCTGCAGTTTCTCAAGGTCAATCCTTACCTTACACCAAGCTAAAGCCTGGGGCCAACAGACTATGTTAGGTTTGGTAACAACACAGGTAGTAATAATACTTACCTTAATAAAATGTGTTCTTCAGGGGAAAGACAGCCCTTGAAATATATAGTTTTTGCATATTCCAGGTTTACACCACTCAGTCATCTCTCAAATGGAAGAAAAGATCCTTTATGCTCTAATTCTAATTCAAAATCACCCAGTTCTTATAACTATCTGATCACGAATGTCTGAAACCTATCCAACTTCTGGCGATATGAGATTAAAAGTCAAGCAGCTTTTTAGAATCTTGACATAACTCATGTATTTAAGTATTTTACCTTGGAACTCCAAAGAGTCCCTATCAGTCCTTCCTAAGGAACTTGAATACTGGCAACTTGCCTGGTAAAATTGTTAATATATTAACACCTTGACTGGTCCTGACCTCCTGACCCATTCTTTTGAACCAATTTGGTAATTTCCTACTGAATACAACTCTGGAATTAGAAATAAATTCTAAGGTAGCTTAGTCCAGACTACCTTAAAGAGATAAAAAGAGTGGTTGATACAATTAAATTTAACCCTTATTGTAGAAATTTGGGGGCATTAGATTTTGAAGAAAACTTATCTTACAGTGGAACTAGGCTGAGATCTGATGGAATTATATTCCGATCAAACTACACACATAATTGAATACAATTGTTGCAGGAAGACCCCCCTTCCAGGGCCCAAAACTGGGCTCTTGTCTAACCCTCAGAAATGAATTGTCCTAGGAGACACATGTGCTGACAAAGCAAGAGATTTTATTAAGGGCACCTGGGTGGAGAGCAGTAGGGTAAGGGAACCCAGGAGAACAGCTCTGCCACGTGGCTCACAGTCTCAGGTTTTGTGGTGATGGGATTCGTTTCTGGGTTGTCTATAGCAAATCATTCTGATTCAGAATCCTTCCTAGTAGTGCAGGCCTTGTTCAGCCAAGATGGATGCCAGAGAGAAGGATTCTGAGAGGTGATCAGACTGGGGTATCTCCTTTTGACTTTTCCTGAACTCTTCTGGTTGATGGTGGCTTATTAGTTCTGTGTTCCTTACCAGGACCTCCTATCGTAAAACAACTCATGCAAATGGTTACTATGGTGCCTGGGCAGAATGGGTGGTTTCAGTCAGTGTGCTTCCCTTAACACAATCATTACAAAATAAATACCTAATATAGTTTGGAGAGAGAATGAATATTTTTGAGAGGCATTAGAGGGTACATACAACTTTTTTTCTGAAAACAATTTAAATCACAGGTTGGGTGGGAAACAGAGATTTGAAGGTAACTGACTGTTCACTATATACTCTATTGTAGCTTTGATGTTTGTACTATTAAATTAATGTAAAAAATTAGGCATTAGGACTTCAAGTGGTCAAAATCAACTTCAGAGATAGAAATAATAATCAAAAGATAGAGAAATTATAGAAACACATTACTAAAGAATTTTTCTTGGCTATTAAGCCACTATTCTCAAACCATTTCAAATAGCAATAGAGTATTAGGGAAAAAAAAAAACAATTACTTATATAAGGATTCATCAATTATTCCTAAAGAAGATAATAGGATGAAGTGAGGAAGAAATATAAAAAGGAAAAGGCATGATCTTTTTCTCAAGAAAAAGCAATATGTTTTCCTTTCACTTTTTCCAAGAAGCACAGAAAGGAAGATTGTGCAGTGAAAGTGTTTGGAGAGGCAAAAGAGGTGATTTTCTGTGCATAATCTGACTGTAAAGGCAGATAGAAACAAGAAGGAACTATGAAAGTACTAATAAAAGACTGACAAATAGCCACTGAGAATTTTGATGCAAAACATCTAAATGCTGAAAACAAAATGAAGATCTTTAAGTTTAAAAAAAAAGAAATACATGTTTACTTCCACTGCAATGTCCTGTATTTACATTAAACAGAGTTTCTGAGCAGTCTAACTTGTACAGTGGCTTGGAAGTCAAACTGCCTTAATCTGAATCCAAATTCTGGGTCATACCAGTGAAGCAAATTTGGCTTAAATATATGAGCTTAATATACGCTCTTTCCCACTTCTCTCTATCCCTCCTGTAACTCTTATTTTTAAAGGTTGAGTTTATAAGACAAGGAAAAAAAAAAATACAGTCTCACCATTAAACGAAAAAAATTACAGAGTTATGTTCATATTCACATATTCACATTTGTAGCCTTGCATAAAAGCTTACCAATCCACTGCTTTTTCCTCTTCAGGAATTAATATGCAAAAATAAAGCATAAGAAGTTGGGGGATGTCTTGGTTTTAAGATTCACTGCTCCAACTTAGCATTTCAAAGTAAGGCCTATTTAACAAACCTCCAGTTACCTAAACACAATTAAAACTCATAATCACTGATCAAAAATTAACATAGTTTGTGTGAGAACATCACACAACACATCAGACCTCTCTAGGAGCATCACCTGCAGAGCTGTTAATGAATAGGCATCTGAGAACATGCCTTGACCTTGTTTCTCCAGATAGAGGGGAAAGAGTATAACACAGAGGACAGAAGGAAAGTTAACCAAAGAGGCTGAATTCAGAAAAGTTTTAAATGTAACTGTAACTTTCCAAAAAGAATAGATGATGCAATAACCATACAAAAGGAGATTCAAATAGACAGCTAAACAAGTCCTAATTCATGGCAGAAGTGCATAAAACAATAGCAATCATTCAGGTATGTATGCGTGTCCAGTTCCCTAGACTGTTATATATTATGTTAATACCTGCACGCAAAGCAGTTTAATGAGCAAACATGAGACTATGACCTTTGTACCTTGCAAGTAACACAGCTTTCAGACTGTTACTAATATAATACAATCATAAATCCTAAAAAATTAAACAGCATCTATTTTCTATTTTTCTTTATGAAAGAAGACAGATACTATTATCCTAATATTTAAACATATATAACCTATATTTTGGAAGTTATAAAAGGAAAAGTGAGCAATTAGACACTCAAATATAAAAGACAAAAGAAATTCAAAAGACCAGAATATCATCCATAAACACATATACTAAAAATGAAGCAATCTTTATATAACTATGCATCCATGCACAGACCCAATACTCAGGGCAGTTCTATTTAATGGAAAAGTTGTTCTTGGGACAGAAAATGTTAAAATTTCTTCTATTTACTATTCCTCACTTGATATAAATTAGCAGCATCTTAGTTCAGAGAACCATGATTTTGAACAAACTATGAACCTTTTTCCTTATATTTACTGAATGGCAGTTAACAGGACATAGGAAAAGTTATGTCATGTGCTTCTGTTAACTCCCTTGCTTGCAAGCCATTTAAAGAATGGAAGAGAAATCTCAATTTGAAAGTCTCTAGATATTAACTCAGTTAAATCATTCTCTTACTCTCACAAACATGATTTTTAATTTTCAACATCTTTTATTTAAGAAAAGTTTAACATACATAATAGATTCTCCCTTGAAACTGATACAAAACAAAGACACAGAATTTTGCAAAAATTACTTTTATTTTAAGCAAACTTGGACCTAAATGTCATCACCCCAGTTCATAAATGGATCTAAGATTAATTGGCATTATTATTGAATACTTGGGAATGCTGGAAACCAGGATTTTTATCAGTCTGTGTTCTATTGATTACTAAGCTTATTGCATTTCCCTGGTGGAAAACTGCACTTGGATATTTGTATTAAATGAAGAGCTACTATTCCTGGGTCTCATTTTCCTCCACTGGGAAGTGTAGTAGGTTCCTCGGGCAATACTATGGATTTTGCAACATTTAGAACAAACATTTGCTACCTTCCTTGTGTCCCAACATAGTTTGAAGTGACTCAGGGAAACTGTCTCTTTGGAAGGCCATAGTAAAGTTAAACCATAGATTCAACTGAAATGTGGTCACTGAGACATTTACTCCAAAATATTAACAGGTTGCCTTCTATAGACCGAGCTCTATACTAGTCAAAGTTGTTGGTGT
Organism: Bison bison bison; assembly: GCF_000754665.1. Lineage (NCBI taxonomy): Eukaryota > Metazoa > Chordata > Mammalia > Artiodactyla > Bovidae > Bison > Bison bison. The sequence goes on along the minus strand of NW_011494923.1, from coordinate 3,446,392 downwards.
GAGTATACTTTTCATAATGTTTGCATGTCAGAAAGTAATGCCAGTTTGTGGATTGCACTGGGACCACATATATTTGAATAAATAAGAACCCTACAGTTTCAGGTGAATTTTAGAAAGAGAGAAGAGGCTCAGTTCAGTTCAGTCGCTCAGTCATGTCCAACTCTTTGTTGACCCCATGAATCGCAGCATGCCAGGCCTCCCTGTCCATCACCATCTCCCGGAGTTCACCCAAACTCACGTGCTAGTCGGTGATGCTATCCAGCCATCCCATCCTCTGTCGTCCTCTTCTCCTCCTGCCCCCAATCCCTCCCAGCATCAGAGTCTTTTCCAATGAGTCAACTCTTCACATGAGGTGGCCAAAGTACTGGAGTTTCAGCTTTAGCATCATTCCTTCCAAAGAACACCCAGGACTGATCTCCTTTAGAGTGGACTGGCTGGATCTCCTTGCAGTCCAAGGGACTCCCAAGAATCTTCTCCAACACCACAGTTCAAAAACAACAATTCTTCAGTGCTCAGCTTTCTTCACAGTCCAACTCTCACATCCATGCATGACCACTGGAAAAACCATAGCCTTGACTAAACGGACCTTTGTTGGCACCCTGATTATTTAACTTATATGCAGAGTACATCATGAGAAATGCTGGGCTGGAAGAAGCACAAGCTGGAATCAAGATTGCCTGGAGAAATATCAATAACCTCAGATATGCAGATGACACCACCCTTATGGCAGAAAGTGAAGAGGAACTCAAAAGCCTCTTGATGAAAGTGAAAGAGGAGAGTGAAAAAGTTGGCTTAAAGCTCAACATTCAGAAAACTAAGATCATGGCATCTGGTCCCATCACTTCATGGCAAAAAATGGGGAAACAGTGGAAACAGTGGAAACAGTGTCAGACTTTATTTTTTTGGGCTCCAAAATCACTGCAGATGGTGACTGCAGCCATGAAATTAAAAAACACTTACTCCTTTGAAGAAAAGTTATGACCAACCTAGATATTGGTCATATCTAAAAGTTATGACCAACCTCTGCATATTGAAAAGCAGAGATATTACTTTGCCAATGGAATAAAATTATTTTAAAAGAGTCAGTATCACCTCGTACTTTAACAATCTTTGGATCAGCCTGAATTTGCAGCCTGACTCTGCCATATATAATCTTGAATAATCTCAGTCTCTCTACAGATGACTTTCTTGAAAAAGGAAAATAAAACCAACGTGTATAATCAAGTTGGGAAACAAATTAGATTCTGTACGTGAAACACGTCCTACTGGGCTTGGCAAAAGATAAGCTGCTGCTGCTGCTAAGTCAATTTAGTCGTGTCTGACTCTGTGTGACCCCATAGACAGCAGCCCACCAGGCTCCCCCGTCCCACTGGAGTGGGTTGCCATTTCCTTCTCCAATGCATGAAAGTGAAAAGTGAAAGTGAAGTCGCTCAGTCGTGTCTGACTCTTAGCGACCCCATGGACTGCAGCCTACCAGGCTCCTCCGTCCATGGGATTTTCCAGGCAAGAGTACTGGAGTGGGGTGCCATTGCCTTCTCCGAAAGGATAACCATTTAATAAACATTAGCTATTATAATTAAGTTCCAGATGATGGGACTTGGAGAAGAAGAAGAATTAGCACAGACACATGAGCAAAACTAGTGCAGTACAAGCAGAGGACAGAGTGTGATGAAGACAGAATAGATTTTTTATACAGCCTTCATCCCCTGTATGATCTGGTTTCAACCCAACTCTTGTTAAACTGCCGTGTCATCTGAATTACATTCCCTAATTTAACTACATCGGCATTCATTTTGTTGAATATGCCCAGATCCTTCTCATCTGCAGCCTGTCACACATAGTCTCTTCACATTTCACCTACCTAAATCCTGCTTATTCTTCACATTTTAATTTAAAGTCTATTCTTCAGGAAAGCCTGAAACATGAATTAACTCTGATTACAGTAGCTTCTACTCATTAAAAGTCTCATTGAATTCTGAAAAACATATCACAATAAGTTCAGTTCAGTTCATTTCAGTCGCTCAGTCGTGTCTGACTCTTTGCAACCCCGTGGACTGCGGCTCGCCAGGACTCCCTGTCCGTGACCATCTCCCAGAGTCTACTCAAACTCATGTTCATTGAGTTGGTGATGAAATCCAACCACCTCATACTCTGTCGTCCAATTCTCTTCCCACATTCAATCTCTTCCAGTATCATGGTCTTTTCAAATGGGTCACCTCTTCGCATCAGCTGGACAATATATTGGAGTTTCAGCTTCAACATAAGTCCTTCCAATGAATATTCAGCACTGATTTCCTTTAGGATGGACTGGTTGGATTTCCTTGCAGTCCAAGGGACTCTCAAGAGTCTTCTCCAACACCACAGTTCAAAAGCATCAATTCTTTGGCACTCAGCTTTCTTTGTAGTCCAACTCTCACATCTATACATGACTACTAGAAAAACCATAGCCTTGACTAG
>NW_011494923.1:3414316-3443835 GCF_000754665.1 Bison bison bison | reverse complement strand
CAACTCTCACATTCATACATGACTACTGGAAAAACCATAGCCTTGACTAGACGGACTTTGTTGGCAAAGTAATATCTCTGCTTTTTAATATGCTGTCTAGCTTCGTCATAACTTTCCTTCCAAGGAGAAAGAATCTTTTAATTTCATGGCTGCAGTCACCCTGTGGTGATTTTCAGTTCAGTTCAGTTGCTCAGTCGTGTCCAATTCTTTGCAACCCCATAAACTGCAGCACACCAAGCTTCCCTGTCCATCACCAACACTCGGAGTCCCCCTGAACCCATGTCCATTGAGTTGATGATGCTATCCAACCATCTCATCCTCTGTCATCCCCTTCTCCTTCCACCAATCTTTTGCATAATCTGTGTCTTTTCAAATTAGTCAGCTGTTCTCATCAGGTGGTCAAAGTATTGGAGTTTCAGCTTCAACATCAGTCCTACCAGTGAACACCCAGGACTGATCTCCTTTAGAGTGGACTGGTTGGATCTCCTTGCAGTCCAAGGGACTCCAAAGAATCTTCTCCAACACCACAGTTCAAAGGCATCAATTCTTCAGTGCTCAGCTTTCTTTATAGTCCAACTCTCACATCTATACATGACTACTAGAAAAACCATAGCCTTGACTAGATGGACCTTTGTTGACAAAGTAATGTCTCTGCTTTTTAATATACTGTCTAGGTTGGTCATAACTTTCCTTCCAGGGAGTAAGTGTCTTTTAATTTCATGGCTGCAATCACCATCTGCAGTGATTTTGGAGCCCAGAAAAATAAAGACTGTTACCCCATCTATTTACCATGAAGTGATGGGACTGGATGTCATGATCTTAGTTTTCTGAATGTTGAGTTTTAGGCCAACATTTTCACTCTCCTCTTTCATTTTCATCAAGAGGCTTTTTAGTTCCTCTTCACTTTCTGCCATAAGGGTGGTGTCATCTGCATATCTGAGGTTATTGATATTTCTCCCAGCAATCTTGATTCTAGTTTGTGCTTCATCTAGTCCAGCATTTCTCATGATGTATTCTGCATATAAGTTAAATAAGCAGGGTGACAATATGCTGCCTTGATGTACTCCTTTCCCTATTTGGAATCAGTCTGTTGTTCCATGTCCAGTTCTAACTGTTGCTTGCTGACCTGCATACAGATTTCTCAAGAGGCAGGTCAGGTGGTCTGGTATTCCCATCTCTTTCAGAATTTTCCACAGTTTATTGTGATCCACAGAGTCAAAGGCTTTGGCATAGTCAATAAAGCAGAAATAGATGTTTTTCTGGAACTTTCTTGCTTTTTTGGTATTCCAATGGAGTTGGCAATTTGATCTTTGTTTCCTCTGCCTTTTATAAATCTGGCTTAATCATCTGGAAGTTCACAGTTCATGTATTGTTGCAGCCTGGCTTGAAGAATTTTAACATTACTTACTAGCATGTGAGATGAGTGAAATCGTGCAGCAGTTTGAGCATTCTTTAGAATTGCCTTTATTAGGGATTGGCATGAGAACTGATCTTTTCCAGTCCTGTGGCCACTGTTGAGTCTCCAAATTTGCTGGCATATTGAGTGCAGCATTTTCACTGCATCATCTTTGAGGATTTCATATAGGTCAAGTTGAATTCCATCACCTCCACTAGCTTTGTTCATAGTGATGCTTCCTAAGGCCCACTTGACTTCACATTCTAGGATGTCTGTCTTAGGTGAGTGATCACACCATCATGGTTATGTTGGTCATGAAGGTCTTTTTTTGTACTTTTCTTCCGTGTATTCTTGCTACCTCTTCTTAATATCTTCTGATTCTGTTAGGTCCATACCATTTCTGTCCTTTATTGAGCCTATCTTTACATGAAATATTTCTTTTGTATCTCTAATTTTCTTGAAGAGATCCCTAGTCTTTCCCATTCTGTTGTTTTCCTCTATTTTTTTGCACTGATCGAGGAAGACTTTCTTATCTCTCCTTGTATTCTTTGGAACTCTGCATTCAAATGGGTATATTTTCTTTTCTACTTTGCTTTTAGTGTCTTTTCTTTTCACAGCTATTTTTAAGGCCTCCTCAGGGAGCCATTTTGCCTTTTTGCATTTCTTTTTTCTTGGCGATGGTCTTGATCTCTGTCTCTTGTACAATGTCACTAACCTCCATCCATAGTTCATCAAGCACTCTGTCTATCAGACCTAGTCCCTTAAATCTATTTCTCACTTCCACTGTATAATCATTAGGGATTTGATTTAGGTCATATCTGAATGGTCTAGTGGTTTCCTCTACTTTCTTCAATTTAAGTCTGAATTCAGTAATAAGGTGGTCATAATCTGAGCCACAATCACCGCCAGCCTTGTTTTTGCTGACTATATAGCACATCTCCACCTTTGGTTGCAAAGAATATAATCAATTTGATTTCAGTATTGACCATCTGGTGATGTTCATGTGTAGAGTTTTCTTTTGTGTTGTTGTTGGAAGAGGATGTTTGCTATGACCAATGTGTTCTCTTGGGAAACCTCTACTAGCCTTTACCCTGCTTCATTCTGTACTCCAAGGCCAAATTTGCCTGTTACTCCAGGTGTTTCTTGACTTCCCACTTTTGCATTCCAGTCCCCTATTATGAAAATGACAGTTTTTTGTTGTTGTTGTTTTTTTTTTTTTTTTTTTTTGTTAGTTCTAGAAGGTCTTGTAGGCCTTCATAGAACTGTTCAACTTCAGCTTCTTCAGTGTTACTGGTCAGGGCATAGGCATGGATTACTGTGATATTGAATGATTTGCCTTGGAAACGAAGAGATCATTCTGTCATTTTTGAGACTGTATCCTAGTACTGCATTTTGGACTCTTTTGTTGACTATGTTGTCTACTCCATTTCTTCTAAGGGATTCCTGCCCACATTGGTAGATATAATGGTCTTCTGAGTTAAATTCACACATTCTGGTCCATTTTAGTTCCCTGACTTTTTAAATGTCGACGTTCTCTCTTGCCATCTCCTGTTTGACCACTTTCAATTTGCCTTGATTTATGGGCGTAACATTCCAGGTTCCTATGCTCTTTACAGCATCAGACTTTGCTTCAATAAGTTACCTATGTATTAAAAAATATTCCATTCTCCTGCTGAACTTTGAATCCCAGAGGAACAAGAACTGTATCTTTTGTACAGTATAGCCCAAGAGACTAACATAATACCCAAGAAAGTAAAGTGTCAGTGTATTTTGGTGGTACATAAATGAGTGAATACATGGACATGCAGTAAGCTTTACATCTTTTCAGAAGTAGTCTGGACACTAACTTAGATGAAAAAAAAATGTTTAGGTTAGAAAATAAGTTAATAGTGGATCAGTTGTTTTAGATGCAGTCAGTTGATGGAGAACTTTGACATCTAATTAACTTGTTTGCAACCAAAAGGAAGAAAAACTTTAAGTTCTATATTTGGGTGTTTTTTTTTGTTTGTTTGTTTGTTTGTTTGTTTTTAGCATCAGACTCATGTTAGTTTATGTAATACTGGTCACATACGTTTCTGCAAAGTTTTGTAGGAAGAAGATCGAATACCAAATGAGGAGCTCTTACAGAGATGCATCAAGTGATAACTGATTTAAACTATTCAATAGAGTAAGTGTGAATTTGAATTTGAATTCTGCAATTTCCAAGGAATGTATCCTTTAATATGAGAAAAATTAGAATTTTATTCCATCTCCTTAGATTTATTTCCTGGATTTTTTTTTTTTTTAATTTGGAGTAACATTTGGATTGCAGAAGTAGGGACACCAATTAAGACTTCTACAGCCTTACTTCTCAACATGTGGTCCTGTCTCATTAGCACTAACAAACTTACAGGTTTCTCAGAAATGAAGAACTCCAGGACCCACCTTAGAACTCCTGAACTAAAATCTACATGTCACCAGGACTTTAACTATGAGAAGCACTGCTTTGTGTCTTAGTCTGGCCAGAGCTAATCTTACCCTGAGATAGTGAGCACCAGCTACTGAAAGAGAAGAATTGCTAGATCTTGAAAACTCACTATATTCAGAGATGAAGTGAAGGTAACTGTCACTGATTTTAACATTTCAGTCCAAACAACTGATAAAATGACAGTGTATTTTAGCAACAACAGCAAAGAAGAAAAATAGGATACATTTTGGATTGCAAGGTACTTATGTGAAGACATATTACAGAAATGTTAATGCTGTTTCTGCAAAGGCATCTGGGCTCAAGATGCAAATTCCAATGTTAAGATGAAGCTTCAGATTGTTTCAACTGCCAGATCAATTGTTAATTCCTGTTTTATAACTTTAAACAATAATCTTACCAAATCTTTTTATTCCTAAAAACGTCCTGTTATTCTATAGAAGGTGGTGTCAATATCTTCAGATTAAATAATTTCCAACCACATGTCCCTCTGAACTGAATTTATAGGCACTAATATAATCTGGCTTTTTTCCCCCAAACACCAGATGTTTCTTAGAGCCTAGTTCAAGGCTGACATCTCACCTATGAAGGACTGAGGCTTCTCCAACTCAAGATGACCTAGATATATCTTATCAAGGAAGATATATTTAATGGTTTCAAAATAAATATCTATGTAAACTATTTTTATTTTCTCTCTTTTTTATACACTATTATATTTCCATTTAATAGGCTTATTTTCTCATTAGCTCATATTAACTAAACACTTATTTTATCAAATCTTGACAGATATCATCATTTAGTAGCACAAAGTGGGGATGAAAGACAGGAGAAATCAATAGTATCTGTCTTTTAATATGTTCACAGACTTATTCCAAAGACATAATGAATCACCAATTTTATTAAAATATGATGACTGTGAGAAAAGTACCCAAGCTACAATTTGTGTATATTCAGCCTCTCTGGAGAAACAGAGAGAGCTTAAAAGTATTTTGAGACTATAGATCATTGTCCTTACCTTGTATTTTTTTGTTTTCCTAAATATTCCTCTTCTTCTAACCTTACCTACTCTCTCTCTCTTTTTTCTTTTTCTTTTGCTAAAATAGAAATGCAACAGACATTAATTAAATATCTTTGAGTAACTGACAATCAAACCATATCCATGTGTTCTATTAAGAACACAAAAACAATATTAATAAGATTTTTTTTTTTTACAAACATCATTTGTAAAACTAAAAACATGCTTTAAAGTTTGCTCTACTACTTATTGCATCAAAAAACAGTGACTTGGGAAGGATAATTTAATATCTTAATTCTCAGATCTTGAATCAGACAAACAGTTGCATGAAAATATGTGACTTTATTTAAAGCAAATCTTACTCTACTGGCAGCTAAAATAATATAATACTGGCAGCTATTTCTTTTGTACTTTGTTTTTAGCACTGTATTTTTTTTCTAAGTAAGTGTTTTTCACTGTAAATTCATCAAGCCAAATCTCTAATGGTTGAGGATAAAAAGAGGTGGATCACAGACAGGACAGCTAAACAAAAACAGAACCTTCCCCAAACGCTATAACCTGCTCTTTGTGCTAGTAGACAATTAGAATAGCCTCAGGCCTCTCATTAAGGAATTACCCTTTGTAAAGATAAATTTAAACAAGGAATCTTTTATTTCCCTGATTTTCCTAGAAATTCTCACCTTCCCCCTTTCCTATCTACATCAGATCCCTCCAGACACCTCAAATATTCTCACCAAATCCAAGCATCATCCAATCTGGACTTCTTCAAATTATGGTCAGTGGGGATTTTACATCTATGTATTCAATCAACCACAGTTTGAAAAGGAAAAAAAAAAACAATCCAGAGAGTTCCCAAAGGCAAAACTTGAATTTGCCATGTGCCTTCAACTATTTACACAGCATTTACATTGTATCTACAAATATTTACACAGCATTTACAATGTAGGTATTATAAGCAATCTAGAGATGATTTCAAATATATAGGAGGAAGTGTGTAGGTTATATGCAGATACTATGCCATTTGATACAAGGGACTCAAGAATCTGTGGATTTTAGCATCCACAGGGGTCCTGTAAACAATCCCCTCCAGATACTGAGGGACAACTGTAATATGAAAGGAGAAAGAATGAGGTCCTCTAAGGCTGAAATCATGATATTGAAAGATGACTCAAGGCACTAAAGACACGACCCTTTCACACTTTATCTACCTTAGCCCTCCCATTCATGGCCTGCTTCCTTTTTTGTCATCTTGAATTTGTTAGTCAAGGTGGAATGAAAGAGGTGGAGCAAAAAGAAGTACATTACTCAATAATCTGTTTCTGAAGTAATGTAAGGTTAAAAGTATGATTGTTAGTACCAAAGACTTCATCTAATTTTAATTTATTGATAATACTGGTTGATTCAGGGAGCCCATGCCCAATCTGGGGTGTTTCAGGGTAATAGGTACTCTCACCATGGGAAATTAAGCAGGTGATAGTTCTGATAGTTAGGGGGAAGCTTACTTTTTTCTTCTTCTTCTTCTTCTATTTTATATTTTACAACTTCTCTAAGAGTAAAGGGATACCTCGCTTATTAAGTTCAGTGGGATCCCCAGATAATTGAAATGTTTCCAATTGGTGCATTTGAGCAACTGTTAGCTTAACTTAAAAGAATCTGCCTGCAATGCAGGAGACCTGGGTTCAATCCCTAGGTTGGGAATATCCCCTGGAGAAAGGAATGGCAACCCACTCCAATATTACCTCTGGAGAATCCCATGGACAGAGGAGCCTAGCCAGCTCAGTTCATGGGATGGCAAAGAGTGGGACACAACTGAGCGATTTCACTTAGCTTAACTTAGAATCTATGTTGCAGAGTCGTAATTTAATTGGCACTTGATGTTTTTGAACTGTGGGTTTGGAGAAGACTCTTGAGAGTCCCTTGGACTGCAAGGAGATCCAACCAGTCCATTCTGAAGGAGATCAGCCCTGGGATTTCTTTGGAAGGAATGATACTAAAGCTGAAACTCCAGTACTTTGGCCACCTCATGCGAAGAGTTGACTCATTGGAAAAGACTCTGATGCTGGGAGGGATTGGGGGCAAGAGGAGAAGGGGACGACAGAGGATGAGATGGCTGGATGGCAGCTCTGACTCGATGGACGTGAGTCTCAGTGAACGCCAGGAGTTGGTGATGGACAGGGAGGCCTGGTGTGCTGCGATTCATGGGGTCGCAAAGAGTCAGACACGGCTGAATGACTGATCTGATCTGATCTGATTTTACCTACATGTTTCATGTTTGTTTGTTTTGTAGTAAACTTTAGAATTCTAGTAAAACACCATAGACCTCTGCTTCAGCTTTTGTTTTTCTTGGTTGTTACTGTATATATTTCGAGGGAATCCTCTACATTCTGTACATACTTACAAATTTCTTCCTCCATAGAGTTGCAGATCAGTCTTACAGGGTTAGAAGCCTCTCCCACAGCAATAGTAACTTTATTGGGATTAAGAATCCTCAACTGAGATCAGGTTTTAATATCTCCTTCCATTAGCTATGTCACTAGGGGAAATGTATGTTTTTTCCCCTGTATCCTGGAGTATAAGGATAGTTTTGCAACACAAGCAAAGGCATTTTTAAGAGTTGTATCAAGGCAACTGTTTTAGGAGTGTGGCCCTAAACATGTTACATAATGGCTACTCTTCCTCCACCTGGGAAACTACTGATTGGCCTACACATTGCACAGAATATCTGTCTCTCCCTTAAGCACTCAATAGGATGGCGGTGAGTGCCAGGCTGAGATACACAGTCATGGTCACAGGTAGAAGTCACTGCTTTGAGCCTAGTGTCATTTAGCAGATCAGATCAGATCAGTCGCTCAGTCGTGTCTGACTCTTTGCGACCCCATGAATCACAGCATGCCAGGCCTCCCTGTACATCACCAACTCCTGGAGTTCACTGAGACTCACGTCCATCGAGTCAGTGATGCCATCCAGCCATCTCATCCTCTGTCGTCCCCTTCTCCTCCTGCCCTCAATCCCTCCCAGCATCAGAGTCTTTTCCAATGAGTCAACTCTTCGCATGAGGTGGCCAAAGTACTGGAGTTTCAGCTTCAGCGTCAGTCCTTCCAAAGAAATCCCAGGGCTGATCTCCTTCAGAATGGACTTGTTGGATCTCCTTGCAGTCCAAGGGACTCTCAAGAGTCTTCTCCAACACCACAGTTCAAAAGCATCAATTCTTCGGCGCTCAGCCTTCTTCACAGTCCAACTCTCACATTTATGACTTATGTTAAAACTGTTAGGTAGTTAGAATAGGAAAAAGGAGAATGGCAGTGGCTAAAAGACAAGGAAGAGAAAAACCCACAAAAATAGAATAAAGGAAGGTCCGAGGACCAGAGTGAGGACCTCAGGTAGAACAAACAGCACTCCTGGCTAGCCCAATTTACATAGGGCAGGCCCAGGGGGAGAAGAAAAACATATAAAAAGAGGAGCCAAAGGACCAAGGTCTCTCTCTCTCTCCCTTGCTCTGTCTCTCTCTCTCTCTGTCTCTCTCTCTTCTCTTCATGTCTTTTGGGTCATCACACCCTCACGCCTCAAGGGTGTATTTTCCTTTCTTTCCTAAATAAAACTGAGGTGTAACATGGAGCTGTAACACTGGTCCATCCAAGAGCTGGTCTGTCACTTCAAATTTGTGTTGTGACGAGACAGAACCAAGGAAATTACACACTCCCCCAACATCTATGGTGCCGTGACTTGGATTTAACTTGGCTGAAACAACCTCGGTGCGGCCCCCACAAGAAGGAGGCCAAGCACAAGAGAAGCCCAACTCAGCAAAATCTCCCACGGTGGGAGCTGAACACGAAGAAAACCCAGCACGGGGGAGTGACAAGAAGCCCAGCATGCTGGAAACCAGGACAACAAAAAACCAAATCAGCAAAAAGCTCACTTGGCTCAGTCTCAGATTCCAGAAGACCTCCGGAAAAGGTAGGAGGTCCTCGCTCCTATGGCTGGAGGGACGTATGCCTAACAAAATCTTAATTCCTTTACAATCTCTGATTGTTTCCTCCAACCCCCCGTGAACAGGCAAGTGGCAGTGGATGCAATTGAGGGACTCTGGAGAGGCTACTCCTTGGTATGTCCCAAAGGCTCCACTATCTGCTGTGCCCCAGTAGCTGTTACCCAAGCTGGCGGGGGTTCTTCTGTCCTTTGTGCCAAGGATCAGACCAATGAAAACTGTGAGCACAGGTCAGGTATTTAGCAGATTTTCTGACAGGCTATGAAATGGATTCCTTGGCATGTTTTTCCCATGGCTTTTTCCTCCCGTCCTTCAGCTTCTCTCTCCCAGGACATGAACCCAACCGAAACACAGGATGCCTGGCTTCAGGACCTAATGAAGCTCAGACTCTCATGTCTCATTGCAAAAATTCAGTGAGAGACACAGTGATAGGTAAGAGGTGGATTTGTTAGGATTCAGAGAGACGCACACTCTGCGAGGTGTGGGCCACTGCAGAGGACAAGTGCTTTGGCCATGGAATGTGATGTGGCTAGGTTTTGTGAGAATTTTGGGTGACTTCATATGATAATGAGTGGAAAGGTCATCCCAATCATTGGGGAACCACCCACTCCTCCATCTTTTGACAATGCCTTGGAACTGTCCTGCCACTTCTGGGTATGTCACTTAGCTTATAGACTGGGGATCAAGGTTTAGTTGAATTTGACTTGTCACCTTGGATGCATTTGATTTTATTCAGATTATGTTATGCCCTTGGGCTATGTCATTCTTTCAAATGCTGTGCCCTGCCCCCTTCCCTCCTGCTTCAAGCTCTTTTCCTAAGCCCTGTCCAGGCCAACAATGTTGCCTCTACAATCTTCTGGAGGGACAACCAGAAAATACTGAGAAAAGTACTGTATATCCAATCCCTCTAGATATTCAGGCCTTCATCTTTCATGTTTTCTACAACATGTGCAACATCAGCATCTCTCAGTGAACCCACTAGGGTGGGAGACAGGCACACAATGCCTGCTAGAAGTCCATCTACTGGCATCCCTTCAAAGGCAATTGGGCTTCCAGGGATAATGTTTGCCACTTTGGGAGTTAACCCTGCAGGCCTTTTGGGCCCAAACTCTTACCATCCTGCTCCTAAAGTTACAAACATACCCCCAGATCAAATTCCTACTCCACTTTTATGAAACATCTGGTCTGTTGCCTCTTACCAATTTATTCTTAAGCCAATTACTCACTCCTACAACTAGGACCCTGCCCCCTTGTGGGCAACATTGCTCCACCCCTCTTATTATTAAGATACACTTACTGCCCCTAACAGGGCCAGATAATCCACGCCTTTGTCATTATTTCTGTTATTACCTAAAGTAATATGACAATGAAATGTTTACCTTTGGAAACACCACAAGCTCCTCTTACTGAGGGCTAGGGGAGGAAATCAGTGACTTACAATCCCTTAGAGCAGTCATAAGGCCTATGACTGTTTCACCAGGTTCCCAGTCTCAGGGCACAGGCTTGGATTGCTTTACATCATGATATTTATTCCCATCTGCAGTGAACAAATTGGCACTGAGTTAGAATTATAGCCCCTTAATCCTACCCAGCACTGGTCATGCTGGAGACCTTGGAGATGCCCAACTCCAGCCCGGGGTTCCCAGGAGGTCAATCCTGCCTCGACCTGCCTAGGGATCTGGTCCTCAAAAGGTTGTTATGCCTCAACCTGCTTGGGGATCCACCAGTCTAGGGGTCCCAGGAGGTTGTCACGCCTCGACCTGCCCAGGGACCCAATTCTCAGGAGGCCAACCTGCCTCAACATGCCCGGGGATTCAATCTCCAGGAGGCTGTCATGCCTCAGTTTGCCTGGGGATCTACACCCTAAACCAGGGATGCCTGGCTCCCAGGTTGCAACAGTATTGGGTAGAATAAGTCTAAAAAAGATTCACCCCTAAGGAAGTCCACCCATGGAAACTGAAGGAGGCTTATTAGTTTTTCTTTCTTTTTTTTTTTTTAATTTTTTTCTTTTCCTCCCTGTCATGACTGTCTTTCAAATGGGAAATAACCAATCCACTTCCAGGCAGATGGTCTTGAGATGCATCCCTGATAACTGGAAGCTGTTCAGTCCTCTAACTCTAAGGAGAAGTTGCTTAAAATTCTTTTGTGCCACTGGGTGGCCATGGTATCCTCTGGGGGATGAGGAATACTGGCCTGAAGATGGGAGTTTAAATTACAATACCATCCTGCAGCTAGACTTATTCCGCAAAAGACAAGGAATATGGACAGAGATCCCCTATGTCCAAATTTTCTTCCAACTAACAGATATGAAGGAACTCTGCCGTAAGTATGGGACTGTTTTATGCCCTAAAAGTGAGCCTAGTAGGCAAATGGTGTGAAGCACAGACAACCAAGAGAAGGAAACCCCACCCGCCCCACTCGTAAAGGCTCACCTCACACAGCTCCCAAGTTGCCTGATGCTCCTTCCTTGTATCCAAACCTGCGCCCATATCCAGGAGCATCCCCTCCACAAAAGCCAAGTTGAAAATGGAGGAGAATTCAAACCAACCCGGGTCCATAAGCCCTTTTCCCTCCTAGAACTAAGACAGATCAAACAAGACCTGAGAAGCTATACAGATGACCCAGGCAATTATATAGATACATTCCAACATGTTACTTTGGCCTTTAACTTGACGTGGAAGGACATCATGGTCATATTTAGTCAAACTCTATTTGACCCTGAGCATACAAGTGTCTTAAAGGGAGCCCAAATGTATGCAATGGGGCTTCACATGTCAAACGATAAATACCCAGTAGGGGAAACTGCAGTCCCCTCCTCAGATCCTAATTGGAACTATAATGACCCTGAGCACATCTGGGAAAGGGATCATTTTCTGATCTGTGTGAACGCAGAACTGAAAGAAGCTCAGCAAAAAATAATCAGCTATGCCTGGGTCTCAGCAGTAACTCAGGAGCCCAATGAGAACCCCATTGCCTTTCTGGAAAGGCTAAAAGAGGCCCTCCAAAAGTTTACCAATCTGGACTTAGACTCTTATGAGGGACAGGTGATTTTAAAGGACAAATTCCTGTCCCAATATGCATCAGACATCAGAATAAGGTTATAACAGTGGCCAGCAGCAGGACCCTGTTGCCTCTTTAGGTGAAATGGTCCACATAGCCACCAATACCTTTTTATAATAGATAACAGGAGATAGAGGTCAAGGCCCAGGAAAGGGAGAAAAAGAAAGAGATAAGGCATGCCCAGATGCTGGCTGCCCTCCAGGGAAGCTCTATGGCAAACCCCGAGTCCTTGAAGGACAAGGCACAAGGCAAATGCCTAATCTCTAGACAGGCAGGGCATTGGGCCAAAGAGTGTCCAAACTATGATAAGTCTCCTAAAATGGCTTGCTATAAATGCCATTAACTGGGACATTGGGCAGCACTCTGCCCTTGGGACCTAAGAGCCTCAAGGTCAAGCACCAAGCCTTCCCTCACAATGGCTCAACAGGACTGAAGCGGTCCACTCTAGCCAGCCTACCTGTCACAGATAACCATCAAGGGGCTGGAGCCAAGGGTGCAACTGGATGTGGCAGGTAGGTCCAAGGATTTCTTGGTTGACACTGGGGCTACCTACTCTGTCCTGACCTCTTATTCTGGAGCCTTCTCCTCCCAAACCTGTATCATTTTGGGGCTACAGGAACAACAATTACTAAAAGATTTCCCCAAGCACTTTGTTGCCAGGATGGACAAATATTTTCCCATCAGTTTCTAGTGGTCCCTGACTGTCCTCCCTTATTGGGAAGAAATCTCTCCCTGCCTTTGAAATTTTGCAGCTATTGCAGTCCTGATAGAAGATGCTTTAAAACTCTCTTTTGGGGGCAAACTAGCTATTTTTACCAGCCACCAAGTAAAACAACTCTTAAACAGGAGAGGCCATTTATGGATGTCTGATCAAAAAATTAACAGATATCAAGTAGTGCTGATGGAAAATCCAGGCCTGAATATATCCTCTTGTGAGGTTCTTAAACCTGCCACTCTCCTGCCTACCCCTAAGGGCTCTGTCCCCTTTCACTCTTGCCTAGAAACCTTGGACCACTGGACAAAACCCTGAGAGGGATTGTTGGAAGATCCTCTCATCAGTCCTGAGGAAATCTGATACACTGATGGAAGTAGCTTTTTCTTGGATGGAAAAAGAAAAGTCGAATATGCAGTAGTTTCCAATTTTGAGACCATAGAGGCTAAGCCTCTGCCGCCAGGTACTTCAGTCCAATTAGCAAAGCTCATAGCCCTGACTCGAGCTTTAGAGCTGGGAAAAGGAAAAAGAGCAGCCATTTACACTGACTCCAAGTATGCTCTTCTGGTGCTACATGCACATGCTGTTATTTGGAAAGAAAGAGGCCACCTGACCACCCGATGGTCCCCAATCAAACACGGTGATCAAATCCTTAAACTCTTGGAGGCAGTCCGTCTGCCCACTGAGGTTTCAGCCTCCCACTGTAAAGGACACCAAAAAGGGAGCACGGAAATGGCACGAGGAAATGAAGCAGCTGAGAGCAGCATTACAGAACAATGACCTCATAGGGGTTGCCACCTTAGTTCCACAGACTAATTTGCCAGAAACTCCTTCATATATGAAGGTGAGACTCTTAAAGCTAAGAGTAGGGGCTTTCAAGAAGATCATATAGGGTGGTTCCAAAAGGAGGGACTCCTTTTTCTGCCTGAGAATCTCCAATGGAAGTTGGTTAACTCCTTACATGCCACCACTTATTTAGGGGAAAAGGCCCTCCAAAGATTACTAGAAAGTCCTTCAGAGGAACAGGCCTCCAAAGGACTATAAGGCAAGTGATCTCCTCTTGTCCCACTTGCCAATTTAACAACCCCCAAGGAGCTTGAAGACCCCAGGACAGGGGATCAGGCCCAGCCTGTCCAATGATGTGGTGCCTATCCAGGAGAGGACTGGCAGATGGACTTCACCCAGATGCCAGTTTCTCAAGGGTATAAATACCCATTAGTCATGATAGATACATTCACAGGATGGATTGAAGTCTTTCCCACCCAGACTGAGAAGGCAGAGGAGGTGGTATAAAAACTGCTTTGTGAAATCATTCTGAGATTTCATCCACCCTGATCATTACAAAGTGACAGTGGGACATCATTTACTTCTAAGGTCACCCAAGGGGACTCTAAAGCATTGGACATTACTTATTATCCCCATTGTGCCTGTAAGCCTCAGTCTTCAGGAAAAGTAGAAAGAACCAACAAATTCTTAAAATTAGTAATATAAAAGATAACCCAGCAGACCTCCCTGGGATGGAAGGAGGCTTTACCAATAGCTCTCCTCCACACCCATATTGCCCCTAAGGAATAGGTTGGTCTTCGTCCTTATGAGATGCTATATGGGAGACCTTTTTTTTTTTTTTTTTTTAATGTCAATTACCTTTTCCTAAGAACCAGAGGCTCAGACCCTCTGGTCTTATACCATGGCCATTGGGCAATTCCAACAGGATATATGCTTGTAGGGAGTCAACCAAGACCTAAAAGATTCTAAGGAGTTACCACTATGCTCCATGGACTCAAGTCCTAATTAAAGTCTGGAAAGATGGGTCCCCAAAGGCTCAGCTTCAGCCCACATGGAAAGGCCCCTACCCTGTAATACTTTCTACCCCCACAGCAGTCAAGGTACCAGGACATGACTCCTGGATTCACTACTCATGAGTCAAGCCATGGAAGAAAACAGAAGAGGACACTCAATATACCAGTGAGCCCCTGGGAGATCTCAGATGCCTATTCAGAATTACAAATGAGTGCCATTCTAATGAACACCCCCAAAATCTAGTTTCTGGGGATAAGATTTCTCAGGACAGCTCTAAAGAGTTTGGCAGCAGTTGTACTCCAAAACAGACAGAAGATAGATCTTCTGATCCCTGAACAAGGAGGGACTTGAGCCATCCTGGCGATGGGAAATTGGAGTTGGCTAATGCCCCTGCTAATGCCTAGTAGGGCATTAGCAGCACCATACTGATGCTGCTTATGACTGTTCCATGTATCATCAATTGTCTAACCTCTTTTGTCTCTGCCCAGGTCAACGAGCTACAACATACAGTGCCAGTTCAACAATGATATATAAAACTACAGCCGACCACAGAAAATACCACTCACCCTTAGATGGACAATGCTATAAGGACTCTGGGGCCTGAGACTAGCAAGAGAGGGAGGCCCAATGCCTCTAGCCTTCCCAGTTCAGCAGGAAGTAGCCAGAAAGAACTCGACACCCCTCTTCCCAAAGAATCGGGCCTCCCATCTCTTGAGGGGGGAACGTTAGGTAGTTAGAATAGGAAAATGGAGTCCAGAATGGTAGACAAGAAAGAGAAAAGCCTCCAAAAATAGAATAAAGGAAGGTTCAAGGACCGGAGTGAGGACCTCAGGTAGAACAAACAGCACTCCTGGCTAGCCCAATTTACATAGGGCAGGCCCATGGGGAGGAGAAAAAACATGTAAAAAGAGGAGTCAAAGGTCCAAGGTCTCTCTCTATGTCGATCACTCTCTCTCTCTCTCACTCTCTCTCTGTCGGTCTCTCTCTGCTTTGTCTCTCTCTCTCTTTTCATCTTTTGGGTTGTCATGCTCTCACACCTCGAGGATGTATTTTCCTTTGTTTTCTGAATACAACTGAGCTGTAACAAGGAGCTGTAACAGTGGTCCATCCAAGAGCTGGCCCATCACTTCAAATTTTTGTTGTGACAAGACAGAACCGAGGAAATTACACACTTCCCTGACAGAATCAAGACATGATTCACTTTGCGAACCACAGTTCCCAGCCAAGGCACACGAACTACAGCCATTTGAAGGAGGTCTCCAATTCCACATTACTCTCCTTAAATGCCAATTATGAACACTTTTCAACTAAGATCAGTTAAATCTATAAGAGAAACTTTGAGGGCTCAGTAAATGCAGCACAAAGCAACACAGCTCAAAGCACAAGCCAGCAGACAGCAGCTAAAAGTGCATGCTCACTAACAGGTAACAAAACCAGTCAGCAAGCAGAAGCATTAAAAGAAAGACCTTCCTGTGGTGGTCACTGTCTGGCCATCTTCCTCACAGCGCCAAATGTTTTATTCATCTCACAGAGGTGGGTTCAAGGCTCCCCCTAAAGTTTTGGTTACAATATTAAGACACATTATGAGAGTTATAATTTGGAGAATTTTTTTTTTTTTTTGGTTTCACAGTCACTATCATATCAAATGTATTATTCCAATGGCACAATGCAGCTGGAGGTGCTTATGGTGACACTGCACAAGACTTCCTACCTTCTCGTTTCTATCCAAAGAGAATGTTTACCTGCCTGTCCACACCCCACCCCACCCCACCCCCTTTCTGGAGGAATATCTCCTATGGTCCAATTATACAGTTATACCTTTAATGCATTTATTTTTAAAATTTGAGGGGGCATCTGAGTTTCCCTTTGAAGAAATGAAACTCAAAGTGCTGAGGGTCCCATCCCCTCCCTCGGCTCCATAGGCCAAATAAATACCTGCAGTGGGGGCCTTTCTCTTGTCTCTGAAATTTTGAAATGAAGATCAGCAGGAATTGCATCAAATGTTCCCGTTGAGTGATGGCATGGAGTAAGCTCCAGAAATCTGTGTCTGGACTCTCCCAAGGTGCTGTGAAGGGAATGTGAAGGCTTGTGGTGATAGCAGTACGCAGCTGGGAGCCCATGGTGCTCTGAGTCCCACCTATAATTTTCCCAGCAAGTTGCCCCAGGTTGGGGTGCCTTCCATCAGTCAGGCCTCTGTGTTTGTGGGTCTAAGCCCCCGCCTGCCAGTTCTATCCAAAGGGGTCTCAGAACAGGATCTGCTATGGTTAAACACATACCGCTGGAAGGCCCAGCTGTGAAACCAAAGCTTGCTTCTCAGGCACGTAGACCTTCACCACAAATGTGGGGGTTCCATTTCAGGACATGGCAGAAGCCACTGACCTCTTGTTCTATACAGGGGTCCCCACAGACAGTTGGGCTCCAGAGGCTGAGTCTGGGTTGTCAGTAGGACTTGCCCCACACCACTCCACACTCTGTGACATCAGCATGCAGCATCATATCGTGGACGTCAGACATATAGCATGTCACTCTGCTGAACCTCCTCATATAGGTGATCCTCCTTACACTGCTGGGTCTCCCCATGCTGCTGGTCCTCCTCATGCCATTGATCCTCCTGAATACTCTTGGTTCTCCACGTGCAGTGGCCCCCTGCTTGGTGGCACCCTAGAAGCTGAGCCTCAAGTTGTACTTGACCTCACTGAGGTATGCATGGTGCCCTTGTGTTATCAGTGAGGACTAGGGGTATAGGTGCCCTTGGGCTCAGAGAACCTTGTCTTGTGGACCTTGGCCACATTCCTCCTGGAATTTCTCCTCCAGGTAGTGAGTCCGCCGTTTGAGCTCCTGGCATGGGGAACCTCATCCTGCTCAGTGTCCTTGGCCAGGCAGTTAGGGAAGGGCCACCCCTGTATGTGATTGTTGGGGCACCTGGACAAACAGCACGTTCTCCTGTTGGACTCCTCACTGAAGGGTTCACTGCACAAGACAAAGCATTCTTTATCTTGATGGGAATGCAGGCTCGGATCCCCCACATCCTTCAGATGGGTCGTCAGGT
The DNA here is from genome assembly GCF_000754665.1 of Bison bison bison. Taxonomy (NCBI): domain Eukaryota; kingdom Metazoa; phylum Chordata; class Mammalia; order Artiodactyla; family Bovidae; genus Bison; species Bison bison. The sequence continues at coordinate 3,426,354 of NW_011494923.1, read as the reverse complement.
TCTGCTTATCCCTGAAACTGTGCTCTCCTGAGACAGAGTGCTCTCCTGATTCCTGTATGATGCACTGTACCAGAGGATTGGCTGCCTGGACTGTCGCTTCATACCCTCTACCAAGTTAGATAGGTCAGCCAGGTACTTACCTTCCTGACAACTGGGGCTCACGCTGAGCTTCATCACCTGCATGTAGAGGGTTTACTTAAAAGTGGCGACCACGCCCTTTTTCTCCAGGAACTCGTTGGCATCCAGTGGGCCCATGATGTTCCTCAAGGCATGTCCTCGGTTAAGCTCCACATAACATCCTATTGTAAGGATTGTTCTCTGAACCAGCTTCAAGTACAGATTTTTCTTATTTGGGGGCATGCAATTGGGGGTGTGTATTGTGATAATTTTGCATTGTACATAAATATCGTATCTTTATGTCATAATCCAAAACTCATATAATATTATGTTAGTTATACTTAGATTTTTTTTAAAAAATGACGTTTTACAAAAAATTAAGGGATGGAATAATTTATTACTCACAAAATGAAACTTTCTTTTGAAAGCGGGGACATCTCCCAAGGTCCAAAATGGCAGCTTGAGCAAGAGAAAACAAGACTAGTTTGGTTTTTATTGCGATTAAGGGATAGCGTTGGAGTGATGGTTCATGTGAGTGGGCTAGGGATTCCCTAGTTTGAATTTCTGGCTCTTGCCAAAGGAGGGAACACCTAGTCTATCTTATCTGCTTAGTCAGTTGTGGGGCAGAAGGGAGAAGCAATTGGGCTTGAACGCTGTCAGCAGTTGAGTGTTAAAAATGAAGTCAAAGTGTTTATTAAAATGCCACATGAGTTCCCTGCTTTGGGGTCTCTGCAACTATTACTTTCTCTCCCATGAGTTATCATTCTGTTAATAAAAACAGAACAATATGTTAATGATTTTTCTGTTCTATAATTGTGCCTTAGGCTGAGAATGAAGTACCTTAAGTATTTCACACGTTAAATTTAGAAAGCCACCAGAAGTTGGAATCATTGAGAGGTAGAAGTTACAGAAGCATGTATGTCAACCCTACTCACCACATCAATTACTACAGAATGCAAATTGGCAAATAAGACTGTAATTGATGTTTTAGAGCCATTCATGCACATAGAAAGTGAGCCTTTCCCACTTTGAAGACATGGAAGGCAGATCTATGGGTTTTCTTTCTAAAAATTGGTAAAACCTTCAAGTAGGGGAAACATTTATCATTCCTTGTGCTTTGCTTAGGAGGACTTACTGTTATGGTCTTGTGCTAACAGAACAGAAGAATAGGAAGGAGTGCAAATGGGGTAGAGAGTGGAAGAGTGAGAAAGGGTGAGAGAGAGAGAAAGAGAGAGAGAAAGAGAGAGAGAGAGAGAGAGAGAGAGTGTGTGTGTGTGTGTGTGTGTGTGTGGACTACAAGACATAGAGGAAACCAGGAACCTCACCCTCCTCTCCTCTAAGGATATAGAGAAGCATTCTGCCAGGTTCAGCAGACCTACAAGGACAGATACAATTGGGGGATGTAGCTTTGCCATTACACCTGATGATTTAGGGGGGAAAGGAACAAAAAGGAAAGAAGGTATTAGAGGAATGTAATATGAAAGCCATCAACTGAAGGCCAGCTAAGAGATAAGGCCAACTCTGAAAGTGTAAAAATGCCTAGGGGAGCTGCATACAAATGAGTACCTTATTATCATGGTGTTTGGCACTCACAGGTAAAACAGGTATATCCAAACAAGGAAAAGACTGCAGTTCTGCTTAAGGAAGTAAGGATAGATTGGATGTTTTAACTTTTTCTTGTCATGCCTTAACAAACAAGAGGAGCTAGTACATAAAGAAGTAGGAAAAGCAGATATGTAAAGAATTGACCATAATTTTTTCTCATTAATTCCATTTTTCTACAGTCCATAGTAAGTCTAATCTGTGCTGGATGTTGGAAAAGTGAGGGAGAAAAACTTAGTATTAAGTATGAAACTGAGCTTTAACTTGTAGCAACTTGAAGTTTTAAATGGGAAGATGAGATTGGTCTAAAAACTAAGACCAGAGTATAGTTTGAATCTGGTCTTTTAGTGAACTTTTAACAGGAAATTTTACCATCGAACCACTTGAGGATAGTTACTGAATAATAAAACTTCAGGAATTTATGCCAGATATGTTCACATAACTAGATCCTTCCAGGCTTAAGCTCTCAACTTAGTTTTTGCACATTATACATCTTACTATCATATTTGTTTTGTAGCATCAATTGCAGGTAATTCAGAAAATACAGTAGACAGTAGGAATCTGAAGCTCACTGGCCTTCTCTCTCTTTCAAATTTGTGTACAAATGTTCACACACACATACAGAATTATACAAATATGCTCTTATCATAAGAGATATGATCACCTTCACCTAAGGGATGTTTATACAGTAAGAAAATAGTCTATGGACTGGACATTAAAAATAAATCTCTATTTGTTAGAGGAATTGCTCAGAGAAATGAGAGAAGGCAGTTAAAGAGTTGCAGTTGGAACCAGAATAGTACAGGGTTAGAGGGCTTCCCTTGTGGCTCAGCTGGTAAAGAATCCGCCTGCAATGAGGGAGACCTGGGTTTCATCCCTGGGTCAGGAAGATCCCCTGGTGAAGGGAAAGATTACCCACTCCAGTATTCTGGCCTGGAGAATCCCATGGACTAGTCCATGGGGTCGCAGATTTGGACACCACTGAGCAACCTTCACTTGCACTTTCAAACTGAGAGAGGGGGCTTCCCAGGTGGCGCTAGTGGTTAAAAAACAAACAAACAAACAAAAACTCCTGCTGCCAATGCAGGAGACATAAAAGACATGGGTTTGATCTCTGGATCAGGAAGATCCCCTGGAGGAGGGCATGGCAACCCACTCCAATATTCTTGCCTGGAGAATCCCATAGACTGAGGAGCCTGGCAGGCTACAGTCCATAGGGTCACATAGAGTTGGACCTGAATGAAGTGACAGCAAGCACACGAATGCAAACTCAAAGAAGGAAAGGAATAGTGAAGGCAGAAAAAGAAAAAGAAAAAAAGTCCCCTAAGGTAAATACTAAGATGTTTTCATTGAAGATAGTATTTTGGAGATCTAAGTGTTTCAGCAATAAGTATTTCCACAACATGTAGAGAGAAGTATTTTGAATAATGAATGAGTGTGGAGAAAAGTTGTTGAATACCAACTATGAGGCTGTATGGGAGTCCTTATATGTGGTTAAAAAAAAATAAACTGTTCCATAAACATAAACAGAAAATTTAAAAATAAAAATATTTTACCTACTTTTAAAAATTTTATCAGCTGGGAAAATGTCATTAGAAAAAAAAATGGGTATCTATTGCATAATTATAAAAGATATTTCCTACCTTACCCAGTTTGCAATTTATGACATCATCTAATGATACTGATTCTGAAAGCTGTAGCAGAACGCTACTACCAGACTCACTTCAGGTTTGGACACTGGCTAGCTATACAGCCTATGGAAAACATTTATCTGCATCTCGGTTTATGAATTTAGTCAATTTTGACAAACCTCTAGACTTTACATTTTTATTATACTCAATAAATACTCAATACACAAATAATTCTTATTCACACATGGTGTAGGAGAACTAGGTCATCTGTGTTTATAACCCTGCTCTTCCACTTAAAAGCTATATTAATTTGGGCAATTGACTTCTGCTATTAGTGTCTCAGTTTCCTCAGTAACTAAATTGAAATAATAATCACTTTATAATGCCTTGAGGATAAATGAAACATAACATACAAAGACCTTCACAGAATGCCTGGAACAAGGTACTTAATAAATGTTATGCATTTATTACATTATTAAATTAATAATTTAATATTATATTATTAAATTATTGTGTGTTATTACATTATAACTGCATATAATTACAAAACAGTGTACAGTATATGTAAACATATATACATGTGAGTTCTTATATGTATGTGTGCATAGCATACACATGCAGGGGCTTTCCAGGCGGCAATAGTGGTAAAGAACCCTCCTGCCAGTGCAGGAGACATAAGGGACATGGGTTCCATCCCTGGGTCCGGAAAATCTGCTGGAGGAAGGCATGGCAACCCACTCCAATATTCTTGCCTGGAGAATCTCATGGACAGAAAAACCTGACAGGCTATGATCCATAAGGTTGCAAAGAGTCGGGTACAACTGAAGCAACTTGGCATGCACACACATACACATGCAGAGATAAGGATACCTCTAGTCCTCTTTAGTGTATGTGAATGTATATTTCTTTAGAAATATTTAACAACTTTGAACTTTGTAAAATCGCTTTCCACAAAATCTGTACATATAGATATGAAGCTCAAAAGTAGAATTTCTAGCTCTCAAGGATTCCCACAAGAGGGGAAAAAGATTTTTTATAACTGGAAAAATACAAGTACTTTTAGACAAATATATACCAGAGACTATAATCCACTTTCCTTTCCTACCACTGCACAGACAGCATTATGCACCAGAAAATTGTTTGAGCAGCCACAGATAAGGAGTTACAAATCTGGAAGTTCAAGAGTTGTATAAAGCAGATGTAAGGTTAATTTGCTTGGTTTAGTTGACTCCAGATTTTTTCAATACATTTCAATGGCTTGAAACTCTGAAAACCTGATAGCAAATTAAAAGGTTTCTATAGGCTGCCTGATTTCTTGCTGACTCAGCTATCTGAAGGCAAAGCCAATTACTATGGCTTGCATTTCCTTGTGCAGAAACCAGAACATATTTATTGTTAAATAGAGCCATTAAATATTTAGGGGCAGGAGAAAAGTTTTATGAATTGAGAGATAACAGTGAAAAGCTGCCTATGGATATTTTCCTCTTAAATAAGAAGAAAACACTTTTTCTAAGAGTAACTTGAAAATCTCAAGCATGAAATATGATTTGATTTAATATCAATTGAATGGTCTTTTTAAATGTTGATTTTTAGATTGGCATATATATAAAAAAAAAACCCTCTGATATAAGGCTAAATTTTATCCTCAGAGTAATAAAAGAACCAATATGGTCTCCTGAACAAAGAACTAGCTGAAGAATTGGGATTCTATTTTTGGCCTCACCAGTGACTTGCTCAGTGACCTTGGACGTATCACTTAAATGGCTTTGTGCCTCAAGGTTCCCAACTGTAATATAGAGACTATAATGCCAGCCCCTACTTCATGGGCCTGTAGAACTATTTCAGTTTAGTTTGTTTAAAATCCCAAAGGCTTTTGAAACTATCAGAAATAACTGTTAAATTCAAACAAGATTGTGTTTTATTAATTTCTTTACACTGTTTGATTTGGTTTTCTTGTAGTCTTTCATAATCCTCTTCCTACTAAAACAAATCACTGGGATAAAATTAATAGGTGGAGATTTTCATTGGATATTAAGGAACACTTCTAACAGAAAAGGAAAATTAAGAGTAACCTTCTGAGATCAACTGATTTAATTCCTAGTCCTTGGCATATTTAACTCATGACTCAGAAGAGAATTGTACTATGATCACATACCTTAGAACTTTTAACTAAATCTGTGATTGGCAATTTTTATTCTAATTCCAGGTTTTATCACAATTTCTCTCTATGACTTCTTTCAATCCAGATTTTCTCATAATGTCTCTACAAATGTTCTGATAATACATCTCCATCTCTCCAAATCCAGAAGACCCATAAAAGCCCCTCTCAAATGTCCTAGATTTCTTTCCTCTGCATAGCAAATTTGTCATCCAAAAACTATACAAAAAAAAGGTCTTAATGACCCAGATAACATGATGGTGTGATTACTCATGTAGAGCCAGATATCCTGGAATGTGAAGTCAGGTGGGCCTTAGGAAGCATTGCTATGAACAGAGCTAGTGGAAATGATGGAATTCCAGCTAAATTATTTCAAACCCTAAAAGATGGCTCTGTTAAAGTGCTGCAATCAATATGTCATCAAATTTGAAAACTCAGCAGTGGCCACGGGACAGAAAAAGGTCAGTTTTTATTTCAATCCCAAAGAAAGGCAATGCCAAAGAATGTTCAAACTACTGTACAATCGCGTTTATATCACATGCTATCAAGCTAATACTCAAAATCCTTCTAGTTAGGATTCAGCAGTATGTGAACTGAGAACTTTCAGATGTACAAGCTGGATTTAGAAAAGGCAGAGAAACAAGAAATCAAATTGCCAACAGCAATTGGATCATACACAGAGCAAGGAAATTTCAGAAAAAAATCTGCTTTTTCATCTTTGACTACACAAAACAATTTGACTGTGTGGATCACAACAAATTGTCAAACATTCTTAAAGAGATGGGAATGCCAGACCTCCTTACCTGTCTCCTGATAGACTTGTATGCAAGTCAAGAAGTAACAGTTAGAACTGAACATGGAACAGTGGACTAATTCAAAATTGGGGAAGGAGTACGTCACAGATGTATATTGTCACCCTACTTATTTAACTTATATGCAGAGTACATCATGCTAAATGCTAGGCTGTATAACTCACAAGCTAGAATCAAAATCACCAGAAGAAACAGCAGTAACCTCAGATATGGAGATGATACCACTCTAATGGCAGAAACTGAAGAGAAATTAAAGAGCCTCTTGACGAGGGTGAAAGAGGAAATTGAAAAGCTGGATTCAAGTTGACATATGCAAAAAGCTAAGATCATGACATCTAGTTTCATCACTGGGACTTCGTCAGGAAGCATTTAACAGGAAGCTTCCTGTGTGATGTTTAGAATCTGTCATGAATCCTCTGTCCCTTATTAATTCCTGAATATTCAGGAATTAAGTGGAGTCGCAAACTACTCCAGGGGGCTGAAGAATGCATGCATTTCCTTCGTTAGTTTTTCCATATGGTGATAAGTAACTATTTACGACCCTCTTCCTTTTTATGAACCATATGGTAAAAGTGATTATTTATAACCCTCTCTCTTTGATATGGATCTCCTTATGTTTCCTTGATAATTTGCAAGTCTGGACTTTTGATTTTATCTCTGCTGAAAATAGCTACCTTGTAAGACAGTATAAATACCCACACAATGTTGAATAAAACACCTTTGCTCCATCAGAGCTTGGGTCCCCATGTCTTTCTTTCTTTTCTTCTCTCTCTTTCTCTTTCAGGCTAATTCTCTGGAGAGCAGAAACCCGTCGCGCTCACTCTCCTGCCCTGGCTTCTAAGACCCCCTCGAGAAGGTGCACTGTACCTGCACTCCCTCAAGAGGGCGCCAGGTGCCTTCATGAGCAACGCAAGCCCAGTATCAAGGACTTTATTGTTTTTCTGCTTAAACCAAGGAATATCAGCCTCTTTCTCCTCTCTTTTACTTTCTTATCGTCAATTGCGGACCACCAGGTTCTGGTCCATTAAAGGACCTCAACACGACTTCATGGAAAAGAGATGAGGAAAAAGTGATAGATTTTGTTTCTTTGGGCTCCAAAGTCAATGCAGACAGTGACTTCAGCCATAAAATTAAAAGACAGTTGCTTCTTGGAAGAAAAGCTATGACAAACCTAAGCAGCATATTAAAAAGCAGAGACGTCACTTTGCCAACAAAGGTCCATGTAGTCAAAGCTATAGTTTTTCCAGTAGTGATGTACAGATGTGAGTTGGACCATAGAGAAGGTTGAGTGATGATGAATTGATGCTTTCAACTTTTGGTGCTGGAGAAGACTGTTGAGAGTCCCTTGGATAGCATGGAGATCAAACCAGTTAATCATGAAGGAAATCAACCCACAATATTCATTGGAAGTACTGGTGCTGAAGATCCAATACTTTAGCCACCTGATATGAAGTGACTCATTGGAAAAGACCCTGATGCTTGGAAAGATTGATTACAGCAGGAGAAGAAGGTGATAGAGATGATATGATTGAATGGCATCACTGACTCGATGGACATGAGTTTGAGCAAACTCTGGGAGATAGTGGAGGACAGGGGAGCTTGGTGTGTTGCAGTCCATGGGGTCACAAGAGTAGGACATGATTTGGTGATTGAACAACAATAGCATTTATAAAAATGAAAAAAAAATTATCACTCAATAAATTAAAATTTACAAATGACTACCAATAAATCAAAAGTTACCAGACACAAAAAGAGGCATATATGTATGGAGTCTGTGCAACTATACAATCCATGGAATTCTCCAGGCCAGAATACTGGACTGGGTAATTGTTCCCTTTTCCAGGGGATCTTTCCAACCCAAGGATCAAACCCAGGTCTCCTGCATTGCAAGGGGATTCTTTACCAGCTGAGCTACCAGGGAAGACATATATATATATATATGACTCACAATTAGAAGGAAAAGTCAATCAACTGAAATTGATTCAGAACTAACAGAGTTGTTAGAATGAGTGGGCAATGATTTTAAAATGAATATTGTAACTGTATTTTACACATTTAAATTAGATATTGAAAATATAAATATGTGCAAAACCAATACAATATTGTAAAGTAATTAGCCTCTTATTAAAATAAATAAATTTAAATTAAAAAAAATAAAAAATAAAGTATTCATAAAATTGAAGAACGTGAAACAGAAACTTCAAAGAAAAGTGAAATTGGTAAGAAAGAATGAAACAGCATAAATAAGTTGTGTGATGTCATTTGACATATGTATAATTTGAGTTTTCAGGAAACAGGTGAGGAAATAAATAGGCAGATAACAGTATATTTGAAATAAAATGGTTGAAAATATTCCAAATTTGATGGTATCTATAAACTGTAGAAAAACACAATCTCCAGTTAACCCAAGCACAAGAGACATGAACCCAAATCTTATCATAACCAAGTTGCATAAAGCAAGTATTCAACAAACAAACAAAAATTAGAAGCAATCAGAAAAAAAAAATGTACCACAGTACAGCAATAGAATGACAGCAGATTTCTTATCACAAATGCTTCCAGCAAAAACATAGGCAAGCAATGCATTCAAAGTACTGAAAGAGTTGCATACTTACAAATTTATACACTTTTAAAAAATAAAAGCAAAATAAAGTCTTAAACATATTTAAAAATCTCAAAAGTGTTTGTCACCATTAGACACCGTGCAACACAAAATGTTATCAAAGTGCCTGCAGAAAGAATAAGAATGATATCAAATATATCTATGTATATATTAATACAAAAATAAACTAGCACCACTAGAATAAACTAGAATAAATAATAAAACATATTTATTATTTATTAATAAATAAGCTAATAAATAAACTTATTTATTCTCTACAAATAAGGAACCCATAGGTGCATGGGTTTATCTCTTCATAGGTAAATAATATACAAGATCATTTGCTATTATTTAATTATCCTTAAAAGATAATTGACTGATTTCAAAGAGAATTCTGGGAAGATGACAGATTAAAAGGCACCAGTAATCTGCCTCCTCATGTAGAAAACAGTTTTTGCATTCATAGAATCAGTCTGACATAGCTATTTTGAAAATCTGGAGTCTTTTTTAGGACAACTTCCAGGGGAAGTCTTGAAAGGTAAATTGTGGTTCCTTTCAGTCAATTCTAGCTCTTATTTCAGTAGTGACTACTCATCATCTCTCGCCTTCCAGCTCAAGTTAGGTAGTCCTGCACATGTTCCTGAAACAACTTTCATGCAGTTTATAGGAGATGGAGTGGGCAATAAGGACCCAGCCAGTATTCTGGTCTGGAGAATCCCATGGAACTGCAGAGTCGGAAGTGACTGAGTGACTTTCACTTTCTACAGATATTAGGGATCTGGTTCTGACTGATGATTGCTGCTTCTGCTCATGCAAGTGCAGACACAGAGGCAGATAGTCATTGTAGCATATCCTCTCTTATTTTCCCAGGCTTTTCACCCTTTAGCTGAGGTGACTTCCAGAGTATGTAAAGTACTCATGTATTTTCTTCTCTATCTCTTTCTCTCTCTGTGTGTGTGTGTGTGTCCTCATTTGGTTGCCAGACATCAAAAACTAGGACATTTAGCTGCAACCTCATATATAGGGAAAAGTAGAAAGTCAACACTCATGCACAGAGGTAGACTTAAAAAAGGCTTGATAATATTTTATTTTTGCCACTTTATTTTTTAATTGAAGGACAATTGCTTTACACAATTTTGTTTTCTCTCAAGCATCAATAAGAATCAGCCATAGGTACACGCATATCCCCTCCCTCCCAAACCTCCCTCCCATCTTCCTCCCCATCCCACCCTTCTAGTTTGTCACAGCCCATATTTGTGTTCCCTGAGTCATGTAGCAAATTCCCATTGGCTATCTCTTTTACACACACTGTAAGTTTCCATGTTACTGTCTCTGTATACTTCACCCTCTCCCTCCTCCCCTCCTGCCGTGTTCATAGGTCTGTTGTTTATCTCTGTTTCTTCATTCTGTGTGCGTTTGTTGCTCAGGTGTGTCCGACTCTGTGACCCCACGGACTGTAGCCTGCCAAGCTTCTCTGTCCATGGGATTCTCCTTGCCATGCCCTTCTCCAGAGGATCTTCCTGACCCAGGGATCAAACCCTGGTCTCCTGCATTGCAGGCGGATTCTTTACCATTGAGTTACAGAGAAGTCCTGTTTCTCTATTGCTGACCTGCAAATAAATTCATCAGTACCATCTTTCTAGATTCCATATATATGTGTCAGTACATAATATTTATATTTCTCTTTCTGACTTCATTCTGTATAATAGGTTCTAGGTTCATCCACCTCATTAGAACTGACTCAAGTGCATTTCATTTTATGGCTGAGCAATGTTTCATTGTATATGCATACCACAGTTTCTTGATCCATTCATCTGTTGATGGACATCTAGGTTGCTTTGATGTTCTAGCTATTGTAAATAGTGCTGCAATGAACATTGGGGTACATGTGTCCTTTTCAATTTTGGTTGCTTCAGGGTGTATGCCTAGCAGTGGGATTGCTGAGTCATATGGTGGTTTTATTCCTAGTTTTTTAAGGAATCTCCATATTGTCTTCCATAGTGGCTGTATCAACTTACATTCCCACCAGCAGTGAAAGAGTGTTCTCTTTTCTCCACACACTCTCCAGCGTTTATTGTTTGTAGGCTTTTTGATGATCGCCATTCTGACTGGTGGGAGATAGTATCTCATTGTAGTTTTAATTTGCATTTTTATAATATTGAGCTATGTTGAGCATCTTTTCATGTGTTTGTTAGCCATCTGTATGTTTTCTTTGGAGAAATGTCTGTGTAGGTCTTTTTCCTATTTTTTGATTGGGTTGTTTGTTTTTTCTGGTATTGAGTTATATGAGCTGCTTGTATATTTTGGAAATTAATTCTTTGTCAGTTGTTTCATTTGTTATTATTTTCTCCCATTCTAAGGCTTGTCTTTTCACCTTGTTTTTAGTCTCCTTTGCTGTGCAAAAGCTTTTAAGTTTAATTAGGTCTCACTTGTTTATTTCTGTTTTTATTTCCATTATTCTAGGAGGTGGGTCATAAAAGATCTTGATTTGATTTATGTCATTGAGTGTTCTGCCTGTTTTCCTCTAACAGTTTTATAGTTTCTGGTCATACATTTTGGTCTTTAATCCATTTTGAATTTATCATTTTGTATGGTGTTAGGATGTGTTCTAATTTCATTCTTTTGCACATAGCTGTCTAGTTTTCTCAGCACCATGTATTGAAGAGGCTATCTCTGCCCCATTGTATATCTTTGCCTCCTTTGTCAAAAATAAGGAACATATAGGTGCATGGGTTTATTTCTGGGTTTTCTATATTGTTCCATTGGTTTATATTTCTCTTTTTATGTCAGTACTGTACTATCTTGATGGCTGTAGCATTGAAGTATAGTGTGAAGTCAGGAAGGTTGATTCCTCCAGCCCATTCTTTCTCAAGAATGCTTTGACTATTTTGGGTCTTTCGTGTTTTCATATGGATTTTGAACATTTTTGTTCTAGTTCTGTGAAAAATGCATTGGTAATTTGATAGGGATAACATTGAATCTGTAGATTGCATTTGGTAGTAAAGTCATTTTCACAATATTGATTCTTCGTACACAGGAACAAGAAATATCTCTCCATCCATTTGTATGGATGGATTCTTTGACTTCTTTCAGAAATGTCTAATAATTCTCTTGGT
>NW_011494923.1:3405817-3414216 GCF_000754665.1 Bison bison bison | reverse complement strand
CTTCAGAAATGTCTAATAATTCTCTGTATATAGTTCTTTTGTCTCCTTAGGTAGGTTTATTCTTAGATATTTTTAAATTTTTGTTGCAATGGTGAGTGGGATTGATTCCTTAATTCCTCTGTCTGAGTTTTCATTGTTAGTATATAAGAATGCAAGTGATTTCTGTGTATTGACTTTGTATCCTACAACTTTGCTGAATTCACTGATCAGCTCTAGTAATTTTCTGATAGTTTCTTTGGGGTTTGCTATGTACAATATCATGCCATCTGCAAACAGTGAGAATTTTACTTTTTTTTCCAATCCAGATTCCTTTTATTTCTTTTTCTTCTCTAATTACCATAGCTATGACTTCCAAAACTATATTGAATAATAGTGGTGATAGTGGACACCCTTGTCTTGTTCCTGATCTTAGAGATTCTGGAATGCTTTTAGTTTTTTCACTATTGAGAATAATGTTGCTGTGGGCTTATCATATATGGCCTTTACTTTGTTGAGGTAGGTTCTTTGTATGCCCAATTTTTGAATCATTTTTATTATAAATGGATGCTGAATTTTGTTGAAAGCTTTTTCTGCATTTATTGAGATGATCATATGGTTTTTATCTAAATGTGTTAAAATCATGTATCACATTGATTGATTTATGTATATTGAAGAAACCTTGCATCCCTGGAATAAACCCTACTTGATCATGGTATATGAGATTTTTAATGTGTTGTTGAATTCTGTTTGCTAGAATTTTGTTGAGTATTTTTGCATCTTATGTTCATCAGTGATATTGAACTGTAATTTTCTTTTTTGTGTATATTGTCTTTGCCTGGTTTTGTTATCAGGGTGGTTGTGGCCTTGTAGAATAAGTTTAGAAGTGTTCCTTTCTTTGCAATTTTTTGGAAGAGTTTCAGAAAAATAGACATTAGCTCTTCTTTAAATATTGGATAGAATTCCCCTTTGAAGCCATCCAGCCCTTGGCTTTTGTATTTTGGCAGATTTTTATCACAGTTTCAATTTCACTGTTTGTATTTGGATTGTTCATAATTTCTATTTCTTCCTGGTTTGGTATTAAGAGGTTGAACTTTTCTAAGAATCTGTCCATTTCTTCAAGGTTGTCCGTTTTATTAGCATATAGTTGTTCATAATAGTCTCTTATGATCCTGTGTATTTCTGTGTTGTCTGTTGTAACCTCTCTCTTTTCATTTCTAATTTTGTTGACTTGATTGTTCTCCATTTTTATCTTGATGAGTTTGGCTAGTGGTTTGCCAATTTTGTTTATCTTCTCAAAGAACCAGCTTTTAGCTTTATTAATCTTTGCTATTGTTTCCTTCATTTCTTTTTCATTTATTTCTGCCCTGATCTTTATGATTTCTTTCCTTCTGCTGACTTTGGGTTTTGTTGTTGTTGTTCTTTATCCAGCTGCTTTAGATGTAGAGTTAGGTTGTCTATGCAATGTTTTTCTTGTTTCTTGAGGTAGGATCATATTGCTATAAACTTCCCTCTTGGAACTGCTTTTGCTGAATCTCACAAATTTTGGGTCATCCTACTTTCATTGTCATTTGTTTCTACGGATCTTTGATTTCCCTTCTTATTTCTTCAGTAATCATTTTGTTATTTAGTAGTGTATTGTTTAAGCTCCATGAGTTTGTGCTTTTTGAGTTTGAGTTTGTTTTTGCTTGTTTGTTTGTTTTTTTCCCTGTGGTTGATATCTAGTGTCATAGCATTGTAGTCAGAGAAGATACTTGGTATGATTTCAATTTTCTTAAACTTATTGAGGCTTGATTTGTGGTCCAAGATGTGGTCTATCCTAGAGAATGTTCCATGTGCACTTGAGAAGAAAGTCTATTCTTCTGCATTTGGATGAAAAGTCCTGAAGATATCAATTAGGTTCATTTGGTCTAATATTTCATTTATGGTTTGTGTTTTCTTATTGATTCTTTGTTTTGATGATTTGTCCATAGGTGCTAAAGTCCCCTGCTATTATTGTGTTGCTGTCGATTTTCCCTCTTATGCCTGTTAGTGTTTGCCTTATGTATTGAGGTGCTCCTATGTTGGGTGCATAGATATTTACAACAGTTATGTCTTCTTTTTGGATTGGTCCATTGATCATTATGTAGTGTCCTTCTTTCTCTCATAATAGTCTTTACTTTAAAGTCTATTTTTTTTCTGAAATAAGGATTGCCACTCTGGCTTTCTTTTGGTTTCCATTCACATGGAATATTTTTTTCCCTCCTTTTACTTCTGTGCATTTGTCTCTAGGTCTGAAGAGGCTCTCTTTTAGGTAGCATAGGTATGGGTCTTGTTTTTGTATTCATTCAGTCAGTCTGTATTTTTTGGTTGGTACATTTAATCCATTTACATTTAAGATAATTATTGATATATATGTTTCTATTGGCATTTTTTAATCATTTTGGGTTTGTTTTTGTAGGTCTTTCCTTTCTATTGTGTTTACTGGCTATGTAAGTCCCTTTAGTATTTGTTGTAAGGCTGATTTGGTGGTGCTAAATTCTCTTAACTTTTGCTTGTCTGTAATGCTTTTGATTTCCCCATCAATTTTAAATAAGATCTTTGCCAGGTATAGTTATAGATTTTTTTTTTCTTTCAGTACTTTAAATATATCCTGCCATTCCCTTCTGGACTGCATAGATTTTGCTGAATGATCTGCTGTTAATCCTCATGTAGAGAAAGATCTGCTGTTAATTGCATGAGTTTTCCCTTGTATGTTACTTGTTGCTTTTTCCTTACTATTTTTAATATTCTTTCTTTGTGCTTAATCTCTGTTAGCTTGATTAATGTGTGTCTTGGTATATTTCTCCTTGGGCTTATCCTGTAAGGGACTTTCAGTACTTCTTCGATTTGATTGACTGTTTCCTTTCCCATGTTGGGGAAGTTTTCAACTATAATTACTTCAAAAATTTTCCCAGTGCCTTTCTTTTTTTCTTCTTCCCCTGGAGCCCCTATAACTCGAATAACAGTGCATTTAATATTGTCCCAACGGTCTCTGAGGCTATCTTCAATTTTTTTCATTCTTTTTTCCTTTATTCTGCTCTTCAGCAGTTATTTCCACCGTTCTATCTTCCACCTCACTTATCCATTCTTCTGCCTCAGTTATTCTACTATTGGTTCCTTCCAGAGTATTTTTAATTTCAATGATAATGTTTTTCATCTCTGTTTGCTTATTCTTTATTTCTTCTATGTCCTTGGTGACTATATTAACTGTGTTGTTTCTTTCATTTTTTCCATTCTATTTTCAAGTCCTCATAACATATTTATTATCATTATTTTGATTCTCTTTCAATTAGATTGCTTCTTTCCTCTTCATTTATTTGGTCTTGTGAGTTTCTACCTTGTTCTTTCATGTGTGCTATATTTCTCTGTCTTTTCATTTTTCCCCCTAACTTTCTCCACTTGAGGTCTCCTTTTCCCAGGCTTTGGGGTTGTATTCCTTCATCCTTTTGGTTTTTGCCATTGAAGGGAAAGGTTGGTTGAGTGCTTTGTGTTTACTTCTTGTTAAGGGTGACTTCTACCTGAATTCTAGTAGGAGGAGATCACACATGTAGTTACGGAAATAATGGGACATATATACACACTTCCACTGACATAACCAAAGTATTCTAAAGAAAATAGCACTGGAGATCAACATGGTGAACAAGAAAACCAAAAGTGGTATCGATCAAATAAAAGCAGAACTAGCTAATGGTCAACCTGGAAAACTGAGCCTGAGCAGAGTGCCACCTGGGGAATATAGCAAAGAGAGCTCAACAATTTAACTTATTTGGTGTAAAAAGGAAGAGTGAAAGAAAAAAAAGGGAGAAGACAAAAGAGGAGAAGAGAGAAAAGAGAAAAGGGATGGAAAAGAGGTTAAAAAAAGAGAAGGAAAAAATAGAAAAGCAAAGGTAAATAGACATATGTGAAAAACATTTTTATATATTCAGGAATAGCTACAGATTGTAAATCAGTATATGATAAGCAGTTGAATATATAAAAAACAAAATTTAAAAAAATCACTAAAAGGTGAAAAAGAAAAAAAAATCTTAAAATTATTTAAAAAAAAAAAAAAAGGAAAACTCCACAGCACTGGAAAAGACTAATGTGAAGGTAGAAATATGCAAGAGGAATAAACAGTGTGATTTATAAGGAAAAGAAAAAAAAAAGTTCTCAGTGTCATAGTTCTTCTTGGCTGTGGCGTGTGCCCCAGTGCAGGAGGTGGGATTCATGTCCTGTGATGTTTTCCTGGTTGGGAGAGGATCTCATCTCCCTTAAGGGCAGTGCAGTGTCTAGTAGGAGGTTTTGGGGTTCAGTGTGTCTTTGGGCAGTCCTTCTGGCTTTGGCAGTGCTAGACACATCTCTTTCCTCAGCCGTTTCAAAGTGGTCCTCTCAGTATATTTTCACTCCTGCCCTAATTGTCTCTGGAATCTTTGCCAGTGCTTCTGTTTCCTGGCCCCACTCTGCACAGCAGGTGGAAGCATGCTAGGTAAGGGCTTGTGTGGATCTTTTCTCAGCTCCATGATCGTGCCCTCTGCATCAAAGAGACTTATGTGGACTAAGGAGACTTTTATGGACTTTCTGTGGTCCCCTGAGCTTGCCCTCTGCATCAGAGGGCTTGTGTGCACTTGTCTCTTCTCCCTGGGCCCTCCCTCTGTGTCGTCATAGGGCTTTTGTGTACTTGTTTCAGCTCACTGACCTACCCTCTATGTTGCAGGGCTTATGTGTTCTTCTTTAGGCTTCCCAGCCCGCCTTCTTTGCCCCACGGTTTATATGCACTAGAGAGGTTTGTATGTCACATCTCTCTCAGCATACCAGGCCCGCCCTCTGCACAAGGGTTGTGTGAGCTGAAAGGTTTGTATATCTGCCCTCTCTTGGCACCCTGAGCCTGCCCTCTGCCCTGTGGGGCTTCTGTGGACTTCTCTTGGTTTCCCAAGCTCATCACAGTCGATGAGCTGTTTATGGGCTGAGAAGTGCAGCTTTCTCTGTTTTCTGCCTTCTAAGTCCCTGCTTTGCTAGTTTTCTGAGATTCTGTAGCACACCCTTATGCCTGCATGGGAGGGAGTCTCCTAGTGCATGGGAAATCTTCCTCCTTCAGGATACCCTCCCTTCCTCAGGGAACAAGCTCCTGTCCAGAAGTTCTCCATCTTTTCCCTTTTAATTTCTCCATCCTCTCTCCTACCTCATTCCAGGGAGTTTAGCCTGACCTCTGGAGGCCTGGGGTCTTCTGTTGTCACCTAGAAGTTGCTTTGTAGGGGTTGTTCCATATCTTGATGTGTTTTGATGTATTTGTGGTGTGTCTGGAAATCTCCCCATCTTACTCATCTGCCATCTTCTTCCACTTTCCAATAATATTTTAAGTTTATACATCAGGCTGATCTTTGGAGCAGAGACAGCCCATACTGATAGAAAATATCAGTAACAACCTAAAACATACAAGCCTTGGGAAAGGAATAGAGTCTGATTTCCAGAGTTACGATATTAGTAGATTCAAATGGCTATTTTCAGCAAAAAGGAATCACACAGCATACAGAGAAACAAAGAAATATGGTCTGTTCACAGAAAAGAAGCAAACCTGTCTGTGAAAAAGAACCGATGGCTGCTTTAAGATAAAGTCTTTTAAATAATTGTGTTTAAATATGTTCAGAGAACTAAAAGAATATATGGAGAAAGTCAAGAAATATTAGTAAAGAGATAAAATGTATAAAGAGAAACCAAAAGAAATTCTAAAGCTGAAAAGTATAATTATTGGAATGTAAAATGTACTAGGTAGTTACAAAAGCAGATTTGAACAAGAAGAAAAAAATAGCCAGGACATGGAAGCAACCTAGATGCCCATCGGCAGATGAATGGATAAGAAAGCTGTGGTACATATACACAATGGAGTATTACTCAGCCATTAAAAAGAAAACATTTGAATCAGTTCTAATGAGGTGGATGAAACTGGAGCCTATTATACAGAGTGAAGTAAGCCAGAAGGAAAAACACCAATACAGTATAATAATGCATATATATGGAATTTAGAAAGATGGTAACAATAACCCAGTGTACGAAGACAGCAAAAGAGACACTGATGTATAGAACAGTCTTATGGACTCTATGGGAGAGGGAGAGGGTGGGAAGATTTGGGAGAACGGCATTGAAACAGGTAAAATATCATGTATGAAACGAAATGCCAGTCCAGGTTCAATGCACGATACTGGATGCTTGGGGCTAGTGCACTGGGACGACCCAGAGGGATGGTATGGGGAGGGAGGAGGGAGGAGGGTTCAGGATGTGGAACACATGTATACCTGTGGCGGATTCATTTTGATATTTGGCAAAACTAATACAATTATGTAAAGTTTAAAACTAAAATAAAATTTAAAAAAAATTTAAAAAAAAGAATCAATGAACTTGAAGAAAAGAAAAAGAAAATGATCAAGTCTGAGAAACAGAAAAAAGATTAAATATAAGTGAAAATAACCATGGAACACTGTAGTGGACCAACATATACATTATGGGAGACCCAGACAGAGGAGAGAGAGAAAAGGAGAGAGAATATTTGAAGAAATAATAATGTCTTACACTATCAAATATTTGGTAAAATATGTGGATGCAAACATCCAAAATCTCAACCTAAATCACCTAGGATAAAATCAGAGACCACATCAAGACACATTGGCATCAAATTGTCAAAGGAAAAACACAAAGAGAATTTCTAAATTAGCAAGAGGGAAGCAACTCATCATATACAAGGAATCCTCAATAATATTAATGGTAAAAAATAACTCTTCTCATGAAGAATGTACTCACAGACTTGCTTGCTCCCAGTTGCAGTGCAGAGGCAGCAGATTGAAAACTGCATGGTGCCAGAACCACATCCTTGCACCCCCACAGTTCACACCAGACGCCTACTAATGTGGAGCTCACCATTGCCATCACACACCTACTCTCACATTGGGGAGAAGCAAAGCCAGCTAAAAACCCCTGGGGCACTGATCCCATTACTAAAGCAGAAACAGCTATCATGTACAGGTAACATGGGGAAAGCAGTGTTGGCTCAAAGTGTGGTCCAGCCCCCTAGGGCCCTAGTCATGCTCCCAATGAAAGCAGAGACTACCATCACTCCAGGGGGAGGTCCAACTCCCTCAGGGCCCCTGCTCCAGCTCTTTGGGTCCTGACTCTGCCCCTTAACAGGCTGGCAACCACCACTAAGTCTGGGAGAAGCTCCAGCTTGCACCTGGAGCTTCTGGTTCTAGCCCCTCCGACACCAGCCCTACCTCTTAACAAGGTGGTCGCTACTAGTGCATCCAAAGAAAAGATATATCTTGTGCTCATTTCAGATCCACTAAAGCCACTGGGTACACACAGACTGAACAGAGATGCTTCCACACAAGTAAACACCTTCAAAAATGAGATAGATAACTGTTTTGCCAAATTTCATAAACAGAGAGGACGTCAAACAAAGTTTGAAAACAGAGGAATATGTTCCAAACAACAGAACAAAATAAAACCCTAGGAGAAAAAAAAAATCTAATGAAATAAATAAGATAAATAAATGAGATAATTAATTTTCTTGACAAAAATTCAAAGCAACAGTAATAAAAATTAACTTTGGATAAAGATAAAGGAACACAGTGAGAACTTCAGCAAAGAACTATAAAATAGAACAACCAGAGCTGAAGAATATAACTGAAATGAAAAATACACTAGAAAGAATTAACAGTGGATGAAGTGCTATACAGGAACACATAAACAACTTGGAAAATAGAATAGTGGATGTCACATAGTAAAAACAGAAAATTAAAAATAAAGATGAGGATAACTTAAGAGACGTCTGGGACATTCATCAGGCATACTAACAATTGCATTAAGAGAAAAGAGAGATAAAGGCAGAAAAGTTACTTGAGAAATTATGGCTGAAAATGTCCCTAATCTGAAGAAAAAAAGCGAATATTCAGATCCTGGAAGGATAGTGAGCTCCAAACAAGGTAATTGAAAAGATACCTACATCAAGACATACTTAAAATGGCCAAAAAATAAAAATAAAGAGATAATTTTAAAAATAGCAAGAAAAAAAATAGAACCGTCAACTGATTTTTCAGCAGAAACCTTGTGGGCCAGAAGGGGATGGCATAAACAGAGCAGTTCACTTCAGTTTAGTCACTCAGTCATGTCCGACTCTTTGCGACCCCATGAAATACAGCAAGCACGCCAGGCCTCCCTGTCCATCACCAACTCCTGTTTCCCCATCTATTTGCCATGAAGTGATGGGACCAGATGCCATGATCTTCGTTTCCTGAATGTTGAGCTTTAAGCCAACTTTTTAACTCTCCTCTTTCCCTTTCATCAAGAGGCTTTTTAGTTCCTCTTCACTTTCTGCCATAAGGGTGGTATCATCTGCATATCTGAGGTTGTTGATATTTCTCCCAGGAATCTTGATT
>NW_011494923.1:3401268-3405717 GCF_000754665.1 Bison bison bison | reverse complement strand
TTGTTGATATTTCTCCCAGGAATCTTGATTCCAGCTTGTGCTTCTTCCAGCCCAGCGTTTCTCATGATGTACTCTGCATATAAGTTAAATAAGCAGGGTGATAATATACAGCCTTGATGTACTCCTTTTCCTATTTGGAACCAGTCTGTTGTGCCATGTCCAGTTCTAACTGTTGCTTCCTGACCTGCATATAGCTTTCTCAAGAGGCAAGTCACGTGGTCTGGTATTCCCATCTCTTTCAAAATTTTCCACAGTTTATTGTGATCCACACAGTCAAAGGCTTTGGCATAGTCAATAAAGCAGAAATAGATGTTTTTATGGAACTCTCTTCCTTTTTCCATGAATCAGTAATCAAAAATCTCTCACCAAACAAAAATTCAGGACCAGTTTCACAAGGGAATTCTATCAAACATTTCGATAAGAGTTAATACCTATATTTCTTAAACCACTCCAAAAAAATTGAAGAGGAGAAAATACTTCCCAACTCATTCTATCGCAGACAGCATTACCTTGATATTAAATCCAAAAGACTTAAAAAATAAAATTATAGACCAATATTCCTAATAAAGATAGACACAGAAATCCTCAAAAAATCTGAGCAAACTGAATTCAGCATTACCTAAAAATCATCATTATGATTATGTAGCATTACAATCAAGTAGGGTTTATTCCAGGGATACAAGAATGATTAAATATCCACAAATCAATGTGATATATCACATTAATGAAAAGAAGGTTAAAAGTAAGATGATCATCTCAATAGATGTGGAAATAGCATTTAACAAAATTAAGCATTGATTCTTGGAATAATTTATCATCAAAGTTGCTATAGAGGGAAGAAGGTGTGTGCTCAGTCGTGTTCAGTTCTTTGCAATCCCAGGCTCCTGCCTCCCAGCCTGCCAGGCTCCTCTGTCCATGGAATTCTCCAGGCAAGAATACACGTTGCCATTTCCTCCTCCAAGGGATCTACCCCATCCAGAGTCTGAAACTGTGTGTCCTGTGTTTCCTGCATTGGCAGGCAGATTCTTACCACTGAGCCACATTGGATGCCCCATAGAGGGAACATATCTCAGTGTAATAAAGGCCATTTATGACAGACTCACAGCTAAAATAATACAAAAATATTAAAGGCTTTTCCTTTAACATAATGAACAAGACAAGGGTATCTACGCCAAGCACTTATACTTAACATAGTATTGGAAGTTCTAGCCATAACAATCACACAAGAAAAATAGATTAACAGTATTTAAATTGTAATGGAAGAAGTAAAACTCACTATTTGTGGATGACATGATACTACATATAGAAATGAATTCAGTACAGTTGCAAGATACAAGACTGATATACAGAAATTTGTTGCATTTCTATATATTTAAGTGAAGGGTGGAGAAGAAAACAGGAAAATGATCTCATTTACAATTTCATCAAAAAGTAAGATAAAATAATTTATAAAATAAAACTTTTAGGAATAAATTTAACAGAGGAGGTAAAAGACATGTGCTCTGAAAGCTATAAAACACTGATAAAAGAAATTTAAGCTGATACAAATAAATGAAAATATATACCATGCTTTATTTTTCTGGGCTCCAAAATCACTGTAGATGGTGACTGCAGCCATGAAATTAAAAGACGCTTACTCCTTGGAAAGAAAGTTATGACCAACCTAGATAGCATATTCAAAAGCAGAGATATTACTTTGCCAACAAAGGTTCATCTAGTCAAGGCTATGGTTTTTCCTGTGGTCATGTATGGATGTGAGAGTTGGACTGTGAAGAAGGCTGAGTGCCGAAGAATTGATGCTTTTGAACTGTGGTGTTGGAGAAGACTCTTGAGAGTCCCTTGGACTGCAAGGAGATCCAACCAGTCCATTCTGAAGGAGATCAGCCCTGGGATTTCTTTGGAAGGAATGATGCTAAAGCTGAAACTCCAGTACTTTGGCCACCTCATGCAAAGAGTTGACTCATTGGAAAAGACTCTGATGCTGGGAGGGATAGGGGGCCAGGAGGAGAAGGGGACGACAGAGGATGAGATGGCTGGATGGCATCACTGACTCGATGGACGCGGGTCTCAGTGAACTCCAGGAGTTGGTGATGGACAGGGAGGCTTGGCGTGCTGCGATTCATGCGGTTGCAAAGAGTCGGACATGACTGAGCAACTGATCCGATCTGATCTGATCTATGGATTGTAAAAATAAATATTGTTAAAAAGTCTGGATTACCCAAAGCAATATACAAATTTATTGCAATGTCTTTCAAGATACCCATAACATTTTTCACAGAACTAGAACAAATAATCCTAAAATTTATATGGAGACACAAAAGACACTGAACAGCCTGAACAATCTTGGGGAAAAAGAACAAACCTGGAGATATCACCCTGCCTGACTTCATACGATAGTACACAACTATAGTAATCAAAACATACTGGTACCAACACAAAAACAGACACATAAATTAATGGAACAGAATAGAGGTCCCTTAAATAATCCCACATTCATATAGTCAATTAATCTACCACAAAGGAGGCAAATATATACAATGGGTAAAAACATTCTCTTCATGAAGTAGTGCTGGGAAAATTGAACAGCTACATGTAAAAAAAAAGAAAGAAGGAAAGAAACTAGGCCATTTTCTTACATCATATACAAAAATAATCTCAAATGGATTGAAGATCTAAGTGGGAAATGAGCTAGCTATCATAACGGGAAATGATCTAAAACTGTAATGAGCTAGCACCCCACACCTGCCAAAATTTCTGTAGTTGAAAAGACAAGAGGGACTTCCATGGCAGTCCAATGGTTAAGACTCCACACTTCCACTGCAAGGAGCATGGGTTTGATTCCTCATAAGGGAACTAAGATCCTGTGTTCTGTGCAGCATGGCAAAAAAAAAAAAAAAGGCAAGAAGTATCGACTGATATGACCACAATGGAAAACAGTGCAAAGTTATCTCAAAAAATTGAAAGCATGACTATCATATGGTCTAGCATTTCCACTCCTTGTTATTTATCAGAAGAAAGTGAAAACACTTTTGAAGAGATAGATACACCCTAATGTTCATAATAACATATTTATAATAGCCAATTGTGGAAGCAACCGAAGTGTTCTTCAACAGATGAATGAGTAAAGAAAATTAAACATTGGAGAAGGAAATGGCAACCCACTCCAGTAATCTTGCCTGGGAAATCCCATGGACAGAGGAACCTGGTGGGCAAAGAGTCAGACACGACTGATGGAGGGGCAGGCGCTCGCTAGAGGCCCCAGAGCTTTTGATGGCAGAGCCAGCACTGTGGCTGAGGACTCCCGGCTCCCAGGCCTCTCTCACCAGATAGGAGCGTGGAAAACTAGTCTAAAATATGCCTGAGGGCTTTCCTGGCAGCTCAGTGGTAAAGAATCGCCCCCCTGCCAAAGCAGGGACGCGAGTTCCACCCCTGGTCTGGGAAGACCACACGTGGCAGAGCAGCTGAGCCCACACATCACAGCCACTGGGCCAAGGCTCTCGAGCCCGGGAGCCACAGAAATGAGGTCTGTGGGCACCAGAGCCCATGCTCCGCAACAAGAGGAGCCACAGCTAGAGAAAAGCCCACGCAGCATGAAGACCGTGCACAACCATAAATAAAATCATTTAAAAACAACAAAAAAAAAGAAAATTAAACATACAGTATTTATCTTTTTCTGACTTACTTCATAAGAATATGTATGTATAATGAACCTGCCTGCAATGCAGGATACCCAGGTTCAATTTCTGGGTTTCTGGGTTGGGAAGACTCCTTGGAGAAGGAAATGGCAACTCACTCCAGTATTTTTGCCTGGAGAATCCTATGGACAGAGGAGACTGACAGGCTGCAGTACATGGGGTCACAAGAGTTGGACACAACTTAGCAGCTAAACCACCACCATAATGAAATATTACTCAGCCATAAATAAGAATGAAGTTTTGCCATTTACAGCAACATGGATGGATCTAGAGAGCCTTTTTCTTGGTGAAATAAGTCAGAAAAAGATAAATATTGTATGTTTTCACTTATATCTATAATAAAAAGTGGATAAATATAATGAAACAGAAACAGACTTACAGATATAGAAAAATGTACTAATTGTTACCACCGGGGAGAGGGGTTGGGGGGAAGGACAAGATAAGAGAATTAAGAGAAATTCTTTACAGCTTTACAACAAATGCTAAAGGAACTTCTCTAGGAAGGAAACAAAAGAAAAAGAAAAGACCTACAGAAAATAAACCCAAAACAATTAAGAAAATGGTAATAGGATCATACCTTAAATGTAAATGGATTAGATGCACCAACCAAAAGCCATAGACTTCTTGGGTGGATGCAAACGTGTATGTATGCACTTCCACTTACCACATCACCCTGCTTGACCCTCCCAAATTGTATGTAATTATTTCATATTGTTAAGTTAATCATTTTCTCATTATGGCTTGAAATTATAAT
>NW_011494923.1:3400271-3401168 GCF_000754665.1 Bison bison bison | reverse complement strand
GGTTATTGATTGTGAAAACTGATAAACATATTTTACTATTGTGACTATGTGACTATTATGCACTTAATACCATTATATCATAATTGGTCAACAGAAAAATAATAGAATTCTGTATCACCAAACCTATTATTTAATAGAAAACCCTGTAATCACTCTTTTAAAATCCAGAGACATATCAGAATTATCTTGGAATTTTTTGAAAAATACAGATGCCCAGGTATTGCTTCTTTTTTTTTTTTTTCACCAGAACTCCAGATATGTTTCGAATGAGGAGCCATGTTTAAAAACAGCTGAATTAATATGAGGATCTTTTACTTTTATCTAGTTTGTTTCACTTTCACTGTCTCATATTCAGTGCTTGCATTTCATTTAGTTAATGCTTTCCAATTTCTGCATCTCTTCTTTTTCTTTCTTTCTTTTTTTGATGTTCTTTCTCAAGCCTTTATCAAGTGTAGTGAAAAGTCTTTGTAAACATAAATAGCATGTATGACATAATATATATATTTTAGCAAACTTATGAACTTTTGCCTAACTAAAAAATTTATCTGGAGAAGGAAATGGCAACCCACTCCAGTATTCCTGTCTGGAAAATCCCATGGACAGAGGAGCCTGGTAGGCTACAGTCCAAGGGGTCACAAGAATTTTGATTCCAATTGTTTGAATTAGTATGAATAGAATGCCTGATTTCTAATTTAAAAAATAGATATGCAACAAACCACAAAGTTTTTCTTTATAGCATAGAGAACTATAGTCAATATAACTATAGTCAATATCTTGTAATAACCTATGATGGAAAAAAAAATTTAAAAAATAATATATGTGTGTTTGTATAACTGAATTACCTTGCTGTGCACCTAAAACATTGCAAGCCAACTATACTTCATTTTATATATATAT
>NW_011494923.1:3384289-3400171 GCF_000754665.1 Bison bison bison | reverse complement strand
ATATATATATATAAAGAATAGGAGTAGCTGTAACAATATCCAGACCAAATACACTTTAAATGAAAAAATGTAATAAAAGTCAGAGAAGGACATTATAAATTTTAAAAGTTTCAATACAGCAAGAGACAACAGTTAGAAACATTTGTGTACATAATTACAGTCCAAGATATGTGAAGGAAACAGGTAGAAACCTTGGAAGAATACAGGCTACCATAACGGTTGGAAACTTTTTAATTCTCATACAATAACAAAAACAGCCAGATAGAAGGTAAGTAAACTAGATCTAACATGCATATATAGAATACTCTGCCTGACAACAACAGAATACACATTCTTCTCAACTGTGTATGAGAGATTTTCCAGGAAATCGGAAAGCTTGTGCTCTGTTGGTCAAAATGCAAAATTGTACAACCAGTATGGAAAGCAGTAGGTTTTTTCTCAAACTAAAAACAGAATTAGATTATGATTCAGCAATATCATTTCTGGGCATATACCTAAGTAAATTTAATTGTACAACCATGTCATGATTCAGTATAGCTAAAATGTGGAAGCAAATGAAGTACGCACTGATGGATGAATGTATAAGCAAAATGTGGTATATACATACAATTGACTACTATTTAGCTTTAAAAGAAAGGAAATTTCAACACATGGCACATTATGAATGAAGCTTGAGGATATTGTGCTAAGTGAAATGCCATTCACAAAGACAAATTCTGTATAATTTCATATACATGAGATAAATAAAGTACTCAAAATCATAGGAATGGACAGAAAGTAGAGTTGCGATTGGTAGAAACAAGGGGAAGTGGTATGGGTTATTATTGTTTGGTGAGTACAGAGTTTCATTTTTGAAATGTGAAAGAGCTCTGAAGTTGGGTGGTGGTGATGGTTGCAAAAATATGAATATACTTAATATCAGTGAATTCTGCACTTAAAAATGGCTAAGATGCTAAATTTTATACTGTTTTACAACTATTCTAAAAATTGGAAAAAATATAAATGCAATTTACTATTTAAACAAAAATAATAACAGTGAATAATGGAGTTTATATCATTTGAGGAAATAAATGTATAAGGACAGAACTAGAATGGTCAGGAGTAAAGAAATGGAAGTATTCTATTATAAGGCTTTTATGCTATAAAGGAAGTTGTATAATATCACTTGAAGGTTTGAAAATGCAAAGGTATGTACCATAAACCTTCAACATGTACTATAAACTTGTACTATAAATATGAGTTTATATTTGGTTACTAAAATAACCAAACTCATAGCTAATCAGTCAACAAAGGTAGTATATGGAAGTATAAATAATCAGTTAATATCAATTAAGGCAGAAGGGAGGAAAAGGACAACAGACAGCACATGGAAAAACAGAAGTAAATAAATAGATTTAAGCCTTAAAGGGTTAAACATATACTGCCATGTGATCTGACTAAAATTCTTATAAGAGAAAAAAAAATACTTAGGCAAAATAGGCACACAGATTTTTCAGAGTACTTTATTTATAATATTCTAAACTCATAATATCCAAAATATGAACAAATAAATGAGTGGGTGAACAAATAGTTTTAAATTCTAACAATGGAGTGTTACTTGATTAAGGAAAGCAGGAGGGATGGAAAGAGAGAAGGGGAGGGAAAAACTAAGAATTATTGATACATGCAACAACATAGATACATCTCAAAGTAATTATGTTGTATCAAAGAAGTCACACACAAAAAATGAATATGTACTATATGAAGTATATAAAATTATAGAAAATCCAAACTAATCAATGATGACAGAAATAAGATCAATTGTTACCTGGGAAAGATTCAGAGTAAGCAAGTAGAGTGTGATTACCAAGCAGGCACAAAGAAACCGTTGCATTATGGAGGTGGTTTCAATATCTGGATTATGTTCATTTTTACACATTGAGCAACCTTTCAAATTGTACACTATAAATACATAGACTATATTTTAGTATATATTTATAGTGTATAATTATATAGTGTACAAGATCCCCTTGGACTGTAAGAAGATCAAACCAGTCAATCCTAAAAGAAATCAGTCCTGAATATTCATTGGAAGGATAGATGCTGAAGCTGAAGCTCCAATATTTTGGCCACCTGATATGAAGAACTGACTCATTAGAAAAGACTCTAATCCTGAGAAAGAGTGAAGGCAAGAGGAGAAGGGGATGACAGAGGATGAGATGGTTGGATGGCATCACTGACTTGATGAACATAAGTTTGAGCAAGCTCCTGGAGATGGTGATGGACAGGGAAGCCAGGTGTGCTGTAGTCCATGGGGTCATAAAGAGTTAGGAACGACTGAGTGACTGAACTGAAACTGATATTTTCGTTAATTACATCTCAAAAAATAAAAATAATATAGAAATTAACATAGATATATTAAAATTCCATTTTAAACTATATAGTTTAAACTATATAGAATAAAAATTATGTTTTAAAAAGAAACATAGCTTCTATGCTTTCTCTAATTACAATTTCTTTATGCAAAATGGTAGAGAAACTGAGTATTGGTAAATATTATGTTAAGTGAGATTAAAAGAATTATCTGTACCCATTGTGTAGACAGCCTTTTGTTAGACAATTTGAAGGATTATCATGGAAATAACAAATAAAATGCCTGTTCACCAAAAGTGTAGGCGAAGACACATGTGGTTGTACATTACTGACAAGTCAAGGAGAAACTACAAGAAACATCAACATGCCAAGTCAGTCATACTTGTGGAAGAAGAGACATTGTTTGAATCCTTTTGACATTAGGAATTCCTTGAGCGTAAAATCCTTAGAGCGGAGAAGTGTTTGTCAGTTATTTTCTTACTCATGATCCCTTGTGAAAATGCAAATATCTTACACACCTTCAAATTTTCTGAAATCCAACTCCCGTTCTTTTGAGATATACAGATATATTAATCTTTAATAACTCACCACAGGTGAGAATTTAGTACATTTCAACTTCTATGGTTTGATTTATAGAAACAATATTTCACTTATTTTACACTCAAATATATTTTATCAGTCGATATGCTATTAAAGCTACCTCTCTCAGAATGAACAGGTTGGAAAAATAGCAAGAGTGTTTCCCAGCTGGGAACTACCCTGTGTCAGATGTCCAATAGTTATTGTAATTATTAAATATATTTACTTCCACCACTGGATCTTTGTTCATGCCTACATAAATCCCTATATTGCAGATTTCTATCTTAATCTAAATATTTAATCTTTATACCTACATAAAAAAAAGTACACTGAAAATCTGAGAAAACAAACTAGCTTAAAATTAATGAATCAATATTTTAGTCTTTATGAAATTTACTGTATATGAAATTTACTATTAATTGAGACAATAGGTAGGTCTTATTCATGTGATTTTAGTTATATGCATATGAGGGTGTGTAGGTAAAGGAAATGTGAATTATTGTACACGACTCAAACTCTGACTCTATATGGACTTGGATTTTTAATTTTAAATGTTAACTATTTAAACATGTTAAGTTTATTTTTTACCTGAGAAATGGAGCAATAGCAGGGGCACTAAGATGGCAGTGATCACATTCTAAACAGAGAGGATATAGAATCTTTTTCTCATGCTGCCAGTTTGTAGAACTCATTTCCATGCCTTATTACTCACTGATGCTATTATAGTTAAACTGGAATCTAGCTGGTGACAATTGCACAAGGAACGTGAAATGTTCCTTCCTAATTATGATATTAGAAGAGGATATGTTGTGAAAACTGTTAGCTTGATTAGTTAAAACTTGTAAAATGTGAATTCTTGTTTCATGAGCTACATATTTTTGAAAAATATAGTACTTTAGTATTGGAATTAAGTTTGGACTTTTATTTTCTACCCAAAACAAATTGTCATAACTGAAACATATGAATTACCTTCTTGGACATTTCATCTCTGGTATTTATACTTATTTTGCTCTCGGACAGGAAAATACTTTATTTTTATAAATATGAAGTTTGTTTTAAAATGGTCTTTTTTTTATGTTCACACCTTCAGTAGAGAACTGGCTACGAGTATCATTAGAAAATACCCCTCCAAATGAGCAAAACATGATTATCATCTTATTCTTCTAAAATGATTTTTAAGCATTAGTGGTCAAGCAACAAATTTCAGTGCAGAATGGTCTTTTGGTCATCGTTGATAGTTTTCTGATATTCGTGGATACTTTTCCCATTTGTTGCTTCACTTAGAGGTCTCCATTGATTTTGCATTATTAATTTTACTATAGTCTCCTATGGGTGTCCCTGATGGATAGGGAAGCCTGGCATGCTCTAGTCCAAGGGGTCACAAAGAGTTGGACACGACTGAGTGACTGAAGTGAACTGAACTAATGGGTTTCCCAGATAGCACTAGTGGTAAAGAACCACCTGCCAATACAGGAGATGTAAGTGATGCTTGTTTGACCCCTAAGTTGGGAAGTTCCCCTGGAGGAGGGCATGGAAACCCATTCCACTATTCTTTCTGGAGAAACCCATGGACAGAGGAGCCTGGCAAGCTACAGTCCATGGAATTGCAAAGAGTCGGATATGACTGAAGTAATTTAGCATGCATGCATACTCTCCTATCTATGCACAGTGCCATTTTAATAAACAAACACATGAGAAAATAAATGGGGAAAACACATTTTTTAAAAAAGCACATATTTTTCTATCTACAAAAAGCTGATATTATTAATATATGTGATTGTCAAGTTTATAATTGGTGTACTTTTGACAAATGGAATTGACTTAAAAAAAATCATCTCTGATCATAACATGTTGTGTTATCTGAACCATGCTCCTGAAGAAAGGATTTAAATGCAAGTAGTTTATTTGGGAAGTTATTTCAGGAAGCATTCATGGAGGGAATAGGCAGTGAGACTGGAAAGGGAAGCAATGAACAGAGAATACAGGTCACTGCTGTGGGCAATTAGAGCACAATTGCAATGTGATTTCTAGGGGATGGTGTCTCTACTACTAGAGATCAGCAAACTACGGCCCTTCAGGGGGCACAACTCCAGCAGTCCAGCTCTATAAGCCATGGAGATCAGTCTAGATGTTCCTTTTTCCCCATATTTCTCCTCTGCTCCTAGCACCTGCCTCCTCAGCCAGTGGCTGCACTTTATTGAGACACAGGATTTGTACCAATTGCCGGCTTCACATTGGGCACTCCTCTATTGGCAATTTTGGGACACCAAGACTGGAGTCTTAGTCTGGGTTTCAGGGACTCAGAAAGTAGTATTATTTCTGTCCAGCTGCCCAAATTGAGTTTTCAAGACTCTTTGAGATGAGAAGGGAGTATTCCTTAGTATTCTTGGGGTAGAGAATGAAACTAAAAAGGGTGTACCCGGTACTTTCCACTACCATGTACCCCTCTTGACCCAGGTGTTTTTCTTTTGCAGGATTTCTCCAAATGAACCAAAGTAGACCCACTATCTGGGGTGGATGGCCCATCCCTGGAAAATGTGGAAAACAGTTTTCTGTTGTTATACAGGTACCTACAGAATATCCTCAATCTTGCCTCTTGGCAGACAGTACTTAAAATAGTTATGATCTGGTTTATGGAAAGCAGAATAATGCTCCCTCCAAAGATGTCCACATCCCAATCCCCAGGAAATGTGAATATGTTACCTTACCTAGCAAAAGGGACCTTACAGTGTGAAGAATTTAGGAATCTTAAGATGTGGAGGTTATCCTCATTATCCTTTGTGTTCAATGCAATCACAAGGGTTCTTAATGAGAGGAATGAAGGAAAGTTAGAGGAAGGCCATGTGACAACAAAAATAGTGAAGCAGATATAATGACCCTATACTGCTGGTTTTGAAGGTAAAAGGACTACAAGTCAATGAAAATGCATAGCCTCTAAAGCTGGCAAAGGCAAAGAAACAGATTCTCCTCTAGAGCCTCTGAAAAGAACTGACCCTACTGACATCTTGACTTTAGCCCAGTAAGACTGATGTTGGAGTTCTGACTTACAGAACTGTAAGACAATAAAAGTGTGTTGTTTTTAAACCATGTAAGTTTGTGATAATTGCTATGACAGCAATAAGAAATCAATGTATGTCCCTTTACAGAAAAGTTTTCTGACTCCTTGTGTAAATCAATGCTTCACAAATTTTAGCAGATACAAGGGCTATTTGAAGATCTAGTTAAAGCAGTTTCTGAAGCTTGTTCCCCAGAGATTCTGACTCATTACGTCTTTCATGGGTCCCTAGAACTTCTGACCAGCCCCTAGCTAATGCTGATCCTGCCAGTGTGGAGCTCTCACACTGAATGTGAGTACATATATTTTGTCCCAACCATAAACTAAGGAAGCTGTTGTAATTCTTCTCCTGGTCCGTCAATGGATGAGGAATGTTCCCTGGACATTCACTTGGCTAGCATTTCTAGCCTGCTGTCAAGCTAAATGCTTATTAGCAAGTCATCAGTTGTAGATGTATAGGCTCTTGCAGTAACAAAACTTTTGGATGTCTGTTATAGTGAGTGCCAAGGTGATATGGAATGGGATACCTGTAACATCTGCCAACCATGACTATTTTTTATCACTTGCTATATTATACATAAATGGTATAGAATGAAAGATTTTTCTGTATCTGAAGCATACTGTTTTATCAAATAATTTTTGTTAATTTATGCATTTTGGGATGACAGAACGTCTATTTCACAAAACTTTATTAACTGGACCTCATACTACTGGGGGTGTAGATTTTCTGAGACAGTTCTTTGTCTTAATAGTCCCGCTAGATAACTAGAGAAGCCATATTTTGGATATTTTTAAAAACATTTTTTATATGTTTGTTTCCTTAATGCTATAACTCTATACTGACTACATTTGTTTTCTAATTGGTTTTGCTAATTAATTTCAAATGTATTGTTACTAAAACATTTACTTCGTTTTCTTCTTTCCCCCTCTCTATAAATGCTAAATTATATTTTGAAAATGAGAGAATATTTTTAAATGGTTCTTCTTAATAAGATGAGCTATGATCTTCCCAAAGGGGAAAAAGAGCTTACGCCAATAAACAAAAGAAAAAAGTTGCAAGAAACTGCAGACATTGGGCATTAGAGAGCATGATGGACAGGGATTGAACCTTGCAGCTGAATGAGCAGGATAAACAATAACAAGCTTTAGTGACAGCAAGGCTAAACAACAAACTCCACTAAGGAAAAATAAAATCTGAACATTGTATGTCAGCAAAACACAAAGCCTCAGAACAGATTATCCAAGAATGTAACAAAAATGAAATTATCCTTAGTATCTCCAGAGCTTACAAACAACATCATAAAATCAAGATAGATATCTTGGTATTCATATAAACAAGCAATGCTAAAACACTCCTTTCTTAATTTAGAAATTGAGATTGTTTTAAAAGCTGTATGGATTAAAGATAGAACTCTTTATTCTAATGTGCCACATAGAAAATCATGGTGATCATACTGCATGTAAAACAGAAAGGAATTGGTTTGTGAAAAAGTGAGGACTAAATCCTAAACTATCTCTGGATTTTAAAAACCAGGTTCTATCAGTAAGAATGCTGTGGTTATATATTTATGTGATTAGTGTCTTTCATCTGGTATCTGAAGATTTTTTAAAATCATGTTGCAATATAAGAAATAAAGCCTCTTTAACTTTTAAATTTGTAGATCACACATAGTTCCATAGCATAATAAGTTGTAGAATTATTAACAATATATTAACAGTCCACTTATCTTGTGATCACTGACTTTAAGCTTATACACACAGTTATTCAAAGTCAATCAACATCCACAAAACTAGTTTTGTTTTTTCATTTTGTCAGATTTAAAATTGTAAGTCTATTATATTAAAGGCAAAGGAAAATAAACATAACACAAAAAGTGGAAAACACTCATATATATTTCAATATGATAGAAATGTTTTATAAAAAGAATATATATATGTATATATTACACATATATATAACAGGAGTATACACACACACACACACACATATATATATATATATGCCTGTTTATATAATTTTATTGATAAAAAGGGACCTGAGATAAAATTTTAATGTCTCATGAAAACAATTTAGCTAAAACTAATATACCTCATGAGTATTAAAATAATATTATTTTGATAGTATATGAATACATTTTTTCTGTAAATACTTTACTGAAGCATAACTGTAATGGATTGAATAATTTCCCTCCCAAAGTACACATATACTCAGAACATTAGAATGTGACCTTAAGGACTTTGCTGGCAGCCCCATGGTTAAGATCCCATGCTTCAATGCAGGGGGTATGTGTTCGATCCCTTATCAGGGAACTAACATCTCACCCACTGCATGGAGCAGGGGAAAAAAAAAGAAAACGTGGAATGTGACTTTATTTGGAAATAAGGTCTTTGCTGATAAATTTAATATAAGGATCAATATGATTTCATACGGAGTTCTGGTGGCCTCTAATTCAGTAAGTATACTTACAAAAATTGGAAAAGTACACACAGAGACATGGAGAAGAAAACTATGTAAAGATTGGAATGATGTGTCTACAAGGAATGTCAAATGTCACTGGCAGCCTCCATTTTGTTGTTCTAACTTAAAATTATTAACGGATGTGAGAGTTGGACCATAAAGAAGGTTGAATGCTGAAGAATTGATGCTTTTGAATTATGGTGTTGGGTAAGACTCTTGAGATTTCCTTGGACTGCAAGGAGATCAAACCAATCAGTCCTAAAGGAAATAAATTCTGCATATTCATTGGAAGGATTGATGCTGAAGCTCCAATACTTTGGTGACCTGATGCAAAGAGCCGACTCATCAGAAAAGACCCTGATGCTGGTAAAGATTGGAGGCAGGAAAAGTAGGGGACAACAGAGGATGAGATGGTTGGATGGCATCACCAACACAATGGACATGAGTTTGAGCAAGCTCAAGGAGATGGTGAAGGATAGGGAGGCCTGACATGCTGCAGTCCATGGGGTCACTGAGAGTCAGACACGACTGCGCAACTGAACAACAACAAAAATTATCTTAGCTTCATTTGCCCCTTTGATTTTCTTTGAAACTGAGAACGAACCTATCAATTCCCCTTGGGGAGAAAAAAGAAATAAAGAAAAAAACTTTATATTTTAACAAGAATTGCATTGGGTTTAATAGATATATAGGACTTTCCTAGTGGCTCAGGTGGGAAAGAATCTTCCTGCAGTACAGGAGACTCCAGTTCAAGTCCAGGGTTGGGAAGATCCCCTGGAGAAAGGAATGGTTACCCACTCCAGTGTTCTTGCTGAAGAAGTCCACAGACAGAGGAGTCTAGGAGACTACAGTCAATGGAGTAGCAAATGGTTGGGCGGGACTGAGCAACTAACAGTTTCGCTTTTCACTTCATAAATATATGTGTGTGTGTATATATATATATAATTTATATATATATATATCGACAGAGAGAGAGAAAGAAAACTGGAAGCTTTTGAAAATATAATCTTCCAATCAATAAATGTAACAAATCCTTCCATTTGTTTAGATCTTCTTTGATATTTCTTAGTAATATTATGTAAATTTCCTGATATGTGGAATTTTTTAGTGTTGTTCATTAGATTATGTCATCAGATCAGATCAGATCAGTCACTCAATCATGTCAGATTCTTTGCGACCCCATGAGTTGCAGCACGCCAGGCCTCCTTGTCCATCATCAACTCCCGGAGTTCACCCAGACTCACGTCCATCGAGTCAGTGATGCCATCCAGCCACCTCATCCTCTGTCATACCCTTCTCCTCTTGCCCCCAATCCCTCCCAGAATCAGAGTCTTTTCCAATGAGTCAACTCTTCGCATGAGGTGGCCAAAGTACTGGAGTTTCAGCTTTAGCTTCATTCCTTCCAAAGAAATCCCAGGGCTGATCTCCTTCGGAATGGACTGGTTGGATCTCCTTGCAGTCCAAGGGACTTGAAAGAGCCTTCTCCAATACCACAGTTCAAAGGCATCAATTCTTCAGCGCTCAGCCTTCTTCACAGTCCAACTCTCACATCCATACATGACCACAGGAAAAACCATAGCCTTGACTAGACGGACCTTTGTTGGCAAAGTAATGTCTCTGCTCTTGAATATGCTATCTAGGTTGGTCATAACTTTCCTTCCAAGGAGTAAATGTCTTTTAATTTCATGGCGGCAGTCACCATCTACAGTGATTTTAGAGCCCAGAAAAATAAAGTCTGACACTGTTTCCACTGTTTCCCCATCTATTTCCCATGAAGTGATGGGACCGGATGCCATGATCTTCGTTTTCTGAATGTTGGGCTTTAAGCCAACTTTTAAGTAATTGATCTTGCTGTTACTGAGAATGTTATCTTTTAATTTATTTTTATTTTCATCTGTTTCCAGTATATGAAAATATGATTGGGTATTTTATAGACTTATGAATTTTGTAAAAGTTGCTTTTAAATTCTGATAATTAGCCTATAGATTATTTTAGATTTTCTGAGATTTTCCCATGTCACCTGAGAATAGAGGCAACTAGATTTTATCATCATTTTTGATTTTTTGTTGCTGTATTACACCAAATACTTGCTAAGTAAAAGTGGTAATTGAAGGCATCCTTGTTTTATTGTCAGTTTCAAAGAGAAAGTTTCCAATAGTTCATCAAAAAATACCATATTTGCTTTATAGTTATTTAAGATACTCTATCAGAATAAAACATTCCTAAATATTATATATTAAATAAACATTTCTACTATAAAACTGTGCAATAGTTTGAGCATTCTTTGGCATTGCCTTTCTTTAGAATTGTAATGAAAACTCACATTTCCAGTCCTGTGACCACTGCTGAGTTTTCCAAATTTGCTAGCATATTGAGTGCAGCACTTTCACAGCATCATCTTTCAGGATTTGAAATAGCTTAGCTGGAATTCCATCACTGTCACTAGCTTTGTTCGCAGTGATGCTTTCTAAGGCCCACTTGACTTCACATTCCAAGATGTCTGGCTCTAGGTCAGTGATCACACCATGGTGATTATCTGGGTTGTGAAGATCTTTTTTTGTACAGTTCTTCTGTGTATTCTTGCCACCTCTTCTTAATATCTTCTGCTTCTGTTAGGTCCATACCATTTTTGTCCTTTATTGAGCCCATCTTTTCATGAAATGTTCCCCTGGTATCTCTAATTTTCTTGAAGAGATCTCTAGTCTTTCCCATTCCGTTGTTTTCCTCATATTTCTTTGCATTGCTCACTGAGGAAGGCTTTATTTTCTCTCCTTGCTATTCTTTGGAACTCTGCATTCACATGCTTATATCTTTCCTTTTCTCCTTTGCTTTTCACTTCTCTTCTTTTCATAGCTATTTGTAAGGCCTCCTCAGACAGCCATTTTGCTTTTTTGCATTTCTTTTCCATGGGGATGGTGTTGATCCCTGTCTCCTGTAAAATGTCACGAACCTTTGTCCATAGTTCATCAGGCACTCTGTGCTCAAACTACTGCACAACTGCACTCATCTCACATGCTAGTAAAGCAATGCTCAAAAGTCTCCAAGCCAGGCTTCAGCAATACATGAACTGTGAACTTCCAGATGTTCAAGCTGGTTTAAGAAAAGGCAGAGGAAAACGGATCAAATTGCCAACATCTACTGGATCATCAAAAAAGCAAGAAAGTTCCAGAAAAACATCTATTTCTATTTTGTTGACTATTCCAAAGCCTTTGACTGTGTGGATCACAATAAACTGTGGAAAATTCTGAAAGAGATGGGAATCCCATACCACCTGACCTGCCTCTTGAGAAATCTGTATCCAGGTCAGGAAACAACAGTTAGAATTAGACATGGAACAACAGACTGGTTCCAAATAGGAAAAGGAGTACATTAAGGCTGTATATTGTCTCCCTGCTTATTTAACTTCTATGCAGAGTACATCATGAGAAACGCTGCTCTGGAAGAAGCACAAGCTGGAATCAAGATTGCCAGGAGAAATATCAATAACCTCAGACATGCAGATGACATCGCCCTTATGGCAGAAAGTGAAGAACTAAAGAGCCTCTTGATGAAAGTGAAAGAGGAGAGTGAAAAGCCGGCTTAAAGCTCAACATTCAGAAAACTAAGATCATGGCATCTGGTCCCATCAATCCATGGCAAATACATGGGAAAACAGTGGAAACAGTGTCAAACTTTATTTTGGGGGGCTCCAAAATCACTGCAGATGGTGATTGCAGCCTTGAAATTAAAAGACGTTTACTCCTTGGAAGGAAAGTTATGACCAACCTAGATAGCATATTCAAAAGCAGAGACATTACTTTGCCTAGAATGGTCCATCTAGTCAAGGCTATGGTTTTTCCTGTGGTCACGTATGGATGTGAGAGTTGGACTGTGAAGATAACTCAGCACCAAAGAATTGATACTTTTGAACTATGATGTTGGAAAAGACTCTTGAGAGTCCCTTGGACTGTAAGGAGATTCATCCAGTCCATCCTAAAGGAGATCAGTCCTGGTTGTCCATTGGAAGGACTGATGCTGAAGCTGAAACTCCAATACTTTAGCCACTTGATTCGAAGAGTTGACTCATTGGAAAAGACCCTGATGCTGGGAGGGATTGGGGGCAGGAGGAGAAGGGGACGAGAGAGGATGAGATGGCTGGATGGCATCACCGACTCAATGGACATGAGTTTGGTAAACTCCAGAAGTTGGTCATGGACAGGGAGCCCTGGCTTATTGTGATTCATGAGGTCGCAAAGAGTCAGACATGACTGAGCGACTGAACTAGTCTGAACTATAAAATTGTTTTGAGTTTTATGAAATGTGTTTTATTAATATGTTATTTTTCTATTTATACTATTAATGTGAGTTATATTAATTTCCAAACATTATACAACACTTGCATTATTAGAATAAAGTAAGCTTAGGAATTATATAGCTGTTGTCTAGTTGATAAGTCATGTCTGACTCTTGAGACCCCAGGGACTGTCACTCACCAGGCTCTTTTGTCAATGGGATTTCCTAGGCAAGAATAATAGAGTGGGTTGCCATTTCCTTCTCCAGGGGATCTTCCTGACCTAGAGATAGAATCCTTATCTCCTGCATTGGCAGGCAGATTCTTTACTACTGAACTGCCAGGGAAACCCAAATTATATAATGTTCTCTTCTAATATCCCTGGATTCTATTTGTTAATGTCTTTTTAGGTTTATATTTTATCTATAATTATGATAGAAGTTGTTGTATAGTATTCTGACCTTAGTAAGGTTCTAGTATCAAAGTTGTTTTGCTTTCTATAATGATTTTAGCAGAAAACACTTTTGAATAATAGTTATAATTCATTCAAGCATTAGAATAATCCAAATAAAGGCAAATTTGCTAACTCTGTATGCTGCTGCTGCTGCTGCTAAGTCGCTTCAGTAGTGTCCGACTCTGTGCGACCCTAGAGATGGCAGCCCACCAGGCTCCCCAGTCCCTGGGATTCTCCAGGCAAGAACACTGGAGTGGGTTTCCATTCCCTTCTCCAATGCATGAAAGTGAAAAATGAAAGTGAAGTCGCTCAGTCATGTCCGACTTTTAGCGACCCCATGGACTGCAGCCTACTAACTCTATATACTATAACATACTTAATTGTTACATTTTAATTTTATTCACCTTACTTTGGAGCATAGGTATGGGCCAAATAAAACTAAAACCTCTTATCACTCTGGCATAAAGGCTTTAATTACTCATTGCTCTGGACTAATAATCATTTAAATTAAGGCTCACTCATGAAGACCACTCTAACAAATAATAAACTTATAGTTTCATATATTTTTATAGTTTCCTATTTGGAGAGAAGAAAATGACTGGCAAAAAATTACCATTTACTTATATTTCATTAGCATTAGATTCTTAATCTCATAAAAACATTTATGTACTACAATAATTTATTTCTTCATCAATCTATATACTTAATCATTCATTCTTATCTCTTGTGACAGAATCTATTGAATCTTTGAAATTCTCAATAGACTTCATGGTAACTTATCAATAACATAAAGTAGGCATGCTGCTGCTGCTGCTAAGTCACTTCAGTCGTGTCCGACTCTGTGTGACCCCAGAGATGGCAGCCCACCAGGCTCCCCTGTCCCTGGGATTCTCCAGGTAAGAACACTGGAGTGGGTTGCCATTTCCTTCTCCATGAAATGAAAGTGAAAAGTGAAAGTGAAGTCACTCAGTCATGTCCGACTCTAGTGACCTCATGGACTGTGGCCCACCAGGCTCCTCCGTCCATGGGATTTTCCAGGCCAAAGTACTGGAGTGGAGTGCCATTGCCATATATCTAATTGCCGTGCCAACAAAATCAGCCATAACCTGTTTTAAAATTCAACCATACATGAAAGGGATAACAAAATTAGTGAAGAACTTCAAAGAAAAAAGTCATATCTAAGCCACAAGAAAAGTTATAAGTGATATAAAGTAACAATAACTACAAACATTTTGTAAATAAGCAGAGTAGATGTACATTTTTCAAATGTCAGTCACCTTAAACAATACTGTTTTCTCATGAATATTATTACTGATTTATTATACAAAGTGAACTTTTTAAGTTTTAGCACATTAGAGATGTTAAATATGCAATCAAATATCAGAGGATAATATTTGAAATAATAAAAGCTATTCCATTTAAGACTTGACGTGTAAAAACACAGAGAAAACTCAAATTGCAACATGAAGGTCTCGGTTTTGTGTCCCGCTCTCTCATCTTTCATATTTGAAGGTATTTTCCATCTGTACAAGTATGGCTTTGAAAAGCAAAACTGTGGCTTATGTTTCTTTCCACCCATTCTTTTCAAAACCTGTCACCACCATAGGATCTGCTTTTCAATTTACTGAGTAGCTTGATGCCTATTTTTGAAAAGATCTACCCTATGTCTGGTTTTTGTAGTCCCATCTGGTTGATCTGCTCCTCTTCACTTTGCAAACAATCAGAATATCTGCCACAGTGCCTCTGGTTATTTCTTGCTGAATTTTTGTGCAGTTGCTTTTGATTGTGATCTGATGACTTCAGCTACCTGCAGAAGCTTTGGCATCCTTCAAGACCCTTGCCCTTTGATACCTTAAACCCTTGGCTCTGGATATTGTTCTACTGTGATTTTCATTCACCTTCTGTTTATCTAAATCTTACATATTTCCCAAGATCTAGAATAAGTTCAACCTGATTCATTGTAGCCATCTTTTGATTACTGTAGCTGTAATTGATTACTTTCCCTTTCTTTTTCTTCTATTATATGTGTAATTCAGATTCACAGTTTTTCTCATGAATGTTCCCTAATTATTTCATAATTTTTTCTAATGTCACTACAGATACATCACTAGCGTCTTGAAGGCAAATATGATACTCTATATTTCATATGAAAGTGAAAGTGTTAGTAGCTCAGTCACATTCCTCTCTTTGCAACCCCATAGACTGTAGCCTTCCAGACTCCTCTGTCCATGGAATTCTCCAGGCAAGAATACTGGAGTAGGTAGCAATTCCCTTCTCCAGGGGATCTTCCCAACTCAGGGATCAAACCCAGGTCTCTAGCATTGCAGGCAGATTCTTTACCAATGAGGGAAGCCTATATATATATATATGTATATATATATATATATACACACACACACACACACACACACATATGTATTTACAGTAGTAACTTCTATTAAGCTGAGAACACACACTGTGTGCAAAAAGTAATAAAAAATGTTGATTTACTGTTTCCTTATACTTCACTACTAAAGCTCTTCAAATTTAGTTTTGTAGCAGTTATGAAAATAAAATGCTGTGTAAATGTCAATA
Source organism: Bison bison bison (assembly GCF_000754665.1). NCBI lineage: Eukaryota > Metazoa > Chordata > Mammalia > Artiodactyla > Bovidae > Bison > Bison bison. The sequence continues at coordinate 3,384,429 of NW_011494923.1, read as the reverse complement.
TATTAGAATTGTAATATTAATTAACTGAACAAATGCTAGAGTTGTTTCACTTCTTTCTGTTTTTGTTTTTGTCTAGTCCACAAACTGGGAATGATAACATCATGGAGCATTATGAATCAAACAATTATAATATCTTAAGA